>NC_077231.1:102543293-102913918 GCF_027887165.1 Monodelphis domestica
GCTTTCCCAAAAGTATTAAGAAATTTGAGAAAGGGATAAAAAAAACCCCAACAGCCACTTTGTAGTCTTTGGCAGCTATCTATGATAAAATGAGAAAGGCTGGATAATTCTTCTCAGTTTCACCCTTCCTTCTTCCATGTGCTTCAGGGAAACCACACTGCTTTCTGGCCCTGGTACATTATTAGGCCTTTCCTCATGCATGCCACCTCTCAGACCACTCATCCTGCATCCAGTCTAGTCATCATTTGGGGAAGTAACTTCTTTAGAGAAGGTGGCAGCCAGCCCCCTCAATTGCCACACACAGGAGAGATAAGGCAGCCTTGCTGAAGCAGCAGGGCACCAAGGGGAGAGATAGGAGGCAGCAAGTGTCAGGCTACCATCCCCACCACCCCCACTACCATCTCCCCCCAGACCCTGATGGAGACAGCCTAGGCCTCTGAACTCAAGCCTTGGGAAAAGCCATGCTGCCAATCTACTGCCCTTTGTTCCCAGTCTGGGGAGATAGAGCCCAGGGATAGCTCCTTCCTCATGAAAATGACCTTAAAAAAGAGGCCTGACCATCTGCTTTGCCCCTGTTCCCTAAGGACCATGGGACATGCCCAGCAGATTGACTGCTGAAATGTTTCCTATGTACTGTCTCCTTCATTAGTACATGAGATCCCAAAAATAGAGATTGTCTGACTTTATGTGTATCCCCAGCACATAGCACAATGCTTTGGATATAGTAAGCCTTAACAAATACTTCACTCATTCATACTATTGTCCATATGCTGGAAATGTGCAGATCTTCCCCCATTCTCCCCTTTCCCCCTTTTTCTGGCTTTTCAAATCCTACTTATCCTTTAAAGCCCATATCAAATACTACCTATTCTTGGATGAAGAATTCTCTGATTCTCTCAGTTGGAAGGATTTTTCATTCCCATAAACCCATATAGCATTGTAATCTTTGCATTCACTCTACTCTAATCCACAAATGTTCTATTTCCTATTTGAGTATTCTAGAAATGTATCTCTGTGACTAGAGATAAGCTTCATGAAGGCAGGAAACATGTCTTATATTGTCTCCTTCAATATTAGGATATTGGGGGCATGTATCAAATCGATCAGGCCACAAAGGTTTGTAAGCAGCCACCTCTAGTGCTAGGGATCAGGCCTAGGGCTTGGAAACAGGCAAAAATGAAGAGCTCTGCTGGCCTAGAAATTCAAATTCTCTTGGGGGGAGGCAGCACGTCCATATACGTGTACATTCAAAATAAATAGAAACTTTTCTGGGGAGAGGCTGAAGCAGCTGAGCAGATATAGAAAAGGGCAGTGCTTTGAAGGTGACACATAAACACATTCTAGGCATAGAGGGTGGCCAGTATAAAACTGCACAAATGGGTGAATGGCAGATGTGAGTAACAGCAAGAAAGGCCCTTGGACTAAGCCAAAGAGCAGGTTGAGGGGAGTAACATAGGGTGGAACCTGGTTGTGCCAAATAAAGGAGTTTGCCTTTCATCCTAGAAGTAGTAGGGAGCTGCTGGTGTTTATGGAGTAGGGGAGTAACTTGGTCAGACTGAGGCTTTTAGAAAATCACTTTAGTAGCTCTGGAAAGGATGGCTTAGAAGCTGTTCTCATGGTTCAGAGGAGAGAGGTAGTAAGGGCCATGTAGAATGGAGAGAAGGAAACAGCCTTGAGAGATACTGTGGGAGATGAGTCACAAATAGAAATGGAGAGCAGAAGAGACAGCTCAGGCTTTCCCACCTACACCAGTGTAAAAATGATGGATGCTTAGACCCATACTTTCCACTACTGGAATTTAGTTAAGAGTAAACTATCAGTCATTGTCAATAGATAACAGAGCTGGTAAAAATACCTCCCATATTAAACAGCAGGCAGTGTCCAGTAAGATTTGGATGGGCTAGAATATATGGTCTCATCTAATAAATAAAAACAAAAGTCTTTAGGCTGCATTGAAGGAGGCCCAAGGTCCTGGGAGCAGGGCATGTGATGGACTTGCTTTCCTTTTAACTTTAGTGCCCTCTTTCTTAATTATTTCCTATTTATCCTGTAGATGTCTTGTTTGTACATATTTGTTTGCTTATTGTTTCCCCCTTTGGACTATGAACTGCCCCCCCCCCAAGAGTAGGAATTGTTTTTTTAACTTAGCACAGTGCCTGGCTTAAATGTTTATTGATTAATTAATTGACACAAAAGATTTTTAATCATTTTCCTTCAGAACAAACTTTGAGAATTCATTTCCCCCCATTTCTTGTAAGTTAAAAGTTTTTTTTTTTATAAGTTATTTTTGGGGGCAGCTGGGTAGCTCAGTGGATTGAGAGTCAGGCCTTGAGATGGGAGGTCTTAGGTTCAAATCTGGCTTCAGATACTTCCCAGCTGTGTGACCCTGGGCAAGTCACTTGACCCCCATTGCCTAGCCCTTACCACTCTTCTGCCTTGGAGCCAATACACAGTATTGACTCCAAGACAGAAGGTAAGGGTTAAAAAAAAAAAAGAGTTATTTTTGCTTTTGGTTTGTTTTAGAAATTTCATGTTTTTCTGACACATCTATTTCCATAAAACCCTGGCCCACTGTCCAGTATTTGTCGGGGTTCTAGCATTTATAGACCTTCCAAGGGAGTTTTTTAGGTGTTGTAAGACCAGAGACTTATCATTACAAGAGCTTATTGGATCTCTTTGGGTTTATCTGTTCAGAGAAAAGTCATTATATTGGATATGGAAGAAAGCATGCATGGGAGGATTGTGCTAGGTCTGCTGGATTTGTTTTGGGAAGCAAAAGACCAGGCCAGGGCATGATAGAAGAGGGGGTGCATCTCTCATATTTCTTTTGTTCTCCCTAGGAACAGCAGCCAAGTTGGACTGATGACTTGCCTCTTTGCCAGCTCTCTGGAGTTGGCTCTACTCCAAATCGAACCTACTCTGTTGATGGCAAGGGGACTGAGAGCCATCCATTGGAGGATAATTGGCTTAAGTTTAGGTGAGAGACTCAGTGTTACTGTCCTGCTAAGACTAAGAGGGGGGTATCTCTAGGCAAAAAATGACCTGGTTTCATAGTTTCTGGTTAGTATATCACCCCAGGAACCTTTCACTGACTTGGGGTATCCATATGACCATAGTATGGTGAATCACTGCCCTGTGGTTACAGAGACAATATAGTGTAGCTACCCCCAGCCAATGCTATCATTATATAAGGGCATCCCTGGAGCTTCCTCGGGGGAACTTGGGAAGGCAGAATAGGATGGAGGAGCACAGGTTAAGAGGATGGAGAGTTCAACATCAAATAGAATCCCTTTATTTTACAGAGGAGGGAACTGAATTAGCCAAGATTACATTGCTAATGTAAGTAGTAGAGCCAGGCTTCTCATACTAAATCCAGTTCTCTTCTCCCTGCCCTCAGTGATAGCTAAAACCATAGAGCTGAAGAGTTCCTCCATGGTTGGACTCCCCCAACCACCTGGCCTATTCCTCTTCCCTGTGCTGAACCGCTTCCCTGCTCATTAAAGCTGACCTAAAAACCTTTCTTCCTTTCTGACCCTTTCTTTTAGGAGCGAGAACAACTGTTTCCTCTATGGGGTCTTCAATGGCTACGATGGCAATCGAGTGGCTAACTTTGTGGGCCAGAGACTTTCGGCAGAGCTGCTACTGGGCCAGCTGAGTGCTGATCACAGCGAAGCTGATGTGAGGAGGGTGCTGCTTCAGGTAATGGCCTGCTGACCCTACAGGTCCCTGTGGGCCCATGGAGGGGAGGAAAAGAGACTCTGGCTCCCCCAGGGCTAGATAGGGAGATAGCAAGAGGATGGAGGTGATTGTTTCAGTCTCCTGGGAAACCAAAAATTTCAGAGAGGATGCCACTTGTTAAGAGCAATAATGCCAGTTTACCTGGTCCTTTATTGTTTACAGAATCCCAAAGTTGGAAGAGACCTCAGAGGTCATCTGTCACAGCCCCTTCCTGCACCCTAATATGTTCTCTCCTCTCCCGACACTTCAGTCATCTTCCCCATCAGATGGGCATCTTTCAGGATGGAAAGATGTCCCTTCACTGCCAGGGCAGGCCCTTCCTCATGTACCCTTTGTCTCATCCCTTTCTATCCTTTTCAGTAGATCACTCCCAATCCCATTCCCACTCTCTCAGTGAGAGTCTCCTATTCTGCTGGCTTTTTTCTTTTTTCCTACAAGCCCCCTTACATTTGAAAGGATGAGGAAAGGCCTACTGGAGAAGGTGGGCCTTGATCCCCTCTCTTCTAGAAAAATGAGAACAATTCCATGAAACTCCAGGGCCTGGCTATCAGTTGGGGAATAGTTGAACAAATAATCACATATGGATGCAATAGAATGAACCCCTGCTATGTGCCAGGCCCTATGCTAAATGATAGAGACATAGAGAAAGGCAAAAAACTCCATTGAAACAAGGAGTTTGCATTTTGATGAGGGAGACAACATGAAAATGATAATATGCCCACACAGTATGTTGTGAAGAAAGGCAATAGACACTGCCTGCTGAGTGTGAGGAAACCAGGAAAGCTGAGAAGTAGGGGTGAGCCACTGAGCCTTTGGTGACTGACATTGTTTCCTGACAAGTCTTCATATGTCTTCTATTTGTAGACCAATGGTGATGAAGAGATCACTGCCTGATCTAGCTGCTCTTTATACTTTGGGACAGTTTTCATTGTTAGGAAATTTTTCCTCATGTTGGACCAAAAGATGCCTCTTCTTAACTTTTTCACTCTGGAGCTAAGCAGAGCAAATCTTTCTCTCATTCACATAATAGCCAAATTAAGACATATCATGGTCTTGGCTCCCATAAACTTTCTCTTTTCTAGGATGAGCATCCCCAGTCCTTTCAAGGAATCTCCTATGGCCTGGTTTCCAGAACCCTTACCCAGATAGCCTCATGGTCTTCTTCTGGTCACTGATGGAGCATTTGACCCTGACCTCACAACACTTTCCCTACAACCTCTCCATGAGATGGGAGACACAAGGGTGGTGACACCCATCTTTTGGGGGAGAAAATGGAAGCCTAAGCTCATAGGCTGTGGAGATGGCAGTGGTGGTAGCATCCTTTCCTGTTGCCTTTATAAGGATAGGTTCCTGGCCTAGGTTGAGTATGACCCCATTTGGGGTGATATCCTCCTTCATAGGACTTATCCAAATTGAACTCCTGATCTTTGCAAAACACAACACTAACCAGCAGCCACTTGTAGAAGTGAATGCCCCTGCGTTGTTGGGGTGAGATAGCCCCCTCCCAGCCTCTGTTGTCCCCCAGCATCCAGCATCCAAGGGCATGCTCTTTGTTTTTAGGGTCATGACTTTCTAGGCCTATGACTGAGTGACCGGACTAGACATTTGGTTTCTCATCTAAAAGAGATCCATCCTTATGATACCCATAAAGTTTTAATCCTGCCATTATCTAATGAAAGAATTTGGGAAATTAGATTAGTGAGTGTTTCAGAAACGGAACCAGTGTTTGCTCTGACTCACCTTCCTGCCTTTTGCCCTCCAGGCTTTTGATGTTGTGGAAAGGAGCTTTCTGGAGTCCATCGATGATGGTTTGGCAGAGAAGGCCAGCCTCCAGTCCCAGCTGCCAGAGGTAACAGCTCCCATCCTCTGGTGAGGATGAGCCTTGGGCTTGCCTTGGTTGCAAGGAATTCTGCCTCCCTTCATCTCAAGGCCTGTTGGTCTACTACTTCACTGTTTCCCCTCAGTCGATAGCCTAGTCAGGGTGAGGCTGCAAGGGGTGACTAGTTGGTTTGACTTTTAGGATCATTGAATTTAGAACTAAAGGGAACCCTTGAGATTAGCTCAGCTGTCTCATTTTACAGAGGAAAAAACTCAGGCCCCCAAAATAAAAATACCTCACTTGAGCTCACCCAAGTATTAGAGAACAAAACTGTAATTCAGGCCCCATGGGCCTTTCCTATCTCCCACATGGTCTCTCTAAAAGATCCTTGAGAGGCTCTGGGTCTGCAGCCATCCAGGACATAATCTTATGTTTTGTGCTGTGATGATGCCTCCCAGCCTCAAGCCCAGACTTCTTCTTACCCCCAGTGAGACCTGTCTTTTGAAGTTTTGATGAGCTGGTGGGCCTATTTAGGTTTGTCTTAGGCCTCCTGGGCTCTCACTGTGCTACAGGGAGTCCCTCAGCACCAGCTTCCACCCCAGTACCAGAAGATCCTGGAGAGGCTGAAGGGGCTGGAGAGGGAGATTTCTGGAGGTGCCATGGCTGTGGTGGCAGTCATCCTCGCCAACAAGCTCTATATCGCCAATGTGGGTGAGTCTCTACTTGCCAAGGGCAGGGGAAGCAGGGAAGGACCCAGCAAAGATCTTAAACTGGGAATTCTGAAGAAGAAAGGTCAGGTCCCCCTGCTGGAATCATTCTGCTTCAGAACCAAACTATGTTGTTGATGCTGTTCATAGGTACTCTCACTTCTGAGGAGTTCTGAGGGATTCTGATGAGGTTAAGCAAAATAAACAAGTCTGGTCTGTTCCTAAAGGGGTCAGTTATACTCAGACTTGCTCTCTGGGAAAGTCAAGGTGGCTCCTTTTATTGGTTAGGTGGTGGACTATGAAATGGCAGATGCTATGTGAATGGAGTACAGTGGATTTGCTCTTACCTGGGTTTCTCCCTTTATTACAAAAGGAGAGAGGTATATTAAGGAATGGCTAATAGAAAATTAAAAGTTGTCAATACAGCTTTTTTATTTATAGAAAGGAAATGATGGGAAGTAGTTTTTAGGTTTTTGGGGAAAAGACTCCTCTCTCTGGGTGGATTTTGATACAGTCTTTTCTCCTGAGCAATAGGAAAAGAGCTTGCCTCTCTTTTTTGGGGGGTGGAGAGGGGTTCTCTTGCTCTTTTCATAAAGCAGCTATGTATTGAAATGCCCACTCTTCTTTCTACTCCTCTTATCTTTCCCTCTCCATCCTTTCTGTTTAATCCTTCTTCTTTTGGATCCTCCCCTCCCTTCCCATAGCTGGCTGCTGACCAACTCCTTTGGTCCCAGGTACAAACCGTGCATTACTCTGCAAGGCCACTGGAGATGGACTGCAGGTGACCCAATTGAATGCTGACCATACCACTGAAAATGAGGATGAACTCTTTCGCCTGTCCCAGTTAGGTATGTGCCCTCTGCCTAGAAGGAGGATCCTCCCTGAAACAGTTGGCCCTTGAGGGCCTCTGGCCTCTGTGGAGGAAACTTGAAGTCCAAAGAATTGCCCTTTGACCCCTCCAGATGTGCTCCTTGGGCATAAGCTGACCCAGTGGGCAGTGGAGTGACTGGTAGATAATAATAATGGATTATTTCTGGCAAATCAAGAGAGGGACCCTGAGAGGCCGGGGACTCTACACTTCCCCATGGCAATCTTAGTGGTAACTTGAAAGTTGAAAGATAGTCTAGTCTCCTCGATAGCATCACATTCCCTTTCCCATTGCTGTCTTTATCTCAGAACATCTTTTCTACTCTTCCTTTTGAATTATTAGAATGCTGGTTGCCAAACCTTTTGATCTCAGAACCTCTTTACACTCTTAAAAATTATTGAGGACCCAAAAATACTTTGGTTTCTATGGCTTTAATATTTTCCATATTTGAAACTATTATTTTGAAAATAGTTTTCACCTTATAGACCCTGTGGAAAATGGTCTTAGGGACCCCTCAAAGTCCCCAGACCACATTTGAGAACTTCTGTATTACAGGAATCTCTGGGATTTTTTTTCCCCCACCCTGGCAGGTTTGGATACGGGGAAAATCAAACAAGTGGGGACCATTGGTGGCCAGGAGAGCACACGCCGGATTGGGGATTATAAGGTCAAATATGGCTACAGTGACATCGAACTGCTCAGGTAAGAAGCAACACTGCATTGCCTGGATGAAGCCTGGGGATCAAGGGAGTGAGAGTGACAGGGGACACTGACTGGCCTTCATCACAGGGAAGGCCTTCAGGTCATGCTATCTGAGGACTGATTGGAAAAGGGGGGTGTAAACTTGGGAAAAAGGAGGCAGAAAGGGTGCCTAGAGCTGTCTACTAGCATTTGAAGCCTTGTTCTGTTTGACCTGCAAGACAGGACCAGGAGACCTGCATGGATGGGAAAGGGAGGGGGGACCAGGAGACCCTTGTAACAGTGAGTGCTGTCTCAGAGCACTCAGTGTTTCAGCACTCCCCTCAGGTAGTGCTGAAACCTAAGAAGGATCAGACCCTCCCAAGTTCTGTGAGGTCCAGGATTCAGCAGCCTTTGGCCTCCTGAGCCTTCCTGTTTGGGGATCTGCCCTGACTATTCTCCCATCTCCTTTCTCTCTCCTCCTCCCCTTCCCTTCCTTTCATTTTGTTGGGGAGAGGGCCTGTGGGTTCTCTCCATCACCAGTGTGAAGACCTGTGAGATGGCTTCTCAGGATTAAGTGTTCTGTTCTTCCCTGCTCTTTTCTGACAGTGCTGCCAAATCGAAGCCAATTATTGCAGAGCCAGAAATCCATGGTGGGCAGGCCTTGGACGGTGTGACTGGCTTCCTGGTATTGATGTCTGAGGGGCTCTATAAAGCCCTGGAGGCGGCCCATGGACCTGGACAGGCCAATCAGGTGAGCACCCAGCATCCTGGGGGCCTCCTCCTGCCTGCTGAGTGGCCAGTGCATGGCATTCAGGCCAACTCAGCTGAACTGCTCAGTCCCCTTGTGGCCAGCAGACAGTGGAAGCGGCTACCAGAAAATGGGTCTCCGCCTTTCTAGCACAAGGCCATTTCTAAAGTGAAAGCCAGGACTCACCTTCTGGAGCTATCTGTGTTCTCTGCGGCCAACCCCTGGACCCAGGTTGATCTTGCATATAAGAAGAAAAAAATGAAATCCTCAGCTCTAAGGCAGGTAGTGACCAAGTGACAGGTTCTTTCTGGGCCTGAGCTGGGAGGTTACAAGCTTAGGGATCATAGAAAGTTGTTTCCTGCAGCTTTGCTCCTGAAAACTGATGAGAGGCAGAGAGACTTATGGGCCCATTCCCTCTCCAAGCCTTGACTTCCCCATCTCTAAAATTACTCATGCTTCCTTTTGTGAGGGTTCTCATACACCACAGAGCGCTACCTTCCAGCAGCAGCTGAAGTGGCAATGATGTCATTGTCAGAGGGACTTCCTAGTGAAGAGACTCCCTCCAGCAAGGCCCATGGACAGAACTGATCATCCTAGAGAGGTACCTGGGGCCTATCCAGGACGTGCCCCTTGCTTGTTCACCTATCTGCCACCTGCCTCAGTCATATTATTAATCTCTACAATGCCCTAGTGGGTCAGTTTGAGGGATCATGAGACGTGTTCTTTCCTAGTTCCATGTGTGTTTCACTAGATAATGTTTTGTCTCTTGGTTTCCTGACTATAAAAGATGAATACAAAATGCCACCTGCAGAATAATTACCCATGTGCCTCTGAAGTGGTTCTGTTATCTCAATTATTACTGTGGCCTCCAGACCTGGGCCAGGGCAGCTGCTGTTTTCCCCACTGCTGATAAGGAAAATGAGGCCCCCAGACAAAGGTCATTTCGACAGCCTCTTGTTTCTTCCTCCCAATTAGAAGATCGACTAGTTCTCTAGTACATTGTAGTTAAAAAGAGTTTTCCTTATGCCAGCTCCATAGGGTTGCTATGCAGTGTTATTATGCCCATTTTATGGATGAGACAGGGAGGCTCAGGTGGCCAACATTCCTTACCCACCATCATGATGCCGCTGTTCACTGGGGCACTGTGGGTTGGGGAAGGATCTGAGTGTCGGGCTCAGAGGGCCTCTTATATCATCCAGTGTTCTGAGGCCTTTGCCCACCAGCTTCAAGGAGTTTTTTAAAAGGAGGAAGAAAATGATAACTAACATTTATAAAGTACTTATACATGTGCTGGGTGCTGTGCCAAGCATTTTACAATTATAATTTCATTTCATTCTCACAACAACCCTGTAAGGTAAATGCTACTATTATCCCCATTTTACAACTGAAAAAACTGAGAGAAAGTGAATCGCTTGGGGTCACATAGCTAATGTTTGAGGCCAGATTTGAACTTGAGTCTTTCCTGCCTCCAGACCAGGTATTCTATCCACTGGGCCACCTAGCTATGAATACCTTTTAGGATATTCAGCAGAGCCAGGAGTGACCTTCTCCCCCCTGGCTGGTCAGCTTTGATCTGGGGGCTCTTCTCCCTAATTGTTGCAAGTGACATCTCCCCATTCCTTTGTCTGTGCCTGGGTCTACATTTGCCCTCGTGTCTCTTTCTAGGAGATTGCGGCAATGATTGACACAGAGTTTGCCAAGCAGACTTCCTTGGATGCGGTGGCCCAGGCTGTGGTGGACCGGGTGAAACGTATCCATGGGGACACCTTTGCCAGTGGTGGGGAACGTTCGACGTTCTGTCCCCGCCATGAGGACATGACCCTGCTGGTGAGGAACTTTGGGTACTCACTGGGCGAGATGAGCCAGCCCACCCTGACCCCAGCCCAAGGTACGCCCACCTGTGGTACTCAGCCCAACCAGCTACATAGGAGGGAGTGCCTGGCCAGGCTCCTGTCCTCCCTGACAGTTCTGCAGTTCTCGCCCATTTCCCATTTTATGTGAGGAAACAGAGGTGCCAGAAGTCATGACCCTGCCTTAGGGTCACTTAGCCGGCCAGCAGCTCCTCAGGCCCTAGGATCTGAGTGCCATGAAGCCTGGAATGCATCAGTCTTATTTTGGGAAATATTTGTTTAACAGACAATTGTTAGGGGCTACTTTGTGTCAAGAGGCTATCAGCTTTGATTATCTGGCTCTTCTTTAGGGCGGAGACTTGGACATCAGGGTTAGTGACCCTGTGGGAGGAGCCAGTGACTGCTGTGTGCCAGAAGGGCCTGTCCTTTGTGCCCTGGGGATGGCGAGAGAGGAAGGGGTGGTAGGGGCCTGGCGGAAGCAAGAGCATTGGGGGAAATCCAGCCTGGAGGCAGCCACTCCTGAGGGGTTTAGTTGTTCTTCTCTCATTCACAGCAGGAGTGCTCTGGAATCTAGACCAGTTAGTCAGGCACCTCATTGTGGGACCCTAGCTGTATAGTTTGTATATACATATGTACATATATGTGTGTGCATGCTTTTGGTGATGGCTTCTCCAAATCAAGGCACCCCTCCCACTTCTTATTCCATTTCACCCATGAGGTCACTGGAGAATCCTGAGAAGAGCTAACATTTAGATAGGGCTTTTAGATCTCTTATTTCCTTGGGTCCTCACCACCACCCTGGAACTTCATAGGAGGAGGACTCTGAGGCTTTCAGCTAGGTCACTCAGCTAGTTAGTGGCTGAGACAGGATTGGAACTTGGGTCTTCCTGACCCCTATGGCTCCCCCAGTGATGACCTTCCTGCCACCCTCAGCCCATCTATTCTTGAGCCATAAAAAGCTCAGAGAGAAGAGGGAAGACTTGCTTTTGTCCTTCACAGAGCTGTGGTTATTCCCTCCAGACCCTGCCACCATTTGCCTCCTGTCTCCAGCCTCCTGTGGGGCTATCTGTCTTCCCAGCATGTTGGGAGCACTGCCCTCTCTTCATATAACCTGCTTTTTTTTTCCTCTTTCTTCATTATTCCTTGTTCTGTTCATATCCACCACATGGCTCCAGGACCTTTGGAGGCCTCCTGCCCACCATGCCTCCCTTAGGAGTGGGAGACTGCCTTGGAAGCCCTTGTTAGCCATGAATTCTTTACATTTTTTGCCTGTTTTCTGTGTCACTAAAGCAGTTGTGGGAGAGCTCGATGCTAGCCCCAATGGTGGCCTCTCCAATCTTCAGGGTCTTGGCTCATAACATGGGGATAGTGTGATTTTCCCATACCCCCTGTAAGATAGGCATAGCAGGAAGGGTCCCCTTGGAACTGATTTTCATTCAGTGAATGAGGCCCCAGAAGTACCATAGGGGCAGCCAGGGCTCCCATCTGGGTCCCTTGGTGGGTTCAACACACCGCCAAGCACTACATGCCGCTACTCTAGGCAGGCCTCCACATGGTCATGACGCTGTTGCTAGAGACAGATGTTCATGGACGACCTCACTCATTGCTGTCATCTATCCTCCCCTGGAGCTGGGGCTAGTGATTGCTGGGGCCCCAGCTACTGACCCATTCCTTCTCTTTCTTTTTTTTTCTTTCCAAAAACCTTTACCTTCTGTCTTAGTATCAGTTCTAAGACCGAGGAGCAGCAAGGACTGGGCATTTAGGGTTATCCCCGGGGTCATACAGCTAGGAACACTACCCATTCCTTTTCAGTGCAGCCATCTAGATGGCTGCTGCCCCGAGGAGAGGAGAGCTTGTTTGGGACCTGTCTGAGTGGCTCAGATGGAGATAGGAGGGGCTGCCTGCAGATGGGGGTGGATTCCCCCTCAGCATCATTTGGGTGGTCACCTCTTAGGGGACTTGCAGCTCAGGTAAGGGCTGGGTGCCCGTTGGCCTCTGGGAGAAAAGGGAATGCAAGAGCAGCAGAGATGAATCCTGCTGATAGATGGCGGAGGGGGTTGGGCAGAGCCTTCCCACCAGCATGGCTCCCTGAGGCCCTACACCCTTGCACCCGAGGCCCCGCCTCAGGCCTTCCCATGTTCTTTGGTTGTCTTTGTTCCAGGAGGACGGGTGTATCCTGTCTCAGTGCCTTACTCCAGTGCCCAGAGCACCAGCAAGACTAGCGTGACCCTGTCGCTCGTCATGCCTTCCCAGGGACAGATGGTCAATGGCGCCCACAGCGCTTCTACCCTGGATGAGGTGACGCCCACCCTAACCAAGTAAGTCCCTGGCCTTAGCCCAGGTCCCACCCTCTCTCAGCTTGTCCCCAGACAACCCAGGGAGGAACCCTGCTTCTCCCTTCCTCCTCTCCCTGGGCAGCTGCTTTAGCCTGAGCCCCCTCCTCCAGTGGTTGTACTCGGCAGGCAGAGCATTTGGGGATGGGGTAAAAGCTTGGCCAGGGCTTGGGAGGCTCAGCAGGGCCTTAGGCCATGTTTTTTCTTCCTTTTCCCTGATTCTTTTCTTCTCTTGGGCCTATGTTAAAGAGACCCCACACTTGTAGGAAATGATCTGGGTTTGATTCAGCCCCCTCCCCCTCTGGCGGCTAATCTGTAACTGTGGAATCTGGGAAATCCCCCTCACCACCCCTTGGCAGTGACGCCCTTAGCTTTGAAATAGTCTCTCAGGGCTGTAGAGATGCAGTCCCAGAATAAGGCTAGGGAATGGGTCAGGGGGTGGAGCTGGGGAGCCCTGGTGGGTCAGGGCCTGAGGAAGGGCCCCCTCAGAACAGCAGACCCATCCAACAGGTTCCTTTTAGCTCAGCTTCTTCCCCAGCCTGGAAAGTCTGCTTTGGCCAGGCCTAGCACTGGGGTTGCTTTGCACATTCCAATCCCCAGCACAATAATAGAGATGCCGCCCCCAGCCCAGTTGGGGGATGTTGGCCCAATGAAATAGGCTGCTCTCTGCCAACTCACTCACAGTGGAATGCCGCCATTGAAAAGGACATCTGGGCAGGCGGGCAGGGGAGTGGCCAAGTTTCCCTCCTATTTGTCTTCTATGTCCCGGGGGCTCTTGCCTTGTCTCCCTCCAAACCCAGCCCGTGTATCCTGGTCCCCCCCCCCCCCCCCCCGGAAAGTCCCTGGGGTGTTGGCACTTACTTTTCTCCCATTCCCCTTAGTGGTCCTGGGATTGTGAGAGGCTGAATCTGCCACCAAAAAAGGTAGACTGCTGGAGGAGGGCTGAGATGGCCAGGGAGGCCTGGCTGCTCTCTGGGAGAGGTTTGTCAGTTTCTCCATTTTGGTCTCCCCCAAATGAAAGATGGAGAAAGCTCTCCTACTTCCTCCCTCCATGTGGTTACCGAGTGCTTGGAATTCTAGCAGGAGCCTGAGAGAGACCAGGAGGCTTAGACTCTCTGAGGTGCAGAGGACCCCTGTTTAGATGGAGACTCATCACTTCTACCTGTTGTCTTTTGCAGCCAGAGCCCCACCATGACCCTGCAATCCACCAACACCCACACTCAGAGCAGCAGCTCTAGTTCTGACGGGGGGCTCTTCCGCTCTCGGCCTTCCCACTCCCTCCAACCTGACGAGGATGGTCGGGTGGAGCCCTACGTAGACTTCGCTGAGTTTTACCGTCTCTGGAATAAGGACCACGGGGAGCAGGCAGCCCTTCCGGTGTCTTAGTGCTAAGAGAGTGGCCCCACGAAAGGGGAGAGCATCCTGGAAGAAGGCCTGCTGGGCACCCTCTGCCCAGACCCCGTCCCCCAGAGACCATTGTTAGGTCCTTGCATCCTCCCTCCCTCCCCAGGGCTTGATCCTTTCTCTTGGAAAGCTATGGGGGAAACATAGGGACTGAAGAACCTTGCCAAGGCCCATGGATGAGTTTCACAGTAATTACCAGTCACAGAGGACCGAAGGGGAGACTATTCATTGGAAGCCTGACCTGGCATTTCTGGGGCCTGAGGCCTCTCTCTAAATAAATGTAACTTGTATCATTTCCTGCCTCAGACCTGTGTGCACTTGCCCTTAGCTCCCTAGAGCAGCTCCTCTTTCCCAGCCTAGGGCTGCCCTGGTGCCTCCAGAGCAGGAAACTTAAGGTCCCTGCTCCTTGGGTGGGGGTCCGCTCCCCTTTCCCCAGTGCATTCCTAGTCTCTCATTTGAGAGAGGACGGCCACACATGCCAGTATTGTCATACCCACAAAGCAAATTCCACCCAGTCCCTGCCAGGTTCTAGGGGTCAGCCTGCCTGCAGGCCTTCTTAGTGTGTAGGAGCAGGTGCTGGCATGCCAGCTGGGCAAGTTTCCATCTAACCCTCAGATGCTGCAAGAGGGAGCCTGGGGCACTGGCAAGAAGGGACCAGCCCTTGGAGAATGAATGACCAGGCTGACTGACTGTGTCCAGGCTCAGCACCTTGGGGTCTTCCTCAGGACCTCTCTCATATCTACCTAATGTCACTTCCCAGTGGGCAAATGTCCCTTGAGTCTCTCCTCCATCTTCCACCTGGCTCCCAAAGTTACCTAACTAACATGTGTCTGACCATCTCACTCTTGTAAAAAATAGACTCGAATACAGGACTACAATCCCCATGAGCCCCTGCTCAGAAATCCTCCCTTGCTTCCTGTTACCTCCAGGATCAGTGTGGCATTGAAGGCCCTTCTCAATCTAGCTCCTACCCACTCTTGGTCATGTCTCAACCAGACCAGACTGGGAGCCATTCCTGGAATTCAGCCAGTCATTCCCCATCTCCTTATTTTTGGGAAGACTGCCCTCTATGCCTGAATACACTTTGCCTATCCCTTTAAGAAAAATCATTTTTGGAAGCTCAACTTTGGTGCCTCTTCTGCTTGGCAGATTTTCTTGACCCTTCTGACTCCTACACAATGTTCTTCCCATCCTCAAATATTCCTCAGACATCTAGACATCCCACTCCTACCCCGCAAGTCCAGCTTCTCAGTGTCCTGTCCATCCCAGGTGGCCGTATAAGCTTTGGGACAGGAACCCGTTTCATCTTCTACCTTCATATCCCATATTGACCACAGTATTGGCCTTTTTTAACTATGTGTTTAAAAATTATTGAGGATTCCTTCCCCATAATTCCTGTGGGTATATCAATCAGCATTTACCATATTAAAAATTAAAATCTATTAGTAGTAGTATGAAAATAATTTTGAGGAGCAACTAGGTAGCATGAGGTAGTGCTAGGCCTAGAGGACCTGGGTTCAAATGTGCCTTCAAACACTTCCTAGCTATGTGACCTTGGTCAGGTCCTTTAACCTCAATTGCTTAGCCCTTGTCTTTCTGTCTTACAATAGATACCAAGACCAAAGGTAAAGATTTAAAAAAAGAAAGGAATAAAGTTGTTTTGACCTAAAGATCCCCTGAAAGGGTCTCAAGAACTGCCCCAAAGGGCTGCACTTTGAGGGCTCTGAATGTAGAAAATTTCTGGTGAAAAAAGTCTTCAGCATCCAGTCTACAAGTTAGTGTTGGGGATTTGTCTGAGATCCCAAGAGATTAAATGATTTGTCCACAGTCACACAGCCAGGACAGGTAAGAGGTGGGATTTAAACCTAGTTCTTGTTGACTTGAGGCCAGCTCACTTTGTAGACAGTTGAAATAGGTCCCATCCCACCAGAGAACTCCTGGCAGGGTAGCGTTCCTTTCTATTGTCTGTTGCAATGGAGGATGGGAGAGAACTTGCCGCAAATATCCACTGTGACCCCTTCAGCTTCCTGCTCACCCAGCCCTGGAGGAGCCCCACATATTACCAGCAAGGCCAACCGTTGGCAGGGATTCTCCAAAACATTGCAAGATGGCAGTCATTTGAGGGAACTTTGCTAAATATGACCAGTGTCCTGCTTGGGGGCCCATAGGGTGACCTAGCTACAGCCTGGCCTTCCGCTTCCTGAACAGAAGGGCACAAAAACTCAGGAAACTCTCATCAGTTTTCTTTTTGGAACCAAGTTACCCTTTCTCATAGTTAGAAAGTCCCAGAAGGTTAGGAAGTCCCAGAAGCCAACATTTTTAATGGCAAGACAGGAATCCCTGGCCTCACTGTACAGATGATTACTTAAGTACCTTCTAGTTTTGATAGTCTATGTTCTATCCCTGCAGGGGACCTATTGACTTGGAAAACACAAATTAACATTACCTATGTTGTATTGTTTTTATTTATTTTGTTATTTCCCAATCACATTTTAGTCTGTAAAACAGTAGGGAGTTTTGCTGGACCTGCAGTTGGACCCTACCACCCACATATTCTGTGTCCCAGCTTCCTTCCTTCCCCGCATCTCAATGAGGTATTCACAGCCTCATTTGCAACCCTTCCTCTCCAATCTTAGTGATCACAGAGTATTAGAGCTGGGACACAGAATATGTGGGTGGTAGGTTCCAACTGCAGGCCGATAGTCCAAAGTGGCCAGCAAAACTCCCTCCCTCCTTCCCTCCCTCCCTCCCTCCCTCCCTCCCTCCCTCCCTCCCTCCCTCCCTCCCTTCCTTCCTTCCTTCCCTCCCTCCTTCCTTCCTTCCTTCCTTCCTTCCTTCCTTCCTTCCTTCCTTCCTTCCTTCCTTCCTTCCTTCCTTCCTTCCTTCCTTCCTTCCTTCCTTCCTTCCTTCCTTCCTTCCTTCCTTCCTTCCTTCCTTCCTTCCTTCCTTCCTTCCTTCCTCCCTCCCTCCCTCCCTCAGCTTGGGAGGAGGCCTAGCTGTGCTAGATTTAATCCTCTGACCACCCCCCTTGGCTGGGGCCTCAATATTCCTGTTTAGTTCAGACCTGCTATCTCTCTTTTTCCTCTCTCATTTCCTTAATTTCTTCCCTCTATTGTAAATAAGCTACCATAAAATCCATTTCTGACTTGAGTAATTCATTGGGATTTAGTAATTAAATCCCTGGTGACCAACCCAAAATATATTCAGTCCAACCATAAATTTTACTCCTAACAATTCTAAGACAGAAAAGTAGGAAGGACTAAGCAATCAGGGTTAAGTGACTTGCCTAGGGCCAAATTTCTAGGAAGTGTCTGAAGTCAAATTTGAACTCAGGTCCTCCCATCTTCAGGCCTGGCACTCTTATCTACTTGCCACATAGTGGCCCCACCTGAAAAGTATTTTAAGGTTTTTTTGAATATGGGGCAGCTGGGTAGCACAGTGGATTGAGGACCAGGCCTAGAGATGGCAGGTCCTAGGTTCAAGTCTGGCCTCAGACACTTCCCAGCTGTGTGACCCTGGGCAAGTCACTTAACCCCCAAAGCCTAGCCCTTACTGTTCTTCTGCCTTGGAACCAATACACAGTATTGATTCTAAGATAGAAGGTAAGGGTTTAAAAAGAGGTATTCTGAATATGAAAACTTGTGCATTGATTAACGAGTGGACCTATTGCTAGAGGAACCAAATCATATCTGTTGACATTCTTGCCACAAAGAAATAAGGAATTTTCTACCCAAGGGAAGGATGACCAACAGTCTTCCTTGGAGAGGGAATGAAAGGAGTTGGGGGAGTCATTTTATATGTCCAAAGACAAGAAGAAGCATTTTCTGGGACATTTATTACATTGCCGAATGATAAGCATTTACCAAAAGGCCACCATGAAAGTTGCCCCAGGGTCATTTGAATTTCATTCAAAACCATCTGAGATTTCTTGACATAAGATAAACTAGGTAGCTCCTGCATAGAGCCAGGCCTGGAAACAGGAGGTTCTGGATTAAAATCTAGCATCAGCTACTTCTGAGCTGTGTGACTTTGGACAAGTCAACCTTTCCCAGCTCTTACCACTCTTCCACCTTGGAACCAACACCAAGTATCAATTCTAAGACAGAAGGTAAGAGTTTAAAAAAAAATTGAAAGGAACCTCAAAGATCATCTCATCCAACTTTGAAAATACATTTAAAGCCTCAACTCTATGTCCTGCCCCTTTCCCCCCTCCAGTGGCATTTTAAACCTTTTCTTGAGCCTCAGTTAATCATATTTAAGCATTGAAAGCAGAAGAAGCTTAGATATAAATCAAATTTCTGACCAAAAATGTTTTTGGTGAAAACTGATCAATCTTCAGAAGCAAAAATGCATTCCCTGTGACCCCCACCACAGCCCTGCACTTTGCTTAGGAAGCAGTTATAAAAGTTAATCATTGGACCACAGAATGTTACTTTGCCCAACTCCTGGGCTGACTCACCCGGTATTAGCACCAGGAAGGACTTGACAAGTCACTCTACAGAGAAGGAAACTGAGACTCTCATCTGGATGCATGAGAAATCATCATGCTAATAAAATAGAAAACGACAACTGTTGCAGGGGCTACAATTGAAGGGCTACACTGTGAAGAGACATGCTGATACATTGTTGGTGGAGCTGTGAAGTGGGCCAACCATTCTGGAAAGCATTTTAGTCCAATAGCCCCAAGGTTACTAAATTATATATCCCTCTAGGCATGTATCTCGAGGAGATCAAAGAAAAGGATTTCTAGGTACAGAGACAATAGCACTTTTTTTTGTTATCAATCAATCCACCCATTAAGCATTTATTAAGTACCAACTTTGTGCCAGATACTGGGGGGGTGGAGGGGGGGCGGGATACAAATAGAGTGTCTGAGACCTCTTACTCATTAGTAGTTTATATTCTTTTTTTTTTTTAATTAAAACCCTGACCTTCCGTCTTGGAGTCAATACTGTGTATTGGCTCCAAGGCAGAAGAGTGGTAAGGGCTAGGCAATGGGGGTCAAGTGACTTGCCCAGGGTCACAGATCTGGAGTAGTTTATATTCTAACAGGGGAGGCATCAAGGAGAGATAGAAGTATGTATAGACTAATTGTGAAGATATCAGTCCAAGTACAAAATTGTTCATTCTGAGGCAATTTGGGAGGGAGGATACGAGCAGCTGAACAAATCAGGAAAGGATCCATGTAGAAGATGGTCCTTGATCCCCTCTTCTTGAGTGAAGAAGACAATTCTATGAAACTAAGGGGGACCCTGGATTAAGCCCCGAGACAGCCCTAAGGTTGGATGGGGTCATCTGGGTAAACAGGCACTGACTGTGTTTGGTGGGGAGGGATGAGGCTTGTTTTCATTGGACCAGGGACCCTGTAGGATGGGCTCAGGCCAGATTTCTCTCACATTCTCAGATCATCCTCCAGCTTGGCTCATCCTTCAAGTCACAGAGCAGGTCCTGGAGTCCACAATAAGACTTTAAGTCACTGTAGATAAGGAGTGCAAGGTCTAGAACTGGTTCAAATGTGACCCCAGCTGTTTGCCAGCTGTGGGACCTGAGAAAGTCAGTTAATCCCAACTACCTAGCCCTCGATGCTCTTCTGTCTTAGAATTGATACTCAGGGGATCCTTCGGGTGGCTCAGTCGATTGACAGCTAGACTTAGAAATGGGAGGCCCAAGGTTCAAATCTAGCCTCAGACACTTCCCAGCTGGGTGACCCTGAGCAAGTCACTTTACCTCCTCTCCATTACCTAGCCCTTACCACTTTTCTGCCTTGGAACCAATAGACAATATTTATTCCAAGATGAAAGGTAAGAGGTTAAAAAAAATTGATACTAAGAGCCAGACATAGAGACAGGAGGTCCTGGGTTCAAATCTAGATTCAGACCTATTTTCTAGCTTGTATGACCCTGGGCAAGTCACTGAACCCCCATTTCCTGGCCCTGGTAAGGGTTTTTAAAAAATTGATACTATGACAGAAGGTAAGGGTTTTAAAAAAATAAGTTATATTGATATAAGAATTGTCATTTATAATTTCTATTATTTATTATTTTTAATTAATCATAATAATTATATTACCATTACTTTAATTACTACTTACTATACTTAATAATTTACAATAATATTTACATGGTGCTCTAAGTTTTGTCAAAGAGTTTTCATATATTATTTCATCTGATGGGCACAACAACCATGGGAGGTAGGTGCTATTATTATGCCCATTTTAGAGATGAGGATTAAGTGATTTACCTAGAATCATAGAGCTAGTATTGATCAAAGGCAGAATTTGAACTCAATTCTTCTTTGACTCCAGGTTCATTCTCTCCATGCTATCAAAAGGAGCGCTGAATCAGGCAATGATGGAGAACCCTGCCATGATGAATAGGGCATGGCCCCGAGACCTTGTAGCCCGTAGAAGCATATGGCACAGACTCTGCCTTGAGTCCCACATCTATCCAAACAGGAATTGCCACCTAGTGGAAGTGATTAAACAACTGATTAGCTTTGTGGGAAGCTCTCCTCCCACCTCCCCAGACCTCTCATTCCCCTTGGGGACAGCTCTGTTTTTTAGGGAGTTTTTCTTCACATTAAACTGAGTCCAGCCTCTGCAACTTCCTAGATTCTGGATGGAGATAGCTGGAAGGAAAATGGATTGACTTGCCCCAGGTCATATAGCTAGTAATTGTCTGAAATGGAATTTGAACTCAGTTCTTCCATATTCTATCCACTATGCCAGAGATGTCAAATAGCCATTATTGCAGGCAACAGTATAAAGTGCAGTTCTAAGCCAGATTAAATGTGATTTGGACATATTTAACCAAATACATTAAAACATAAATATATAAAATACATATCCAAATAAAAAATAACAGTACAAAAATATAAATTAAAAGAAGACATAGATGATGTTAATATGTGGTTTTCTAAGTCAATAAACAGCCAGCCAGGATCCTTATGGATGGTTTAGAGGTTCCATTTCTATTTGAGTTTGATGCTCCTGCACTAATATGCCAATGGAAGAAGAGAGAGAAAGTAGAAGGGATGGTGAACACCATCCCCCAACTCTCTCAGCCAGTTACCGAACAAGAAAGTCAGCTCAGAATAGCATTGCTTTGGGAGCTGTCCACTCTGCAGCCCCAACTTCCTCCTCAAAGTAATTTCAGGTGCCTGAGCTAACAGAATCCCATGGTCAAAAATAATAAATAATAAGGCTCCCATTTCAGCTGCCCTTGAAGAATGACAAAAAAAACCCTTTCTATCCTTCCCCTCTTTTGATCCTCCTGCCCACTCTAGGAGGGTGCCTGTGCCAGGAAGATTTCCCTTATTTTGCTGGTGAGGAAACAGTTTCAGAGAGGTCAAATTGATTTGTTAGCATGTATGAAACACCTACTATGTGCCAAGCTTTGGAAGTGACTTGCCCAGGATCAGTCAGTCAGCAAGCAGCAATCAGAACTGGAACCTAGATTTCTTGCTACAAGTTTGATGCTTTTTTCACTGTCATCAAAATGAATGAGACAGTTTTATCCTCTTTTTATGTGTAGGGTGATGAGTGTGACCCAACTCATTACTAGACTGTGAGCTACTTGAAGGCAGGATAGGAAAATGATCTTGGGGTCAGGAAGGCTTGTCTTGGACACTTCCTAGTTGTGTGATGCTGGGCAAGTCATTTAGCCTGTCTGCCTCAGTTTCCTCATCTGGCAGTCAGCCAATAAACATTTATTAAGTATCTCATATGCCAGGCATTATTCTTAACTCTGGAGATACCAAAAAAGGGAAAAATCAAACCCTGCTCTCATGGAGCTATATATGAGAGAGACAACACATGAAACAACCACACATAAACAAGATGTATTGTATAAGGGGTAAACTGGAGATAATTAACAGAGAGGCCACTAATATGGGGGGTGGGTTAGGAAAGGCTTCCTGGGGAAGGTGGAGTTTGAGAAGGGACTTGAAGGAAGCCAGGAGGCAGAAATGAGGAGGATAGCATCCTAGGTATAGGAGTCAGTCAGTGAAAACACCTGGAGTCTGGGAGATAGTGTCATGTATGAGGAACAACATGGGCTGAAGACAGGCCCAGAGACAGGAGGTTCTGAGTTCAAATATGACTTCAGGCACTTCCTAGCTGGGTGACCTTGGACAAGTCACTTAACCCCCATTGCCTAGCCCTTACCTCTTCTGCCTTAGAATTGTTATAAGGGGATTTTAAGGGAAAGGGGTAAAGATTTAGGAAATGGAACACACACAAGTAAACAAATAATTTTATTAACAAAGGGAAGGGAATGGTAGGGAAGGATGGACCACCTGACCATTTCCCACCCAGATTCTTAACCCAATAAAGTTTCTACACAATTCTTAATCTAACTAAACTAAACTAATCTACAAGTTAAATAAAAGATTAAGTCCAAACAGGGAGCCCAGATTCTAACACTCTCCAGAGTCCTTGGTGCCTCAGACTGAAGAAATCCAGTTGAAGGTACTTAAAAGATCCAGAAAGTAGAGGAGTCCTTACCCAAATCACTCTGTCCACCAGAATGAATGGGAAAGTCCCACTCAACCTTTTCTTGGTGATAATCCAAAGCAGGCAGTTTAAGAGATGGTTAATTCAGGAAGTCTCTCAGATTTACAGTTTCTGTGTTGAATCCAGCTTCAGAAACAGACAGTTGAAAAGCTATCCAACAACTTAGCATCTTCACCCAGTCAGCTCTCGAGAATCTAGGCTTGAGGGCTGTCAATCAATCTTTGCAACTTCTTTGCAACTTGCCTTGCCTACAGTGCTCCCTTTGCACAAAGCCGAAATCATGTTGAAAACACGATTTTGGCATTTGTGCACTAAATTACTTATATATTACTTAAACTAAAATATCTACCCAAAATAACAAACAATCTACACTCAACTATCTTAACCTAACTAAACTATCCTATTCTAGGGATTTAATCAAGGAAAGGAAATTGGGTATTAAATAATGAACAATCACAAATTTCAAAATTCAGATCAAACAAATGCAAAAGCACAACAAACAAATAACATCCAAATCAAAAGATAAACACAACTTTGATGCAAAACATTAAATTCATAAAATACTACTCTTATCAACCAATACAGAACATTTTACTACTATTGTAATGCATAAACATCAAACTTAAAGAAAAAACTTTTGAAAATTACAATAAACAACATTGCTTAAGTTTTACAAAGAAAATGAAATCAAACTTACTTATGCAAACTACATATAACAATAGATAAAATTAAACACAAGTGATTTATTTACATAAATTTTACATATAGAATCATTCCATAACATTGATTCTAAGATATAAAGTAAGGGTTGAAAAAAAAATAAAAGTGTAAATGGGGAGGGGAGAAGGAAAGGCATTGGTATACAGTATAAGAAGCTGTAAAGATGGGAGAGGGAGAGAAGAAGATCACCTGGTGATCCTGGGATGAGTCTTTCATCAAAGAAAGGTCAGAAAGAGGGTAAGAATTCTCATTCATGCCTGGATTTTCAGAAGGGCTGGTTGATCATCCTGTCTCCAGGCTCTGTCCCTCCAGTGTGCTCTGCATCAGTTACCACATTAAGCTTTCTAAAGAACAGCTCATACTATTCTGATAAAAACCCTTTCATGGTTCCCACAGTAGAGGTGATAGGGAGCCCCTGGAGCTTTTTGAGCAGGGAGGTGATAAGGTCAGTTCTTCATTTTAAGAAGAAGACTATTTTGGCTGCTGAATGGAGAATGGACAAAATGGAAAGAGAGGAGAGATTTGGGAGCAGGAAATACAAACTAAGGCTATGGGAATAGTCCTATTGAAGTGATAGAGGCAAGTGGACCAGAAGTGAGAGGAGAGATGAAAGTGTAGTCAAAGTCACAAAGATTAAATTAATTGGTTGGCAACAGATTGGATATGGAAGGCATGAACATGTGTGACTAGTATCCTCAACAGTAATGGACAAATCTAGGAGAGGGAAGATGAGTCAGAGGGAAGACATTGAATTCCATTTTGGATATGTTGACTTTAAAATGTCTGTTGAGTTCAAGGACATCTCAAGTTTAAAGATGTCTGAGATGTCCAATAGGAAATTGGGGATGCAAGTCTGGAAGTCTGCAGAGAAGTTAAGGTGAAAAAAAAATAGATTTAAGAATCATCTGCATAGAGATGATAATTGGCTTCTTGGAAGCTGATGAGATTACCACATTAAATAGTATAGATATAGATCACCACATTAAATAGTATAGAAGGAGAAGAGGACAGTGTCAGAAGAGATCTGGTAGATTTGAAAAGAAAGATTTGAAAAGAAGGAGCTCATGGCAAATGACCTCAAATTTTTCTGTAAGATATGATGGAAGGATCTTAGCTGAGAGGGCAGGGGGAGAGGGAGCCATGGAAAGTTCAAGAAGGTGTGGAAGAGCTACTGTGGAGTGGGCTAGTGAGTTGAGAGGAGTAAATGGATTGCCTAGCAGCAGTGAGGGCCTAGTTGAGGTTATGTAATATAAACTTGTAGTGGACCCAGTCAGCATGGTTTCAGGGTTTTCTCCAGTTTCAATCAGCAGCATGTGTAAGAACAAAGGTGGCCGTAGTAGATGATGGGAGGGATTAAAAGATGAAACTTGGCAGGTCAAACATTAATATGATAAGGGGAACAGGGACTCAAGTGATGAATACAACATAGAGTCTAACTAGTTCCCCCAGGGGTCAAGATGGGAGAGGAAGAACATCACAATTGCAAGAACAATGGCCTAGGAAAAAACCAAGGAGTCAAGGGATAGGAGATTATGATGTAGGAAAAGAATAAGACTTGGGGTTATAAGAGAGAAGTGGATTGGGTTCAGATCCAGAAACTTTGGAGTCCTCGAGCATGGAAAGGGGGATGTATTTGTGGATGACGATGATAAGATTGAACTCATGATCATCTTTGTGTTTAGTTGAAGTGGGATGGAGGAATAATTCCTGGGAAATTAGGAAGTTTGAAAAACTGGGAGGTTAGGGTGTTTGAAAGTATCACCATATGCTTATTGAAGTCCTTTAAGCCTGAAGACTGGAATCAAGGAGGAAAGAAAGACTATGAGCCCAAATCTGAACTCACTGAAAAATATAGAGCAGTATCTTGGAGGTTGGTGAACTATAGCTACCAGAATTTTAATTGGGGAGTTCATATGGATTGAGTGATAGTGGAATGGAAATTGTTAAATTTATTTGTTGGCTGGACTTGGAATATTTATATATGTGGTCACCAGGGATTTAAATTTCTAAATCCCAAATGAATTACTAAAGTAAAATGAATTTATGGTAGTTTATTTACAATATTTACAATAGAAGGAAGATATTAAGGAATGAGAGAGAGAGAGAGAGAGAGAGAGAGAGAGAGAGAGAGAGAGAGAGAGAGAGAGAGAGAGAGAGAGAACTCTGACTTCTTCTGATATCAGTTAGAATTTCTAAGCCCCAGTCAAGGGAAGAGAATCTCAAGATGATGAGCCTTTCTTGGAGGTGTAAACCTCCGAGAAAAGCAAGGTCACTTAGTCAGTCTTTCACTCACCAACAGTGACAATCTAAATGGAAAGAAGTCTGGGTGTCTTTCTTCTGGTTGCTCCTAAAGGGTCTGTCTTCCAGTCTCTCTTCTCAGAGCCTTCAACTTGAAACTCCGATTGAATAATATATCTCCTCTGGTCTTTCCTCCTCAAGAATCATTTTCTCTTGTGTCACCTCCCCTAAATTTCACTTCTACCAATCACAGCAGACACTTTTCTCCAGGACTGCCCACTCTTTAGTTCTTACATTCTTTGGTTAGATTATGTATTTTTGGGTTACTTAACACCTTTTTTGGTAAGTTCACCTTTTGTAGTTAACACCTTTTGGTGGTTAAAATGGGTAGATGTACTTAAAATACTGAGTTATCACCTTTTTGTAGATTAAAATCTAAAAATAGATTATGGATTACAATTCTAGCTTCACTATAAAGGAAGAGCTAAGTACCTTCATTATTACAATCAGGAGATTACAATTTTATCTTTACAATAAAGGAAGAGCAAAGTATCTTCATTGTTACAATCAGGAGATAGCTAAATTCAATCTTCACAAGATGGTGGTAGGGAGAGCTACTGGAAGTGACAATGGAAAGGAAGGTATAAATGAGAATGTTAGACTCAATGGCCTCTGAGTTACTATCTCATATCTCTGGCCTTATGACTTTGTGTCTTATCTAAAATTTGTGACTCTCCCATTTCCTACTGGTTCTTTTTATATAGTACTTATTAGGTGTTTGATGAAGGAAGAAGAATGAACTTCCCACATGAGCAAATATAGTAGAATCTCCAAACTGTTGATAAAATGAACACCTTTACTCTTACCATCTAGGAGAAAAAATGATGGTCACAAAGAGGCATAATGACTTCATCAAGAACAAGGTAATGGGACAGCTAGGTGGCTTAGTGGACAGAGCCAGGTCTAGAAACAGAAGGTCTTAGGTTCAAGTCTGGCCTCAGATACTTATTAGTGTGACCCTGGGCAAGTCACTTAACCTCAATTACCTAGTCCCTACTGCTCCTTTGTCTTGGAGCCAATATGGGTTATAGGAAGATAAGGATTAAAAAAAAAAGAAGAAGAAGAACAAGATTGTGACCAAGTTGACTTATTTCCTTTTTTTGGTTGGAGTAACTAGACTAGCACAGCAGAGAAATATTGACAACTTACTTGTGTAACCCCTGCCCCATTGGCATGGAATACTCATCAGTGGAGCAAAAAGCCCCACCTTGCATAGGGGTGGCATGGAATTGAGAAAAAGAAATCTCTAGCTCTCTCCAGTCCCTGTGGGGGACTCTTGGAATGACCATCTTTTTCAGCATTCTTCAAGCAGTGAGTTGCTTCAGGTCCTTCTGGCTTCTGATTTTGAGAGGGAAGAAGCAAGATGCAAGAAGCCAACCACACTTCAGGTGGCAGAAGGAAACCATGAAAGGAGCTGACTATCTCTGGTCATGTCCCTATCTCCAGCTTACAATAGAGCCATGAGATTTTAGGTGAGATCAAGGACAATTTTTCTTGGTTGAGTTATTATCTCACTCCTAGTGAGTGATCATCCCCTTCACTCTGTATTTGTCTATTATGTACCTTTTTTTTAAACCCTTAAACCAATACATGTATTGGTTCCAAGGCAAAAGAGTGGTAAAGGCTAGGCAATGGGGGTTAAATGACTTGTTCAGGGTCACCCAGCTAGGAAAGGTCTGAGGCCAAACTGGAACCCAGGACCTCCTCTCTCTAGGCTTGCTCTCCATCCACTGAACCACCCAGCTTCTCCCTGTAATTTCCTTCCTTATACATATCTTCTCTGCTTTCTATTTTGCTTCAATTTGGATAAATAGACATCTTTGCTATTCGCTATGTGTGCTCATTGTGGAACTAGTAATAGGGAGGGAAGGGGTCAAGCCCTAGAAATAGAGCTTGGGGTCCTCCTTCCCCTATCCTACCCCCCAAATGACCAAGTGATCAGAAGTTAGATAGTACCCAATTCTATCCCCTACACTAACAATCTTTGAGACAACAGATGGACATACTTCGAGTTCAGTATTTCCTCTCTGAGTGGCTTCTGGCCTCAACCTCCTGCTTCTCCTCCTGGCAGGAATGAAAGTGTCCCTTGGAGAAAGGAAGGGGGAAAAGAGCCTAGAGATGTCTATTCTGCCTTCCTTTGGTCCATATTACAGGTCCCCTTGCTAGAGGTGCCCACTCTTCTATTACATGAGGGGTCTGGGTGGGGGTTGACCCCTTTTGGGTCCATTTAAATTTTAACAAAGGCTTTTTCAAAGCTTCTCATATTCTTAAAGAAAATTAAGCGCCAGACCATAGTGGTATAATTGAGTCATGTATTACAGTTCTGCACTCTCCAAGCTTCGGTGCCCTGGGGAAAAGTCTTCTTTATTTGTAAGAAAAGCCTTGATATGACAACAAATGGTGAAACATGACACCCACCTCTAGATAGGGAGAGGAAGGACTCACAGTGCAGACTGAGACATCCTTTTTTTGGACATGGACAATGTAGAACTTTGGGGAGTTTTGACTCTACATTTTTGTAACAGGGTTTTGGGGGATTTTGTTTTCCTCTTAATAGAGGAGGAAATGGGAGGGAGAAGTGAACTTTTATTGGTTGAAAATATAAAATTTAATGAACTTAACTAATTTTTTTCACAACAAAAATGATGTGAATGCTTGCTCTTCCACCCTGAGGAGATGACAAATGTTCACGACCTGGTTCTGATACCTGGAACCTGGTGTACAGATGGAAGGTAGCAGCACCTTGGGTGAGGGCCCTGAACTCCTTACAAAGAGAATCTGAGATAGAATCACATCCGTGAAGAGATTACCAATGACCTGCTTGAGTTTCCTGCTGTCCCTTGGCCAACATGGAAGGTAATTAGGCTGCCATCTGCTCCTTGGTAGAGCCCCCAGGGCACGTGTCAGGAAATAAACATCTGAATGCTGGCCATGGAAGAGATTGAGTCTGACTCAGAAATGGTTTGGGTTTCAGCTTGTTCCGAAGTGAAATGAATTGGAAAGTCCCTGACATCCTGGCAAGCTGAGTTACGGGCACTAAGGAAAGAAGAAGCCTTCTTTAACAGAAGCAGAGTCAGGTGGAGGATTGGCCTTCTGATGAGAAAGGGATCTTCTGACTCTTTAAAGAAAGGCCTTCTTTGGCAAACTGGGGAAACCTCAGAAGTTCAGGTTCAGAATACTCCCTGGCCATCAGGACAAGAAAAAAGTCAACTAGGCAAGAAGTGAACTCTCTGTCTCTGGAAGTGTCCAATCATGAGAGATGGTTCAGTACAAACAATGCTGAATTGGGAGCCACTTCAAATTCTAGTTCAAAACTAGTAGGACCTTCAATGAGTTTTTCCCCAAATATGGACTCAATTTCCTCATTTGTAGTAATAATTGATACTTATTAAAGCACTTTGTTGTTCTTATTGGTCAGATCTGTGATTCCATTCATATAAAGAACTCTCTTTTTGGGAGTACTATTGTAAAGATTAAAATTTAGGGGAGACTGAGGCAGGTAGAAATTAGTTTCTCTCTGCAAGTAGTATTATATTTTTATGAGGTTTATTAAAGGTTAAGGATTAAAGAAAATACAGAATAAGAAAGCACATGCCTAGGCCAGAGAGGCCTGGACAAGATAACCTCACATCATGAAAGAGACATGTCTGCTCCAAAACGGAAGTCCAAAAAAGCTCGAGCCTATTCACAACCAGGCTTAAATACCCCATCTCACTCTCGGCCCAAGTGAGAATTCAGTGAGATTAGAGGGCATTCTGGGGAAGTGGAGCAAGGATTTCTGGGGATTGAAGTCCTGGATTCGAGTCTATTTTTACACTATCTACCAAAGTTGGCCAATAGACAAATTATGCACCCACTATATACCAGGCATTGGGGATACAAAACCAGATGTGAACCTGTCCCTGCCTTCCCTAAATTCTAAATTTGATTAGAATCTCTCTCTGTAACTACATACCATTAGAGAGTGGAGAGAGCAAGGGAATTGATTTGCCCAGAGTCACAAAGCAAGATTATGCCAGGGTTGGGACTTGGACCCACCTCTAATTCATTCTGGCCAGTCTGCCAGCCAGTATGTGACTGATTGTCTTTGTTTAGGTTGTTCTGTCTAATAACAGAAGAGTAGGACAATTGAAAGAATAGCTTTCAAAAGAAGAAATTCAAACTATTCATAACCATATGAAAGAATGCTCCGTAAGATTAGTAATAAGAGAAGTTAAAATTAAAACAATTCCAAGGTTTTATCTCATATCCGTGAGATTGGCAGAGATGACAGAAGATAGAATGATGGAGGAGCCATGGAATGATGGGCATAGTAATACACTAGTGGTGGAGCTGTGAATTTTGATCCAATTATTCTGGAAAACAACTTTGATTAGACTTTCAAAGTCATTAAAAAGTAAATACCTGCAAACCCAGTGAATATACTATCAGTCAAAATCTCCAAAGTCAAAGAGAGAGAGGTCCCATGATCAAATGATGAAACACATATACGGCTGTAGCTGATCCAGGGGTGGGGGGTGGTAGTAAGGATGGAGGTCCCCATCTCCATGAACATTGCTCCCCTTGATGATGGCTATGGAGAGGCCAACTGGAAACAGAGGTAGTAGCCTGAAACTTGCTGTCACTCCTGAGGCTCTTGAGCTTGCCTTTCCTCTGAGGCCATTGGTTGGGACTTGGTGGTACAAATGGCAGGCCTTTTCTCCACAAGGTTTGCTCCCCCTTACTGATATTTATGAAAGCCAGACTGATGGGCTGGGAGGGAGCTGTACTGTTGTTCCAAAGACTCACTATGTCTCTTTCATACTTGTATCATTTGTTGGATAGCACATTACCTGGCACGTAATAAATATTTGAATTGTTTTGTTTGTTTGTTTTTTAAACCTACCTCGATACTAAGTATAGGTTCCAAAGTAGAAAATCAATAAGGACTAAGCAATTGGAGTTAAGTGACTTGCCCAGGGTCACACATCTAGGAGGTATCTGAGGTCAAATTTGAACCTAGGACCTCCTGTCTCCAGACTTGACTCTATCCACTAAGCCACCTAGCTGCCCCCAATAAATACTTGTTGATTGCTTTTTAGCTCATTTTCTGCCAGTACAAATTCTTAACAACTGACCCTCCTACCCAACAGATCAATAAAGTGCTGCCATGACTGGATTCTGGCAGCATGGAGTGGTACAAAGAGCCCTACTCTGAGATTCTGAGTTCTAATCTTGATTCTTCCAGAAAATCATGACCTTCCTTCAGAAAATGGAATAGGCTGCCTTGGGAGGTAGTGAGGTCTCCATTATTAGAAAAGTACACAAAGAGGAGACTAGCTAGGCTGCATGACCACTTATCTAGCATCTTATCATAGGATATCCTATGATTTGGATCTTGGAAGCTGTCTAATCCAACCTTTCATTTTTATAGAAGAAATTAGGGTTCAGAGAAGTCCAGTGATTTGCTGAATATCACACAAGTAGTAAGTAGCTGAAGAGAGATTTGGAACCTGGGGTTCTAATTCCAAATTCAGGGTTCTTTCTACATCACCATCTGTGCAACTTCTGCTTGAATAATTCCACTGATGGAGTTCACTTTTTAATTTATTTTTTAAGCTAGAGTTTTCCTATCTCATACAGGCTGAAAGTGCAGGGGCTACTCACGGGACCTCAGTATCTTCCTTTGTAAAATAAAGGTGTTGGACCAGATTTCAAGGTCTCTCCCAGCCATAAGATGCTAAGAGTGGAAAAGACAGGTAAAATCACTGGCTAGTTAGAAAGGAAAAGGGGTTTGATGTAAGTAGGAAGGACATAGGGAGGGTAAATTGAGCTGAATTACAAGAGCACTCAGGAGAGAAATCTTTTGATAAGAAAGAAGTAAACCAACTCCATTAAGCCTGGGATGCAACTGTCCACTAGGGCTGATAATGGGAATAGCAGGTGAGATGCCAAGTCATTTGAATGGCGAAAAAGGAAATGGCTCCAGGTTTCTGGGGAAAATGATCCTGTGGCTGAAGACAGTCATCATAGGATTTTATAGTCACCACAGAAATCAGGATTATAGGAGATTTAAATCTAGAAAGCCCTTAGAGGCCATCTAGTCCAATCCCCTCAGTTTTACAGATAGGAAAACTGAGGCCTGGTGAAGTGACAAAACTTACCCAAGGAGAGATCTTGCTTGGCATAACTACACACTCTACTCAGTTCTACAGGGACTTGTAATAGACGGTGGAGACAGTCTCTGCCTTGAATGACCCATCCATCCACATGGGGGGTGGGGGAGAGCAGCCATTTATGAGGTCACTACTGCTCAAGCTGACCCAGGCTTCTTTGTGTGTGTTCCTCTCCATTAGACTGCGACCTCCTTGAGGGCAGGGACTATTTTTTGCCTCTTTTTGCATCCCCAGTATTGAGCACAGTGCCTGGCACATAATAGATACTTAATAAATATTGATTGATTATTGATTGTGTCACAAAAGATGACTCTTGGTTCTCCAGAGCTGCACCATTCTAGTAGTCTACCAGAAAGTGTGGATCTGAAGAAAATGGTTGTCTGCTATCTGAGGATCTCTCTCTCTCTCTCTCTCTCTCTCTCTCTCTCTCTCTCTCTCTCTCTCTCTCTCTCTCACACACACACACACACACACACACACACACACACACACACACACACGAATTTTATTATTGAGGAAGGCACAAAGAGAGAAAAGATTAGACCCAAGCAGCAGCCCAGGTCATCCATTTTCAGATATGGCCAATACAGGGATTTGTTTCACTTATGTAGCAAGGGACGAGACACTAATTTCAGTCCTCATGAGCAAATGTAGAGTGTCACAGATGAAATTCCCCAAGTGGAGAGCCTGCTGCCTGGAGAGGTGTGATGACATGTAATGGAAGGGCCTTGGAGAGTCTTTGGAGCAAGTGTAGACATTCTGTAAATAGTTCTAAGAATGAATATAGTCATTAGGACCAACCCTCTGGATGGGTTGCAGCTGTGGAATAGAACCCGGGGGAGGGACAATTCAAAGGCATTAGTCAGCTTCCTCCTCTTAGCTTTGCGCTCTGTGTGCCATCTCCCTGGATGATGGTGTCCATCATGTGAGAGAGGGATGCACTAAGGGAAAGAGGCTAGGGACCTACTTCCTCCTTGACTGACATGCTGCTCCATGAATATGGTCTTGGTTCTTTTGTTTTAGAGGATGTAAATGAGAGGCTCTCATCTTGTGAGCTTCAAAAGGTAAGGAGAATGTGGTTGAACCAAAGTCCAGGATGGACGTAAGGCATCCATCCATCCACAGAAATGCCCCAGAAACCAGGACTGGCGTCCCATAGCCCAATGTAGCCTAGACCAGCACTCACCTGGCAGTGATGCTTTTGGTGTTAAGTTTGAACACACTTGTCAAAGACTCAAGAAGGATAGGGGAGTGTGTGCCTCCAAGGTGTTGGGAGAAAACATTCATACTTCAGTTAGTGCTGTTACCTTCAAAAGCTAAGCAGTGTTAATTAAATGGAACTTATGTATAGTCATCAGTGGCTAACAGTAAAGGGAGGAGAAATGGGAACATACCCCAAATGGAGACTTGAACCAACGGTCTTAAAGAAAGACACCTCAAACCTTCAAGAATATCCTATCCTCCTGAGTGAAACTAATCTAAGAAAATGAAGTTGGAGATATTCTCTATACTTGGCTATGTGGTTTTTGCTACAAAGGCGGTTTTTTTTCTTTTCTTTTTCCCAATGGAAGAGAAGGGTCTGGGAAGGCAAGAGAACAAGGGAAGGAAGGAAGGAAGGAAGGAAGGAAGGAAGGAAGGAAGGAAGGAAGGAAGGAAGGAAGGAAGGAAGGAAGGAAGCAAGGAAGGAAGGAAAGAAAGGGAGGGAGGGAGGAAGAAGGAAAAAGACAGGGAGGGAAGGAAAGAGGGTTGTTAAACCATCTTTTTAAAATGCCTAGAAGGAATCTCTGACAAGTAGGGCAGTTATGAAAACTACATGACTTGCCCAGTGTCACACAGCTAGAAAATGTCTGAGACCAGATTTGAACCCAGGACCTCCCATCTGAGGGCGTGACTACACCGAGCTACCTAGCTGCCCCCTAAAAAACTTTTAACATTAATTGGTTAATCCTATCTGCTGTCAGTCACCCTGTCTCCCCCCATCTCAGCCCAGTCCTCTCTTCTTTAGGCTGAGCATCTCTAATTCCTTTGACCCATCCTCAAATGGCATGGCCTCAAGGCCCTTCAAAATCACCATTGCCAACTGTCTTTGGATGCTCTCCAGCTTATCAATGTCCCTTGCCACATGCAGTGCCCAGAACTGAACATCACACTTCATGAGCCGTGTGACCAGGTCTTATTTTGTTACAGACCTTTTTTCTTCTCTCCTCACCTGGAGATAAGGATAACACTCCCCATGGTACCTACCTCACAGGGTTATTGTGAGGATTGGTGGGATAATGGACCTAGGGTGTCCCCAGGTATGCCCAGGAGAAAGTCGATAAGCTCCTATTTCCTTTTCTGTCTCCTAGACAAAGTGTGAATTTCCCTAGAGAATTTTCCTTGTCTGAGCTCACTCCTGAGTGCCCAACAAATGAAGTCGTTTCCCCTATTTTTCCTTTCTTACTACAACCTTAACAGTCATGAACAAACACAAACATTTCGATATCCAAAGAACAAAAAGTGGATTATATATAAAACCATGAACTTGTTAAGTGCCCTATGTTAAAAATTCATACTGAATTTAAAAGAAGTAGCAACAAAATTGCCCTGCTTTTGCTTTTCTTTGGCTCTGTAGCCCTTAGCACAGTGCTTAGCATATAGTATGAGTTTTTAAAAAATGGTTGTTGTGATGGGCTAATAAGGAAATGTTTTATATGATTTCACATGCATAATAATATGTTACATGTCATTATATTATATATTACATTAATATACTAATGTTATGCACATTCTTTTATATTTATTACTTATATTACATCTCAATGGATGTAGGAGGAAGAGAATTTAAAACTCAAAATTTTTTCAAGTGAATGTTAAGAAAAATTTACTTCTAATTATTAAAATTGTGCTTGTTATGGAAGACAGATTCAAGATGGAGGAGAGTCAAAATTTTTGCTTAGCTCTCCCAACATACTTCCACAATAAACTAGAAAATGTTCCTTTTTGAATTTGGGTTGAGAAATCCAAGAAAAAATCACAAGAAAAATCATAAGTCATTTTTTCAGTCCAGGACAGCTTAGGAAGACAGACAACAGTTTGTGGACACTGGAATCGGGCTGGTCAAGAGCACAGAATGGTGCTTGCAAGAATAGAGGCAGGAATATTCTAGTGCCTAGAATAAACCCCAAGAAAGGAAGCCCTAGGACAGACTGAGATCTCAAGGAACTTCTTAACTAGTGCTGGGGGCAGGCATCAGTAGCATCTGGTAGCTATCACCCAGTTCCAGGTCGTAGATCCTGGACAGAGAAGAATGGCCATGACCCAATATAAGATAAAAGCACAAAATCAATTCCAGGAACTTAACTGTATGGTTCTGAGCATAGAAGCAAAACAGTGATTCCCTTCTATCTGTAACGCATAAACATACAGTGTGATAAACAGGGCAGGAGCCCAGACCAAAAGGAAGCCAGCAGTTCTGTGGTTTTGACCCAGCAGAACTCAGTGGACTAACAGTGACTGAGTCCAATAATACTCTACAGAGACTCAACCACACACAATGTGATGGACCCAAATCTGGTCCAGGACCAGAGCTCAGACCAGGAGAACAGGGAATGGACCTCTCCCAGGATCACACCACTTTGGAAGCACTAAAAATATATAGGCTCCAGACTGAGCTGTAAAAACAGCAGAAGAACATAAAAAGACAGAAGCACAGGTCAGACCTTCCTCCCAGAGGTAAACAGGATCCAGCACTGGCATAGTTGAGCTGGAGGAGCAAGCAAACAAAAAAAAACAAACCGGGACATAAAGAGCCACAATGGAGATAGGGAAGCTCAATGCACAAACACAGAAGGCAAGGACTTGAAAACATCTATGGGGGCAGCTAGGTGGTACAGTGGATGGAATGCCAAGTGTAGACCCAGGAGGACCTTGTTCAAATATGGTCTTAAGACACTTCCTAGCTGTGTGATCTTGGGCAAGTCACAAGCCTAGCTCTTGCCCTTATGTGGCTATAAATAAAAATTAATCTGGAACCTTGTTACTAGATTTATAAGCACTTGTTAGTAAATAGAGAATACAAAAAGATTTCAGCTTTTTAAATTTAAGGTAAAAATCCAGTCCCCCATTTCAGCCAGTACTGTGAGACACCAAGACTTGCCAGAGATGGCCAGAGAAGATAAAGTGGCCAGGATGATGAGATGGTCTGCTCAAGCCAAAAAGGCCCACTCACTTTCCAAGCTGGCTTTTCAAACCTACGTTCCTTCCTCTCAGTGCCGGACCTTTCCTCAGCCACTGGCTTTCAAATCTCATACTGTCTACCTCCACGAGACTCAGTATCAGGCCATCCATTCCATGGCTCTGATTCCTACATTGAGTCACTGGGGTGTGCAGATCAAAGCTGGGATGGAAGCTCCTAAACATTTAGCCTGCCTAGTATCTTAGAGCTGTTACTAGGGTAGAAAGTAAGGGTTTTAAAAAGAAAAGAAAAGATTTACAGACAAAGCCTCAAAGAAAAAAAATTACAAATTGGATACAAGCCCAATAAGAAATCCTAGATGAATTAAAGCAAGACTTAAAGAGGTTTTTTTGAGCAAAAAACTTTTTCTAACAAATTTTAAAAAGAGGAGAGAAAAAAATGTGAAAATAAGCTATATAGGAAAGTTAGGGAAAAAAGAATGAATACCTTGGTAAAAGAGGTACAAAGCGTCATTGAAGAAAATAACTCTTTAAAATCATAATTTGCCAAAATGGAAGCTATTCTAATGAAGAGCCCTCAAGAAATAATAAAATATGTAGATAGAGAGCCAGGCCTAGAAACAGGAGGTCCTGGGTTCAAATCTAGCCTCAAATACTTCCTAATTATGTGATCCTGGGCAAATCACTTAATCCCTATTGCCTAGCCCTTATCACTCTTTTGCCTTGGAACCAATACTTAGTTTTTATTCTAAAACAGAAGGTTAGGGTATAAAATTATTTTTTAAAAATAAAACAAAGTAGAACTTCCGGGTAAACATGGCGGCAATCTAGATGCGAATCACGTCCTCTCCCCAGCACCCAACGAAATAGACTACCTCAGAAGAACATAAAAACCATCTTCATAAGAACAGAGGGACTCTATAGTAGGGTGCAACACTGAAAGTACATGGGGGTTGAGCTACACTATAAGGAGAAAAAGCTCGCACCCAACTGTGAACTGAGCTACCCTCCCCCACCTCACCTACAAAACCAGAGTCGGGACCAGCCTGCCCACCAGAGACAGCAAGTGCGCAAGGGACATCCTTGGAGTGAGTGGGGGGCATATCAGGGGCCTTGGGAACTGATTAGGATTGCCAGAGATCTACCTCTGAGAGCAGTTACACAGGAGATGCCTGCACACTGGAGAGCACAGACCACAGGCGCTTGAGCAAACTGTGGAGGCTGCAAGACTCCAGAGCTTGCCTGAGGCAAAAGCCCCGCTCCATAACTCCACAGAAAACCTGCCCATCTCACTCAGATATCTGACTAAAAAGGAAAGGGAAAACCACCAAGGGGATGGCTCATTGTGCCCAAGACCAACCCTCAAAGAAAACAAGAAAAAAGTGACTCTTGAAAACTTTTACGGAGGGAAAACTCAGGTCACAGAGGAAAAAAGAGGATGAAATTCAAACAAAATAAAAAACTTCCCCCCAAAATGGAAATTGTCTAAAATCTCTGGAACAACTCAAATTGGAGATTATCCAAAAGATGGAAACCTTCTGGCAAGAAAAATGGGAAAAAAATTCAGAGAGAAGTCAACAGTCTGATAGACAAGAACTCCCAATTGGAGAAACAGCTGGAAGCCTCAAAAAGCAGGGCAGACCAAACTGAAAAGGAAAACCAGGCTTTAAAAAACAGAATTAGATAACTGGAAGAGAATGATCTTGCAAAACAGCAAGAATTAATAAAGCAAAGTCAAAAGATGGACATATTAGGAGAAAACATAAAATATCTCACTGACAAGGTGACAGACCAGGAAAACAGAGGAAGGAGAGACAATTTGAGAATCATTGGTCTACCTGAAAAACCAGAGATAAACAAAAATCTTGACAACATACTACAAGATATCATCAAAGAAAATTGCCCTGAAGCTCTTGAACAAGGGGGCAAAATAGACATTGAAAGGGTTCATAGAACACCCTCTATACTAAATCCCCAAAAAAACCAACTCCCAGGAATGTAATTGCCAAATTCAAGAGCTTCCAAGCCAAGGAGAAAGCCTTACAAGAAATAAAAAAGAGACAATTCAAATACCAAGAAACACCAATCAGGATCACACAAGACCTGGTAGCTTCCACACTAAAAGACCACAAGGCCTGGAACACGATATTCAGAAAGGCAAGAGAACTGGGTCTTCAACCAAGAATCACCTATACATCAAAACTGACTATATACTTCCGGGGGAAAGTATGGGCATTCAACAAAATAGAAGATTTCAAAGTATTTGTAAAGAAAAGATCAGAACTCAGTGGAAAGTTTGATATCCAAACACAAAGAGCAAGAGAAACATGAAAAGGTAAATATGAAAGAAAGGGAAAAGGAGAAAAATGTTTTTTCCCTATTATTCAAACTCTTCTCCTATAAGGATTATAGTTAGATCAAATCATATATATTAATATATGGGGAAAATGTTATGTGTAACTCTCAAAAATTGTATGCATTATTAGAGTAATTGGAAGAATCACTCATAGGGAAATATTGGCGAATTAAGATGATATGGAGGGAAAAAAAAGAAAGAAAAAGGGAGGGGGAATCGATGATGGTACCAAGATATACTTGAAGAAATAGAAATAAATCAAATAGAATAATCTTTCTCACACAAAGATACACATGGGAAGGGGAGGGGAAGAATTCTCTTATAAGAAAAAGAGAAAGAGAGTGCTAATTGGATTTACTTAAACCTTACTCTCAGTGAAATCAACTCTGAGAGGGAAGAACATCTAGATCCATTGGGATCTTGAATTCTATCTTATCCAACAGGGTAAAAGAGAAGGGAAATTTAAGGGGGGAGGGGGAGGGAGTACAAAAAGGGAGGGAAGGAGAGGGGGGAGGGAAATTAACAGCCCCTCAAAAAACAAGAAGAGAACAAAAAGGGAGGGGCAAGAAAAGGAAGCTTATCAAGGGAGGGAACTAGGGGGACTGATTTAAAGTAAACCACTGGTTGAAAAGGTTATAGCAAAAGAAGAAAGCTCAGAATTAGGGGAGGATATCAAAATGCCAGGGAATTCACAAGTGACAATCATAACTTTAAACATGAAAGGAATGAACTCACCCATAAAATGTAGATGAATAGCAGAGTGGATTAGAATCCAAAACCCTACCATATGTTGTCATCAAGAAACACACACGAGGCAGGTAGATACTCACAAGGTCAGAATTAAAGATTGGAGCAAGACCTATTGGGCCTCAACTGACAGAAAGAAGTCAGGAGTCACAATCATGATATCTGACAAAGCCAAAGCAAAAATAGACCTGATTAAAATGGATAGGGAAGGTAAATACATCCTGATAAAAGGGAGTATAGACAATGAGGAAATATCACTAATCAACATGTATGCACGAAATGGTATAGCACCCAAATTTCTAATGGAGAAACTAGGAGAATTGAAGGAGGAAATAGATAGTAAAACTATACTAGTGGGAGACCTGAACCAATCACTATCAAATATAGATAAATCAAATAAAAAAATAAATGAGAAAGAGGTAAAATATGTGAATGAAATCATAGAAAAATTAGAGTTAATAGATATATGGAGAAAAATAAATAGGGACAAAAAGGAATAAACCTTCTTTTCAGAAGCACATGGCACATTCACAAAGATTGACCTACACTAGGTCATAAAAACATGGCATACAAATGCAGAAAAGCATAAATAATGAATGCAACCTTTTCAGATCATAAGGCAATAAAAATAATGATCAGTAAGGGTACATGGAGAGCCAAATTAAAAATCAATTGGAAATTAAATAATATAATACTCCAAAATTGGTTAGAGAACAAATCATAGAAACAATTAATAATTTCATTGAAGAAAATGACAATGGTGAGACACTCTTTCAAAACTTATGGGATTCAGCCAAAGTAGTACTCAGAGGAAAATTCATATCCTTGAGTGCATATATTAACAAATTGGGGGGGGGGGGAACAGAGGTCAATGAATTGGACATACAAATCAAAAAACTTGAAAGCAAACAAATTAAAAACCCCCAGAAGAAAACTAAATTAGAGATCCTAAAAATTAAGGGAGAAATTAATAAAATCAAAAGTGATAGAACTATTGAATTAATAAATAAGACTAGAAGCTGGTACTTTGAAAAAACAAGCAAAATAGACAAAGTACTGGTCAATCTAATTGAAAAAGAGGAAAGAAGAAAAGCAAATTAACAGTATCATAGATGAAAAGGGGGACCTCACCTCCAATGAAGAGGAAATTAAGGCAATCATTAAAGACTACTTTGCCCAACTATATGGCAATAAATATACCAACCTAGGTGATATGGATGAAAATTGTGGTATATGTTGGTGATGGAATACTATTGTGCTCAAAGGAATAATAAAGTGGAGGAATTCCATGGGGACTGGAACAACCTCCAGGAAGTGATGCAGAGAGGAGCAGAACCAGGAGAACCTTGTACACAGAGACTAATACACAGTGGTACAATCAAATGTAATAGACTCCCCCATTAGTGGTAATGCATCGATCCTGAACAACCCAGAGGGTTATAGGAGAAAAAACACTACTGTTATAAACAAAAGAGTGGTTGCCCACGAAAATATGGGTTTCAAGACTGTGAATTGCCCAAACTGTAAAGATAATTTTTAGCGTCTTGATTTTATATCAAAAATAAGTAGTTGCCATGGGAAAAATTCCCAAATATGAAATACCCAAGTCAACTGGGTTTTATGGAGATTTTAATTAATATAAATTAAGGAATTAAGGAAAGGAAGAGAGAGAGAAAGTAAGAGGAAATAGGGCCTAGGCCAGTGGTCTAGGCCTTTCTCCTTAAGAGAGAAAACTAAGTCAGTCTTTAATCACTCACCACAAGATCCTTCCAAGGAAAACTCTAGTGTTCAGAGAGACCCTCCAATTCAGCTCCTGAGCTCAACTAAGTTCAGCCACCAAGAGACTCCAGTTCAGCTTCCTAAGCTGAAGTAAATCCAGAGGCCTCTGACCTCCTTTTAAAGAGAATTTTCTCCTATGTCACCTCCCCTAAATTTTCACATCTACCAATCACAGTAGACGTTTTCCAAAGGACTGACCATTCTTAATTCACATCTTGTTATCACCTTCTCTGGGTAGACTAAAACTTCTGAGTATTTCACACCTCTTTTCTAAGGTTGTCCCTTGCAAGTTGCCTGACCTTTTAGTGATTAATTTGACCTTCATAGGTACTTAGCACCCTTTTGTATTATATCTAAAAATAGACCTAGCTTAAGGGCTTTTGCCTTACTATAAGTATGGGTTAAGTACTTTTCATTGTTCAGTAAGGAGTTTTACAACTTTATCTTCCCCTAAAGTATGCCTAAGTATGGGTGGAGTAATTTTAAAGTTCCCAATTCCTGATTAAGTACTTTAATTGTTTAAAATGGAGAATAGGCCATAGCTGCGCTCTTTGTGGTGGCCCAAAACTGGAAAACGAGGGGATGCCCATCAATTGGGGAATGGCTGAGCAAATTGTGGTATATGTTGGTGATGGAATACTATTGTGCTAAAAGGAATAATAAAGTGGAGGAGTTCCATGGAGACTGGAACAACCTCCAGGAAGTGATGCAGAGCAAGAGGAGCAGAACCAGGAGAACATTGTACACAGAGACTAATACACTGTGGTATAATCGAACGTAATGGACGTCTCCATTAATGGCGGTGTAATGTCCCTGAACAATTTGCAGGGATCCAGGAGAAAAAAAACACTATTCATAAGCAAAGGACAAACTATGGGAGTGGAAACACCGAGGAAAAGCAACTGCCTGAATACAGCGGTTGAGGGGACATGACAGAGGAGAGACTCTAAATGAACACTCTAATGCAAATATTATCAACAAAGCAATGGGTTCAAATCAAGAAAACATCTAATGCCCAGTGGATTTACGCGTCGGCTATGGGGGGTGGGGGGGAGGAAAAGAAAATGATCTATGTCTTTAACGAATAATGCTTGGAAATGATCAAATAAAATATATTTTTTAAAAAAATGGAGAATAGCCCTAACTAAATATGTTCCAAGGTAGAGTCTGAGAATTTTTAAGATTCACAAGTCTGAGACATTTTAACATTCATACTACCCACATCCAGAGGAAAAACTGTGGGAGTAAAAACACTAAAGAAAAACTACTGTTTAATGGCATGGGTTGAAGGGGATATGAATGGGGAAATAGGCTCCAAATGAATACCCTATTGCAAATACCAACAACATGGAAAGAGGTTCTGATCAAGAACACATGCCATACCCAGTCAAACTGTGCATCGGCTATGGGAGGCGTGGGGGAAGGGGAGGGAGGAAAAGAAAATGATTTTTGTAATCAAGGAACAATGTTTGAAATTAAAAATTAAAATTAAAAAAAATTTTTAAATAGAAGCAATAAAAATAAAATAAAGAAAATGATAAAGTAGAAAAAAAGATGAAATATCCATTATGAAAAACATCTGAACTAGAAATAAATATATATTAAGGAGAGATAAATTAAGAATTTTTTGACTAGTGGCAGAAAGGTAGCACAGTGGAGAGGACCTGGCTTCAAATCTGACCTCAGATGTTTCCTTGCTGTGTGACCCTGAGCAAGTCATTTAACCCTTACCTAGCCCTTGCCACTCTTCTGCTTAGAATTGATACTAAGAGAGAAAGTAAGGGTTAAAACAAGAATTATTGAACTTAAAAAAAAAATTATTGGACTCCCTGGAAGTTGTGAGCAACAACAATAAAAAAGAGACTAGATGTCATATTTCAAGAAATTATCAAGGAAAACTGCCCAGATTTCTTAGTATAGAGGGTAAGGTAGACATCACAAGAATCCATCAGCTATTTTATGAAAGAAAGGCCCAAATGAAAACTCTGAGGAATATGGTAGAAAAAATCAGTATTCTTAGTTCAAGGAGAACATACTGCAAAGAGCCAGAAAATAAGAAATCAAATACTTTGGAATCACAGGATCACACCCGTGTTAGCAGATACCCCTACAAAGAAATGGGATGTTTGGAATATGATATTCCAGAAGGCAAAGGAACTAAGATTACAACCAAAACAATCCTCCCCCTAAAAAATTGAGTATAATCCTTTCGGGGGGAAATGAATACTTAATGAAATATAGAACTTTCAAAAATACCTGAAGAAAAGACTAAAGCTGCACAGAAAATTTTATATTCAAATATAGAATTCAAGGGAAACATAAAAAAATAAATATGAGTGAACAATAATTAAGAGACTAAATAAGGTTAAATGGTTTACATTATTATATGGGGAGAGGATACCAGTAATCCCTCAGAACTTTATCATCACCAAAGGTCTTAGAAAGAGTCTAATTTCTTAGCAACTATCAGCAATTCAATGACCCAGGACAATTCAGAGGGACTTATGACAAAGAATGCTATCCACTTCCAAAGAAAGAACTATTGGAGTAGGAATGGAAATGAAAACATACAATTTTTCACTTGTTTATTTGGATTTATGTTTTGGGGGTTTCGGTTTTTTAAGATTACTTTCCTTAAAAAATTAATAACATGGAAATAAATTTTTCAGGATAATGCATGTACAAGTTAGATTGAATGTCCTACCAGCACAGGGAGGTGAAAGGGAAGGAAGGGAAGGAGATAAGTTTGATCATATAACTTATGAAAACTTATGTGAAAATCTGTTAGTTCATGTAATTGGTTAAAAAAAAAAAGGAAGGAAAAATTCTAATTAGACAGAGAGCCTGGTTGTGATTCTGTTGTGTTCAGATAATCTGAAAAGAAGAATTAAATATGTGGGGTAGAGGAAGATCCTGGGAGAAGAAAACAAAGGGGGAGGAAGAATATGGGAAATTATTTTACATAAATGGAGCATAAAGAAGACTTTATATAATGGCAGTGAGTGGAGTGGGGATGGGAAGAGTAGACAACATTTTAAACTCATCTGAAATGATTCAAGGAGGAAGAATACACATATTTACACATTTGGGTACATAAATTCTGAATAGGGTACATATTTCTGAACAGGGAAGAGGGAAAAAAGTTGTGAGAGGTGGAGGGAGTAAGAGACAATAAATTAAGGGAGGCAGTGGTTAGAAGCAAAAGAGTCTCTGGAGGAGGGGATAGCATTAAAAAGAGGATAAATATAATAAGGGACTAGGATAGAGAACAATACATAGCTATCATAACTGTTAATGGAATGAACTCACCCATAAAATATATGAATATACAAGAATGAATTAAAAACTAGAATCCAATAATACATTGTTGAAAAGAAACACACTTGAAAGAAAAGAAAGGGTAGATATAGCATTAAAGTAAGGAACCAGAGCAAAATCTATTCTGCTTTATCTGAAGGCATGGGGTAGCAATAATAATCAAAATCATATCATAATGATAGATAAAGCAAAAGCAAAAATAAATTTAATTTAGAGATAAAAAGATAAAATAAAATTTTATTAAAGTGAATCATAGACCATGAATTAACATCAATACTGATCATTTTGAACAAATGGCATAGTATATAAATTCTTAAAGGAAAAGTTAAAGGAGTTACAGGAGGAAATAGTAAAACTATACTAGTGGCTTAACTTCTCTCTAACCTTGATAAATCTAAACATAAAATAAGTTAAACTAATATTTGTGTCTAATTTTAGAAGATGGGATTACTAAGGAGCCACAGCACAGTGCAAAGAAACACAAGGTCAAGAAGACCAACAACCCTTTTGGGATTTATGAGGATCTATGCCAAGACAAAGGATTTGTTTGAGGTTTGAGGAAGTGGCTGTTTGGCAAATTCAGACATTGGACTTCCTTGTGCCAGGTTTTGACATGTACCTTTTTTTGGCTTTCATTTTGGCTCCCCTCTTGTTGAGATTGAAGGAAAAATCAGACCAGGGAATTATAATTCCCTTTTACCTCAAACTTTTCCCCCTTTCTCTTTTATAGTATGACAATTTTCTGTAGTTCTGACAGCAAATGAATAAGTGCAATATTCCTGCAATTGTCCTGTATGCTTGTAGGATATAAGCTACCTCAATTGGGTCTTGTTGGTGATTCAAGGATGTGTTATGACTTTGTTTTTACTCAGAATTTTATACATAGAGGATTTTGATATGAATTTTTATCTAGATTTTTTTTACTCTTCTATTTGAGTTTTTGTTTTGAAAATTGATTCATATACTTCATAGCTTAGTCATGTATCCTGGGGTGATTCTTATGTTGGTTAACACCCTCCTAAGGGGGGATTGTATATTTATCCTAAAATCCATGGTCTAAGATCTTTTAAAGCAACTTTTAGGAAAAGAAAATCAACAACATCCATCCCAAATCAAGAAAGTGGATCTTTTGGAGAAGATGAAATAAGAATGCTTACAGAAATCACACACTACATCAAGAGATCTAAACTGAACTTTGGGATACAATTAATTGAACTGAAGGTGGTTGAACCTATCATTTATTCTGAATGCAAACTCTTATGCCAAAGGGGAGTTCTCCCTAATTTTTTTTTTGTCACTGCATCTATCAATCATTTTTCTTTTCTTTTCTTTCTTCTTTCCTCTTATTCCTCAAATTTGTTGTGATTACTCTTATGTAAGGTGCAATATGTTAAGAGAATTTTTTTTCATTTTAAGTTATTAATTTAGTCAATTTAGAACATTATTCCTTGGTTACAAGAATCATATTCTTTCCCTCCCTTCCTTCCCTCCACCCTTCCCTTAGCTGACATGAAATTCCACTGGGTATTACATGTGTCCTTGATCGAAACCTATTTCCATGTAGTTGGTGTTTGCATTGGAATGTTCATTTAGAGTCTACATCCCTAATCATATCCCCTCGACCCATGTAATCAAGCAGTTGTTTTTCTTCTGTATTTCTACTCCCACAGTTTTTCCTTTAAGAGAATCTTTAAATGTCAAGGCTACATATTGTGGAGGAGAGAAAAAGAAGTCTGTAGAAAAGGCTGGAAAAGCCAAGACTCCAGAGCTGTCACTCAATGAGAACATTCTAATTAGAATGGGGACCAGAAAAAACTGTTGAGAAGGAGGATCAGGCTTGGGAACAGAAAGAAAGATGGACAAAGTCCAGCTCTCTCTGATTTCTCTGCTATGTTACAGTGACTGAATTTCCAGACCTGTTAACCAATTTCCCAATCTGAACTATATTCCACCATCCTCCAACCTAGGAATTATTCTAGTGTTAAATCCAAACCCTCTTTCCTTCCATTTCCTTATCTTTCCCTTCTTCCCCAATTAGTTAATTCCCCCTTAGTTAATCTTAAAAAAGAGAAAGAGCATTTTATTTGAGACATCATAAAACACACCCTGAGTTAATTGAGAGAGATCAAAAGAAGAATCAACTGAAAAGGCAGGGAAGAAGGGAGGAGGAACAAGGAGGGAAGAAAACCAGGGAGGGTAAAGGGAGGAAAATGGGAGATGTAAAGGGTGAAATTATGGTTGAGACTGAAAAGATCTAAATTTAAGTGGTTGCTGAGGGAAATCCCAAATAATAAAATACCCAAGTCAGCTGTTAACTTTCATGGTGATTTAATTGATAGTGGAGAAGATTAAGAAGAAGGAAGAAGAAGAAGGAGTAGGGTTTTTTTCCTCTCCCTCTCCCCCACCTGATTAGTATCTGGAGGGGAGATAAGGAGATAAGGAAATAAGGGTTTGGAGTATGAAGGAGGAAGGAATCAGGCTGACCTCCAAAGGGGCTCAGCTAAAATGCCCGAACCTGAAATCAGCTCCAGGGCAAAACTCACCACCCAACACTCCAAGATGTCAGAATGCTTAGCATGCTGCCAGCCAGAGTTGTCTCTCCAGGGAAAGAGGGCCAAGGGCAGGAAGTGATGTGCCTTATATGAATGTTTTTACATCACTTTTCTGTGTCTCATCTGTACCAATGAGGACTTAGCTTGACTTAGGACAGACCAGAGGTCTGTCCTTTTTTTGTACATGTCTATTGAAGGCCATCTCCTCAGATAATTAAATCTTGAGTTTGATGCAGACCTTCAAAATCTTATTAAACTGAGTAGGATGGGAAATGCAGTTTCCAAGACCTGATTCTGTTATTCCAACAATCTCCATTGTTAAACTAAATCACATCTTCTAAAGAATAGTCTGATTAGGATGGAATAGTTTTGAAATTCACAGAGGAAGGGAGGAGATTGGCAGATCTGATTTCTAGTTATCATTTATCACTCGAATAATCTTTATTACAATATGTAGAATGATTCATTGGGGAGAATTGACATTTTAATCTCCTAGAAAGCCCAAGTAAGGAGATTTAATATGTTGGTCTCCCAAGGAATCAAAGGGGAAATTGTGCAAAAGGAAATTTCCCCTTCCCCCTTTCGACTACATGTACCTGGCTTGAAGTTGAAACTTGGCCCAGAAGCAAGGACTGTGTAAGGGAAATTGTTGGGTATATTGAGTCACAAGGGTAGAACAGCAACCAGAAAAATGGAGCAATGGAATCAAGAATATTGTGAAACAGAGGGCAGGGCAATCTTCCCTGTTGTAGGAATATAAGTTAGGGATAGAGTAATTTCAGGAAAAAAGGAATTTGAATACAAGCCCTGGGAGAGGATTCTGAGAAGGAAAGAAGGATTATGGGAATTTTTACTGGCAATTAGCTGTATTGACACTCTCTGCCTGGATTTCCACCAAAGTGGAAGGAGGTTTTGCTCTGAGAGATTTTCCCTATATAGTCATAATTTCGTGGAGAAATTATTGACTTTTTGGTTGAGAATCTACTTTGGAGAGAACCATTTTCCCTGACAGAGATCATCTGACAGTAATCTATCTGCCAGAAATCCTCTTGGGCTAAGGTAATCCAAAGATTTTCATCTGGGACTTTGGGTGACTTAGTTCAGCCAAACCCAAGCTTTTCTTTTCCTTTTTTGTTAATCATTAGTGGGAAGATGAGGTTAGAGTCAGATAGAGGTTGGATTTTTTTAGATAAGAGCAGGGAGCTGTAGGCCGGGCCCAGAGAAGAGAAGGAAGACTCTCCTTTTGCAGGAGATATAGAAGTTGGTTAGAGCTTAGGTTTTAAGAGTGTTAGGGTCTTACCTACCAGTTTCCTTTACTACCTTTATAAAATAAATTTTGTTTTTTATAAGCTAAGGGGTTTATGCTTTACTGGCCCTGGGGAGTTCCTGAGTTGTATCATCTTACATCCTTTTAGGACAGTTCCCTATTCTACTGCAATGCCCCCTGGACTGCCCCCCCAGGGCAGCACAGGCAAAATTGAAAACCATAGTTGGATCCCGAGACAACACACATGAGAGTTGGGGGGGGGGGGAAGAATAGGTTTGATAAACTGAGGCAAGAGCAGATTTCTCTCTCTTCCCTTCCACATTTGGTGCTGACTGGATTTGTCTGTTAGAGTGTCTAGGGGGCCCTTAATGGTGACTGTAGGATAGCAAGCTAAATGGAGTGTGAAGATAGGATTAACTCTCCCGTTGTCTATTTTTAGCTAACCAAATCAAGAACTCAAAGCAACCCTACTTACCTTTAAGTATGAGAGTTCACAAGTCACTTATTAGAGTAAGCTCACACCTCCAAAGACCACTGTCCCCCTCTCCCCACCTTGGGCAGTGCTAGGCAAATTGAAAGACTGGAATTGGTTTTTGTGAAGAAGGAGGAGTGACAGGAAGTGACATGGGAAAAGAAGCATAAAAGAAAAGTCCAGCATGGGCTACCATTCATTCCCTTCCTGACCTTTGGAGAGATTCATGCAGAGATTCCTTTCCTGGCTTGAAGGAGACTTTTTCCCTGAATCCTGGGTTGTTGAGTGAGTGGCTGAGATTTCTACCTTGGCTTTGGAAGAGGCTGCATTGGTGGAACCCTGGCTGAAAACATCACATTAAAATTTTCTCAAACAGGGAATAATAATAATAATAATAATAATACATGCATACATACATACAGAGGTCCATCCAGCAGCCTCTCTAAGGACCCAGGGTCTCTGCCCAAGTGTGGCGTCACAGTCAAGTAATGAGGATGAGAAACACCGTGCATTCAACCCACATATGCAGGCATCACACACAGTGCTCTGCCATAGTATCCTGGTTTGTTTATTATATAGGTTTTCAGATACATATACACAATCAATTCTCTATGTATGTGACATTCTACAATTTGATTGGATATTATCAAATCACCTAAACAACACTCTTATGATGTTGCTTCAACAAAGAATTCTGTGATCATTTACTAGGTTTCTACAACACTCTATGACAGATATGATTAATGTGAATAAAGCCATTTGTAGGTTAGTACCCCTTGACTTGCTGAGAGGATCATTGTGCTTTTGGTCAACTTTCACTATCCATCATAATTGCTTGGGAGATGAACAACAAAACATATTTGTGTCTAGGTGTGAGGACTTAAAGCAGACCCGTTTTGGGGGTTTCCTCAATTTACTAGTTCTGTTTTTCTTGTGTTACTTTAAAGTGCCTAGCAATACTGCTTGGCTTCTGTTCCAACAAATTCATTGGAGTGTGGTAACTGTAGAAGAAGATTCATTATAGTACTCAAGCTTTTGGTCAGTGTATATTGTAGGGCCTTAGAGTGTGTCTTGTGCTTGAGAAAGGAGGGGTCATAGGCAGTAATCTTTGGGCTTTAATTTTGTAACTGCAATCTTTTCAGGGGGCTTAAAGTAAGGTATATATTTATTGATCCTATAAGTATTTTCTCTCATATTATTTCCACAGTATTGGGAAGAGAATAATAATCATAACACGCCCATTGGGGAGAGAAGTCGAAGAGAGGGATCAATGGGAAGCCCTCATTCTGGGGTCTGCTTTGCTGACCTTTCTTCCTCAGATTGTGACCTTGTTAACTGGTTGGGGTATGATGGCCTCCGGCAAATACACATTGGTGTATAGATTTCTATGTTACCCTGTAGAGAAGTAGAAGTGAGATGGGAAAGGGAGCAACATAAGAAAGAGGGAAGGGGAGGGTGATTAAAAGAAAAACACTTATTAAGAGGGACAATATGAAAGGAGAGGAAAGGAGTAGGATCAGAAGGGGAAAATAAGATGGAGAAGACTATAGAGATGTTCATCACAACTATGAATGTAAATGAGATTGATTCACCCATAATCTGGAAGTGGATAACAGAATAGATTAAAAACCAGAATCATAATATAATGTTGTTTACAAGAAACACATCTGAGGCAAGGAGAGGAAAGGTAAAAGGATGGGGCAGAACTGTTGTGCTTCAGGTGAAGTTTTAAAAAAACAGGAGTAACAATTGTGATCTCAGAGAAAGATAAAGCAAAAATAGATCTAAAAAGAGATAAGGAAGGAAATTACATCTTGATAAAATTGCATCTTGATACTAAAGACAATGAAATTATATTGATATTAAAATATGTGCACCAAATAGTATGACCTCCAATTATTTAAGGGAAAATTATATGAGCTTTAGGAGGAAATAGTAAAATTATACTAGTGAGGAACCTGTGTAATTAGACTCTGTTACCCTAAAAACTACAATCCCCAGCAAAACTATGATTTCCAGAACACTACTCACTTCCTGTTGTTACATGCTGATGTAGACAGGATATAAATTGGGTGGAGGTGCATCTTGCTGTTGTAAACCTTAAAATTTCTTAGACTTGTGAATGTTGGAAATTTCACCATTGGAATGTGAACCCCATTAGCAAGGGAGGTTCCTCCTCCTCCCTTCTTAAGATTACTTTAGGACAGAAACCTTTTGCTGAACAATGGAAAGGGCTTTGACCTATGCTTAACCATAGAATAGGAAGTTCTTTGAGTCATGATTGATTTTAGAATTGATACAATCTCCACCCTACTCAGTCCTAACAGGATTTAGGAAGGGCTGCAGCATAGATCAAGATTTAATTATTTGAGAATATGACCTTCAACAGACATGTGCAAAGCCACAGACCTCTGGGTGGTCCTGGGTTAAGCTAGAGCCACCATTGGCACAGGGAAGACATGGACAGTGATTGGTAGATGTGAGAACTGAGGGGAGTGAACTTGGATGGTTTCCAAATGGTAATAGAATGGAATATACACATTCTGAGTGGTTTGTGGCACCTTTACAAAAACTAACATGAATTAAGTCATAAAATCTCTCAGGCAAGAGAAGAAAAGCAGAAATCATAATTGTATCCTTTTCTGACCATAATACAATAAAAATGACAAATGAAGTATAACTTAAAAATTAATTAGAAACTGAATAACTTAATTCCAAAGAATGGGTGGGTCAATGAACAAATCATAGAAACAATTTCATTAAAGATAATTAAAAAATGATACAATATGCCAAAATTTTTCAGATACAGTCAAAGAATTGAGGGGCAAATTTATATTCATAAAAGAAAGAACAGAAAATTAACAAGTTAACATGCTCCCAATAAAACACCCCAATGGAAATTCTGAAAAGTCAAAGGAAAGGTTAACAAAATTAAAAGTAACAAAGTAAAATTGGCCTAATAAAACTTTCAACCAATTTGGGGAGGGGGGGGGGTGTTAAGAGATATACCCAATAAAATAAAGCATTAACCATTTTGATTTTTTAAAAAGAAAACCAAATTACCATCATCGGAAATGAAAATGGTAAATTTAAAACCAATGAAGATGAAATAAAAGGAATTAGTAGTAGCTATTTTATCCAAATATATTCTAATATTGAAAATTAAAATGTAATCAATTAATATTTACAAAAATGCATATTGCCCAGATTAATAGAATAAGAAATAGAATACTTAAATAACCTTATCTCTGGCAAAAATATTGAATGAGCCATAAATAAATTTCCTAAGGGGAAAAAAAACAGGACCAGATGCATTTACATGTGAATTCTACCAAAAGTTTAAAAAACAATTCCCATACAACATAAACTGTTTTTAAAAATAGATAAAGAAGGAGTCCCACCAAATTGTATGACACAAATATGATTTTGATAACTAAACCAGAGATAGTCAAAACAAAAAAAAGAAAATTATTGACAAACTTCATTAATAAATATTCATACAAAAATTTAAATAAAAGGTTATAAAGGAGATTATAGCAATATATTATAAAGATTATATACTATGACCAGACTGGATTTATAGCAGAAACGAATGACTGACTTAATATTCAGAAAACTATAAATATAATTGGCCATGTTTTCAGCAAAATTTAAAAATCATACTTATTTCAATAAATTCAGATTAAGCTTTTGGTAAGACAGGTAGACAGACAGACAGACAGACAGACAGACAGACAGACAGACAGATAGATAGATAGATAGACAGACAGATATATAGATCTATAAAATAGCTATTACTGCTAAAAATCTAGAAAACACAGGAATAAATGGAGGTTTCCTTAAAATGATAAGTGGCATCTATTTAAAAGCAAATGCATCAGGCCTAGAGATGGGAGGTCCTGGGTTCAAATTTGACCTCAGACACTTCCCAGTTGCATGACCCTGGGCAAGTCACTTAACCCCCATTGCCTAGTCCTTACCACTCTTCTGCCTTGGAGCCAATACACAGTATTGACTCTAAGAGGGTAGATAAGGGTTTAAAAAAAAAAAGCAAATGCAAACATCCTCTATAATGGAAAGAAGCAAGAAATCCTTCCAATAAGATAAAGGCAAATATGTTCATTATCATCATTACTATTTAATAGCATAATAAAAATATTCCAACAAGACAAGAAAAGGATATTGAAGGGATATGCAAAGGTAATGAAGAAATATAATTATCATTCTTTGCAGATGATGTGATAGTTTATAAAGAGAACCCTGGAGTTCATTAAAAAACTAATTGAAATAATTAGCTTCAACAGTACTGCAGAATAAAAAAAAAAACAAAACACTCCCAAATCATCAGCATTTCTACATGTTTTCAACAAAATTCAGCAGGAAGAAATAGAAAGAAATTTCTTTTTAAAGTAATTGAGACAGTATAAAATATTATTAGAAAGAAATTTAATTAAGTTGCCCCTCATTTGTACCAATTTATGATTACCTTTAGTTTAATAGTGATGATCTTGTTTTATGGAACCCCCAAATTTACCTTTGTCCCTTGGAAATTGACCTTCAGGGAACTCCCAGACAGACAATTGTTTTGGGCTGAACAATGGACCATCAAGCATCCATTAAGCACCTTGAATTGGAGTGATAGATCTACTCAAACCTCAAGTGCCCCATTTTTGTTTTCTTACTCTCTCTTAGGCCATTCCCAGCTGCACCTCAGCCTCAGGCTACAGTCTCTTTCCCAAGTCTCCTTGTATCCAGTCAGCTTGCTTCCCTTCCTTCATTCTCCAGAGTGTCTATAGGACCCCAAGTTCTTTAGCTCATGGGAAAATCCCCTTTTGAGGTGCATTTTCCTGGAGATCTTGTTCCCAGAGTTCCAGAGCTTGTCTCTGTGTAGTATCTTGTGCATGACTGTGAAGTGGCCTATAGAGATTTGTCTCCCTTGCCCTGATTAAAGACTTGTTCTTTCTAACTAATTTGGTGGTTATGTGTTTATCAAGGTTGATAATACCTTGCAAGTGTATGACCAGGCAAGAGCCTAGGTTTATAACCAGAGTAACAATGTAGTCCCAGGATAGTACCTGAATTATGTAACAATTAAAATTTAGGTTTTTTACTCAATATGAGCGTTATAAAAGTGGTATTGTGGTCACTGATTATAAAATATTATCCCTTAAGCAGTTTTTATTTACAATAAGGTAGAAAAAGTGAGAGTGGGAAATGTAGGAAAGAGACAGAGCCTTAACAAGCCTACCATCCCTAAGTGCTTCTCCAGAGAAGTGATGTCCAGTTCAGCACCCTGGCAGAGGCTTCCTCAAGTCCTGGTCTCCATGTGAAAGTCCAGAAGTCTCCAGCAAACCAATGCAGAATCCAAGGAAAGGAATGGTGTCCCAGACCATGATGGTCTCTTTTTATACCCTTTTCCCACATTATTTCCTGTCTTCCTGTCTTCATAGCAATCAATTGCAGTCTTTCAATTTGCCTAGCACTGTCCAAGAGGGGGCAGTGCTTGTAGCCTTTGTGGGTGTGAACTAGTGACTTGTGAGCTCTCTTACCTAATGATTAAGTGGGAAACCTTAAGTTCTTGATTTGGTTATCTAAAAATAGATAACGGGAGACTTAATTCAATCTTCACAATCCCCCCTGTGATTCTACTGGGAGAAGAGCATGATGAAATCTCCCAAATTTATATGCCTAGTCTCCCCAATGAATCATTTCACATAACTAGATTATACCTCTAAAGATCTTCTAGCTAAAGGTGCATACAATATTGTATTTTCTAAGAGGAAGCTACAATAGTTGGAGATAAGAGGAAAATAGAAGAGAAAGAGCAAAACCAATGATTGGTAGGCACATTGATAAAAAGCCAATCAGGGGGAAATCCCCTTTGGCATAAGAGTTTACATTCAAAATAAATGTGTTCAACCCCCTTCAGTTCAATTCACTATCATCCCAAAGTTCATTCTGGATCTTCTGATGCAGTGTACAATTTCTGCAGGCTTCTTTATGGCACCTTTTACAAACAGTTCATTTTCTTGATTCAGGGAGTTAGCTGTAAGAAATAAGTAAGAGATAGAGTAAATTTCATGTATTAGCATTAAGAGGAAAGGAGGAGAATTTGGATACAAGTCCTAGGAGAAGATTCTGACAAGGAGAAAGGGATCATGGGAGTTTTTACTGGCATTAACTGGCATTCCTGTTTTGACTGAGCTGAAAGGAGGATCTTTGCTTTGGCAATTTCCCCTTGGAAATCCTAATCTTATGGAAAGACTAGTGATTCCTTGGTTTGACAATTTGCCTTGGAGTATACAGCTTTTTCTCTGAAGTACAGAGACCATCTGCCTGAGATCCATCCTTCAGAAATCCAGTTGGTGACAGTAAACTCCAGGGTTTGGTCATCTGGGACTCTGGGTATACCTAGGAACAACCTCAGGCTTTAGATAAGAGCTCAACTATATCTGTGAGTCCTTCCTCATTATCTTTTGATAATCCATACTAAGTAGTATAGTAGGATAGTCAGATAGTTGGGTTTTCTGGGTCTTAGTTAGAAATAAGGAGTGAAGAGTAGCTTGAGTGAATTCATAAGAAGAAGAAATAATTCACATAGACATGAAAGAGGTTGGGTGGAGATTAGATCTATAGTTTTAGGAACCTACCTGTCATTTTCCCTTTACTCCTATTAAAAAAATAAACTTTGTTTCTAGAGCCCAAAGGGTTTTGTGCTTTACTGGCCCTTGTAATGATAATTTTAGTGTTGTGACTTAAAATCTAAATTAATTATTGGTCGCCATGGGATATCCCAAATAAAATACCCAAGTCAGCTAGAAATTTATGGTGATTTTAATTAATATAGTGGAAAGAAATTAAGAAAGAGGGAGAGAGAGGAAAAGAGTTAATTTAAACTGCTCTGGCTCAGGCTGAGCCAGGCAGGAGTTCAAGGCCTTGGCCAAGGGGGCCTCCCTTGAGAGCCAAAGGAAAAGGGAGTCAGTCTTATCACTCATCACATGACCGTCTCAAGGAAGCTGTCTGAGGGGACTCCTCCAGGCTTGAGTTCCAGGATTGAACTGGCTCCCAGGTCTGCTCACAGGAATTCACCAACCAGAGCCACCTCTCCGAGGAGACTGAAGAGAGGAAGTGACACGAAATATATGGACTTTTTTACATTACTTTCCTGCATCTCATCTGTACCAATGGTATCTTAAGCTTCACTTAGGACAGCCCAGGGGTCTGTCAGTTGTTTTCTGCACATGTCTATCAAAGGCCATACTCCTGAATACTTAATCCTTAAGTATGGGTATAGACATTCCTGATTTTGTCAGACTAAGTATCTTCATTGTTACAATTAGGAGATAGTTAAATCCAATCTTCACACCCTGAAGAGCTCTCTAGGTGGGTGGTTATCATCTCCCATTCATCTAGGAAGGACTTTTATTTCATAGCAATCTTCTTTTTCTGAAATTTCTCTCAAAAAATTTTTAAATCTTGGATTTTTATGAAAATTATACCAAAAAATTGATATATATAGGAGTATGTTGTTAACTTGGAAAAAAACACAGAACTACAAAAGTAGTCAGAAAAACCAAGTTGTTAATCAGGAGACGGATAGGTCCAATAATCAGCTGCTATCACAGAGCCCAGCACCAAAGAGTTCACAGAGTCTACACCCTGGAAACTCTGGGAATGTATCTCTGAGAGAATGCAGAAGCTAGATGATTTCTCCAACAAGCCATAGAACTTGGGGAACTTATATATCTCCTGGGGAACTGAGGAAAGGGTAAGTATGAGTGATTGACATTACCATGATTATAAGGAAATGAAAAGTCCAAGACAGGATTATCAGGGAGAGGCTGATGCAATGGATACAAAAGAGAAGGTTCCAGCCAAGGACTGAGCTTCCTGGGAGAGGACTTTGATATGTTGGGAGAAACTACTAAGACAAAAGGGTATTTAACATTTGATTGATTTAAGTCTACCTAAAAGACTATTGTTCTGTCTGAAACTGGTGAGTCTAAGACCTCCCTCAAGGTGAACTGTCAGGGGACTGGGGCAAATTTGGGGTCTCCAGATTTCAAGTTGACAGTTATAATCTCAATCTCTTGGAGGGTGTTGACTGGAAAAAACACAGAACTATTAAATAGTCAAAATCACTCCTTAATCAAGGGACTAAAGAGGTTCAATGCAATAGTAGGCCTCAACACAGAGCTGTGAGCCACAAGATTGCACAGAGTGGGAGTGTTGAATTCTGGCTATTGATCCCTAGGAGTGGCACCAGGCTAGATGATGACTCCAAGGAACAAAAGAATTTGGAGAACCTATTTACCATTTGCGGAATCTAGGGGAAGGGAAAAGATGATTGATTGACATTACTATAGCTACAAAGAAAATGGGAGTGTTCAAACTACAAAGACAGGATACAATCAAGCTTGGGAAAGGAATCATAGCTAGAGGCTAGGGTGTAAGGGAAGGGGCTACTTAAAATGGATACTAAAGGATGGTTCCTGTCCAAGTGTGGATCTTCTTGGGAAAGGGCCTGATACAATAGGAGAGACTATCTAAAACAAAGAGGGCCCTTAGCATATGCTTAGTCCCACCTAACTAGGATTGTCCTTCACCTGAGGGTCCCCCACTCAGTCTGAAACTGCCAGCCTGGGATTCCCTTCCAGGTGGATTCCCAGGAAAACAGGGAACAAGTATAAACTTTGGGGTTGCCAACCTACAAGCTAGTCCTGAAACCTGGGGTTCAACAGATTCTACTAGGCCACAAGTTTGGGGTTCCTACATTCCATGTTGACAAGGGCAAGTGGTCTCAGAGGTGAGAAAGGGCCTAAAGTGAGTTGGGGATTTCTCAGAAATGGGAGTTGGGATACACTGCGTCAAGAATGAGATCTAAAAGAAGCACTGGTCAAGGTGTCCTGACCTGTCCATGACCTATAAGTTCCTGTTACATCCTGCCTGGACACATTCAATGTATTTTTGTTTTCAATATGACAATGAACTCCTTTTAATTTTCCCTCACTGAGTTTTCTTTATTATTTAGGGCAAAAGCCTGAACAAAAATTTTCTTTCAACAAAGACAAGCTAAGATTAGCTTGTTATATCTCCAAAAAAAAATTACTACATGTAATAAAATAAAGTCACATTAAAACACAATTCCAGGATACAACCAGAATTATCTGTGGCTCTTAAAAAAAAAAACCAAACTACTTCCTATGAAGAAAAAAAAAACAAAAGAAAAAAACAAAACATGTTTTCCAGACTAGGAAATAAAAATCATCTTCTGAAACAGAAACTAACCTCAGGGAGGAAAATTTGGCAGAAATTTTCTTTCTAAATTAAAAAAAAAAGTTTCCCAGGCCCCAGAGTGCTAGCCTCAGGCAATATTTAATTCAAAGAGATTTTAAAAGATAATACAAAAGAGATTCTTCAGGATTCATCATCACAAACATCAATCTGAGAAAAATTCTCCTTTCTCACAAAATTGTTAGCTTTCAAATGTAAGGCAGGTTATTGGTAAAAAAAAAAATCATTCAGGGCAAGCTAAAGTATAAATAAATCTAAAACAATGAGCCTTATAGAATGAAGGGTGGGGCTTTGGGTAAAAGTGGACCTATTTAGAACACTAGGCTGCTCCCAGAAAATAAAATGCTAAAGCCAAGCATAGAAGAAAAATTGCCCAAGCTTTTAAGAAAGGGTTGGGGGGGGGGGGACCTAGTCAAAAGCCCCCAACAATACCTCATGAAAATAAGTGACCATATTATATTCCTCTGGATCAAGTTTCCACAGGCGGTTAGGGATGTCCCCCACATGTAGAATGGGGATGTTATTGGGTGGCTCAAAGAAAGGCAGAAGAGACATCTCTAGCATATTCTCCCCTATCCTTGAATTCCTGCCAGGAGGGGAGGCAGTAGCCGGGGTCAAAGGTTGTCACTATCAACATGGAATCTAGAAACCCCCAAACTTGTAGCCTAGTAAGATCTGATGAACCCCAAGTTTTAGGATTAGCTTGTAAACTGGAGATCCAAGTTTGTCCCAGTTCCCCTGAATCCACACCCAAGGGAGTCTCAGACTAGCAGTTTCAGACTGAACAATAGAGTTTAAGATATTTAATGGATTTAGCTAGGTGGAGTTAACAGATTTTAATCAAATGTCAAAATGTTCTTTCATCCCGATGACATGGGCACTGTACCCCAGAAACCCAGGCCAACTATTATCAGGGAAACTCCCTTGCTTTGCCTCCTCTGACTCTTAACCTAGAAACACCCAATGACCCCACCTAGGGTCCTGAGATGTTTATCCTCCCTAATTGTCCTCTAGAATTAAGATGGACAAAGAGATGAATCTTTATGCCTCCAGGCAGACCCCAGTCAGATAACCACCTCACCCCACCAAATGCCTGAGGGCTTACCACTCTAAGTCATGTCCCCACCAGGGCATAGAATCTGTTGTAAAAAGGCATAAAAACCTCAGAACTGATGTGTTCGGGGAACAGCCTTTCCTTTCATGCTGTCCTCCCAGGAACTGCTCCCCATCTTGCTGTTCCACCTTGCTGTCCTCCTGGTCATTCTCAACATTACTTTCTAAATTAATAAATTTCTCTTTTTTGTTTTTAAGCTAAGTTTTGGAGTCTTGCATGCTTGCAAAAGGCATCCTTCCTGAACCCCAAGGCTATCCTTCCCACCCATAACATTTTGTCTCCCAGAAGAAAGAGGAAAACCCCAGGGGTATACATCGACCTGATAACATTTTGGTGCCTTCCTGCCTATGACATTTTGACGCCCAATGTTTTTGGCTCTCCTGAAAGCTACTCCTGTACTCCGGATTGTCCACAAGGACACGGCTTCTCAGGTAGGAAGGAGCCTTTTCTTTGACTCATGAAACCCCCATCTTTTGGGTGATATATTTGTGAGAACTCTTTCGTGCTCTCTCTCCCATCAGCCCCAGATCAATCTGGCCACTGGAGTTTGGGGTCTATCTGTTGGCTTCCCCTTATGCTAGAAGATGTTCTAGTTGTGTGGAAAGCCTTGCCCCCTCAGTGTTCAACTGAGTGCTCTTGGTCGGGCAACCTCTGTGGACGCACAGATGTTGACACTTTGGTGTGGAATTGGCCATTCTGCATCTAAATGGGACAGAGACAGAGAGAACCCCGAGATTCCCCTTTGGGATGTATACTTAAAAATTGGGAAAAATTGGCACTAAACAGCTTAAAGAAAAAGCAATTAATTTCTTTTTGTAATGTTGTCTGGCTACGTTATATCCTTGGTAATCAAGAGACATGGCCTATCCATGGTACTCTAAATTATAAAACCATCAGACAACTGGATTTGTTCTGCAGAAGGGAAGGGAAATGGACAGCCATTCCCTACATTTCCGCTTTCATTAAACTCAGCCAGAATCCTGAGCTAAGGCAATCATATCATATGTGCCTTGCCACCTCCTTACTGACCCCTTCTGGGGAAAGTCCCCAATAGGATGTTCTGGATGACCTAGCTCTCCCAAGCAATTTAGCTTCTGTGAGGGGTGGGGAGATAACATCTCCTACACTGGCTGCTGAGCAGTCAAGACCTTCCCCTCCCCCAAAACTAACCTCTACTACAGAATCCCCTCCAGATCCTCCTGGTTCTTCTCCCCAACCCTCGGCTCCAAACCCTCTGCCTTACTCTCGGGGTTCAGAGCTTGAGACCACTCCTCTCTCTACTTCCAACCGTAATATCCTTTTGTAGCCGTCACTGCCTAAGGATAATGTTACCTCGCCCATTCCTCAACCGAGCCCACTCCATACCCGGAGCAGACTGAGCTATGGCGACAGGGCCCACCTCCTCCCTATGAGAGAGGTCCCCTCGTCAGATGGTCTGGCTCGGGTACATGTTCCCTTTTCTATGACTGATCTAGCCCAGATGAAGGAGAAATTGGGTCGCTACTCAGAGAACCAGACCAAATTCATTGAGGGTTTTAAATCCCTTACTCTGCAGTTTGACCTGTCCTGGGCAGAGCTGTGTATTATTATCTCCACCTGTTGCACCCCAGATGAGAAAAAAACAGATCTGGGACTTGGCTGTAGAAATAGGTGATGAGAAGGCCCTAGCCGGCACATGGGCAGGAGTTCTTGGTGCCACCACAGTCCCAGGGCAAGATCCTGGATGGGACTATATGAATGAAAGGGACAGATTTAGGAGAGACCATATGATAGACTGTCTCCTTGAAGCCATGCAGAAAGGGATTAGAAATCGAGTAAATTACAATAAACTCAAAGAAATCTCTCAGGGAAAGGAGGAGAATCCAGCCCTCTTCCTGTCCTGATTAGTGGAAACCAGGAAGCAATATACCAACATCCACCCAGACACTGATGAGGGGGCGCTTATCTTAAGGCTCCACTTTATAGGGCAGTCTGCCCCCGACATCAGGCGAAAGCTGCAAAAGCTGGATCTGGGACCTCAGACTCCAATTAACCAATTAATGGAGGCTGCTTTTAAGGTTTTTCACAACAGGGACCTAGCTGAGACAGAAGGACAGAGACGTGAGAAGCTACTCATGGCAACTCTCACCTCTCTGACCTATGGGCAGAGGCCAAGGGGCTCTTGCTACACCTGCAGATGGGATGGACCCTGGTCGAAGGACTGCCCTTTGAAGGAAAGACCGCCCACAACTCTGTGTCCAGCCTATGGCCAACAGGGACACTGGAAAAGGCAGTGCCCCACCAACCAGAGACCCGAGGGATCCCAGAGGCACGTTCCTGACCTCCAGTCTCCTGAGGACTCGGAATAGGGCTGCCCTAGGGTTTCCTCACTCCTGGTTTCCATCACTATGGCAGAACCCAGGGTTATTCTTGAGGTTGAAGGTAAGAAAGTTACCTTTCTAATTGATACGGGAGCTACATATTCTGTTCTCCAAACTCACAATGCTCCTACATTCCATTCGCAGCATAAGGTAATTGGAGTTGGGGGAAAGACTCTTAGCTGTAGAGAGACGGCACCACTAACATGTGCCCATGAAGATAAATTATTCCAACATATATTCCTGGTTATTCCTTCCTCCCCATGTCCTCTACTGGGCAGGGACATTATGAAGAAATTAGGCTCACAATTTTTGCTTATCTCAGTTCTAAACTCCAAACAGTGCTTTGAAGAAGCCCACAACAATATCTTCAGAAATCTGGGAGAAAGTGCCTTCCATTGTCTGGGATCAAGGCATACGGGGAGAGCCCTCCAGGCTGATCCCATAATGATAAACCTCAAACCTGATTCCCTTTACCCACACAGGAAGCAATATCCCATTTCCCCAGGGGCCAGAGAAGGATTACAACCTTGCATAGATAAATTCCTAGCCTATGGCCTCTTAGAAGAGTGCTCTTCACCTTGCAATTCTCCCATCCTACCAGTGAAGAAGCCAAATGGGAGCTGGTGTATGGTTCAAGATCTCAGGCATATTAATAAAGCAATAATTTCTGTTCACCCCATTGTCCCAAACCCATATACAATCCTAACTAAAAAACCAGGGAATTCTCAGTGGTTCTCTGTCATTGACTTAAAAGACGCCTTCTTCTGCATACCCTTGCACCCAAAATGCAGATTCCTCTTTGCCTTTGAGTGGGTTTCTCCCTCAGACCCCCACCCCCACCCCACAAGGTCACTTGGTGTGTCCTGCCACAGGGCCTAAGGGACAGCCCCCACTACTTTGGGGATGCCCTCACCAAAGATCTTAGTCCTGAGACTCACGAGCAGCTCAATCTTACAGTATGCAGATATTTTGATATCTAGTCCATCTGAGGCTGCCTGTATCACAGACACCATTTCTACCCTAACTTTTCTAGGAGAACGGGGTTACAAGGTTTCTGCTTCCAAAGCCCAACTTATCTCCCAGTCTGTAACTTATTTGGGACACCTCCTAACCCCAAATTCCCACTCCCTGACCACAGACAGGAAACAGGCCATACTGTCCATTCCTGTCCCCTCTACCAAAAGACAGCTCCAAACTTTTCTGGGTATGGCAGGGTTTTTCTGTATTTGGATACCTAATTTCGGGATCATTGCAAAACCTCTCTATGAAGCCACTAAGGGGCCTGATTCGGAACCCCTAGATTGGGGGGGAGACCAGGAACAAGCCTTTTCACTCTTAAAAACTCGGCTTTCTTCCGCCCCTGCCCTAGGGATTCAAGACCTTGAAAAGCCGTTTTTCTTGTTTACCAATGAGAGAAAGCAGTTTGCCCTAAGCGTTCTAGCACAATACCTAGGACCTGACCTCCGCCCCATTGCTTACTTCTCTAAGCAACTCGATTCAGTTAGCAGGGGATGGCCACCATGCTTGAGGGCAGTCTCTGCCATGGTCCTCATGGCAGAAGAGGCATTTAAACTAACTCTGGGTGAACCCCTAGTAATTCTGACCCCCCATCGGGGCCTCAGCATTCTGGAAGCTAGAGGTCAAAGTAGGCTCTCTGGGGCGTCTCACTAAGTGCCAGGCTCTTTTACTGGACACACCTGGCCTTACCCTGAAGGTATGCAGGACACTGAATCCAGCTACCCTCCTCCCTCTTCCAGGAGACCCCTCCTCCCATGACTTTGAGGAATTGATAGACCACACTTTCTCTAGCAGACCAGATCTTAAAGATTCTCCTCTACCTGAGGCAGAGGTCAGCTGCTATACAGATGGGTCCTCCTTTATGGAGAATGAGGTAAGGAAAGTAGGGTACTCTATAGTCTCACAGACAGCCACCATTGAGGCAAAGGGACTCCCCCCAGGAACTTCAGCATAGAAAGCAGAGCTGATTGCCCTCACAAGAGCATTGCAGCTCACTGAAGGGAAAAAGGCAAATATTTTCACGGACTCAAAATATGCCTTTCATGTTTTACATGCTCATGGGGCCATATGGAAAGAAAGAGGTTTATTAACTACCAAAAACTCTCCCTTGAAACACAGGAAGGAACTCCTGAGTTTACTTGAAGCAGTCATTTTACCTAGCGAAATAGCTGTCATCCACTGCAGAGGACATCAGGATCTAGACTCCAACATAGCCCGAGGGAATCATAGAGCAGACCTAGCCACCAAAGAGGCTGCAAGAGCCACTTCTCTGACTGCTCTGACCCTGACTCCACGACACCCCACAATACCAAAGGGCATTTCTCCCTCATACACTGAGGAGGAAATTGCACAGGCAGAACTTCAGGGATTCACCCTTGAAGACAGAGGGTAGTGGCGCTCTCCCTCTGGACCTCTGCTCCTCCCTAACAACCTAATGTGGAAGCTGGTTATGGGATTACATAACTCCACACACTTGGGCAGAGAAGCCCTAACCACTCTGATAAAGCCACTTTTCACAGGCAAAGGCATTTCCAAAACCATCCGGGAAATTTGCAGATCCTGTGCCCTCTGTGCCCAAACCAACAGCACTGGAGCTCTTAGGCCACCTCCCCTCCTTAAGCCCATCCAAAGGAGAGGGGAATCACCTGGTGAGGATTGGCAGATAGATTTCATCCATTTGCCACCTTGCAAGATGTACAAGATCCTTTTAGTCTTTGTAGACACCTTCACAGGCTGGCCTGAAGCATTTACCTCCAGATCAGAGAAAGCACAAGATGTCACAAAGGCCTTTCTCAATGAAATCATCCCTAGGTTTGGCCTTCCAAAAAACCTCCAGAGTGATAATGGTCCTGCCTTTATTTCACAGATCACTCAGATGGTTTATAAGGCTTTGGGCATCACTTACCATTTACACTCAGCTTGGCATCCCCAATCTTCAGGGAAAACAGAACTTATGAATCATACCCTATAAAGAGCCCTCACCAAACTCTGTGAGGACACTAAAATTGATTGTATCCAAGCTTTCCCAGTTGCCCTAACCAGAATCAGAATTGCTCCCAGGGCAAAGTTAGGGCTGAGTCCATTTGAACTGCTCTATGGGAGACCCTTTCTAACCTCTGATGTTCTTTTAGATACAGAAATACACAGCCTTGTTCGGTTCTCTAAACAACTTGGCCCAATCCACCAGGTTCTGAGAGAATACACTAATCAGATTCTCCCCAAACCCTCAACAGAGGATACAGAGGAATCTCTCCACCCAGCCCAAACAGGAGACTTGGTATATCTGAAGACATGGAGAGGATCAAACCACCTAACACCCCGATGGGAGGGGCCCCATAGGGTTATTTTTTCCATTCCTACAGCTGTAAAAATTGAGGGGCAGAATACATGGACTCATGTCTCTCGTATTAAACCCTTTATCCCTCCAGAAACAGGTGGGGAAGGGGGAACGGAAGTCACTTATTCCTGTGAGCCACTGGAAGATCTCAAATTCCTCTTCCGCAGAAAGACCCAACCTAAGGACCCTTTGGAATAAGTAGCTTCATCCCCTCCTCCTTGTTATCTTAAATCTCTCTTGCTCTAGCCATGACTATCTCTTTCCTTACATTCCTCCCTATTTATTTTTCTCCATATTTATTAACTCTAATTTTTCTAAGATTTCATTCACATCTTTTACCTCTTCTTATTTATTGTTTGGTTTGATTTATCTAAATTTGATAGTGGTTGCTTCAAGTCTCCCACTAATATGGTTTTACTGTCTATTTCCTCTTTCAATTCTCCTAGTTTCTCCATTAGAAATTGGGTGCTATACCATTTGGTGCATACGTGTTGGTTAGTGATAATTCCTCATTGTCTATACTCCCTTTTAGCAGAATATATTTACTTTCCCTATCCCTTTTGATCTGGTCTATTTTTGCTTTGGCTTTGTCAGATATCATGATTGCAACTCCAGCCTTCTTTCTATCAGTTGAGGCCCAGAAGGTCTTACTCCATCCTTTAATTCTAAACTTGTGAGTATCAACCTGTCTCATATGTGTTTCTTGAAGACAACATATGGTAGGGTTTGGAGTTCGAATCCAATCTGCTATTCGTCTACATTTTATGGGTAAGTTCATCCTCTCCTTCTCATTTGAGAATTCTTCCCCTCCCCTTCCCATGTGTATCTTTGTGTGGGAAAGATTATTCTATTTAGTTTTTTCCCCTCTCTGTTTCTTGAAGTAAATCTTAGTATCCTCAACAATTCCCCCTTCCCTTTTTCTTTCTTCCCTCCCCTTTCACTAAATCATCTTGATGTTCCAATCTTTCCCTATGTGTGATTCTTCTAACTACTCTTATGATGCATACAACTTTTGAGAGTTACACATTACATTTCCCCCACATATTAATATATATAATTTGATATAAATGTAGTCCTTATAGAAGAGAGTTTGACTTAAAGAAAAAGATAAGATTTTTCTCCTTTTCCCTTTCTTTCATATTTACCTTTTCATGTTTCTCTTGCTCTCTGCAATTGGATGTCAAATTTTCCACTGAGTTCTGGTCTTTTCTTAGCAAATACTTGGAAATCTTCTATTTTGTTGAATGCCCATACTTTCCCCTGGAAGTATATAGTCAGTTTTGATGGGTAGTTGATTCTTGGTTGGAGACCCAACTCGCTTGCCTTTCTAAATATTGTGTTCCATGCTTTGCAGTCTCTTAGCGTGTTTGCTGCTAAGTCATGTGTGATCCTTATGGGGGCCCCTATATATCTGAAGCTCCTCTTCTTGGCTTCTTGTAAGATTTTCTCCTTAGCTTGGAAGCTCTTGAATTTGGCAATTACATTCCTGGGGGTTGTCTTTTGGGGATTTAGTATAGAGGGTGTTCTATGAACCCTTTCTATTTCTGTTTTGCCCCCTTGCTCGAGATTGCAGCAATTCTCTTCTATAATTTCCTGTTGTACGGCATCAAGGTTTTTGTTTATCTCTGGTTTTTCAGGCAGACCAATGATTCTCAAGTTGTCTCTCCTTCCTCTGTTTTCCTGGTCTGTCACCTTGTCAGTGAGATATTTTATGTTTTCTTCTAATTGATTAATTTTTTGGCTTTGCTTTATTAATTCTTGCTGTTTTGCAAGATCACTGTCTTTCAGTTGCTTAATTCTGGACTTTAGGGACTAGTTTTGCTTTTCAGCTTGGTTTGCCCTTCTGTTAGATGATTCCAGCTCTTTCTCCAATTGTGAGGTCTTGTCTGTCAGGCTGCTGACCTCTTTCTGGGTTTTTCCCCATTTTTCTTGCCAGAAGGTTTCCATCTTTTAGATAAGCTCCAATTTGAGTTCTTCCAGAGCTTGTGGACAATTTCCATTTTGGGGGGCATGTTTTGATTTTATTTGAATTTCATCCTCTTTCTCTTCTTTTCCTTGGGTATTCCCTCCATAAAAGTTTTCAATAGTCACTTTTTCCCCTTTCTTCTTGGAGGCTTGATTTTGGGCCGTGTGAGCCATCACTTTGGTGGTTTTTTCCCCCTTTCCTTTTTGGTCCGAGGTCTGGGTGATATGGGCGGGTTTTCTGTGGATTTAGGTTGCCTCAGACTTGTTCTTCCCAGCCTCCGAGGTTTGTTAGCATGCCCACCTCTGTGCTCAGTGTGCCCGCCTCCATGCTCTGTGGTCTCTTCTCACTGGTGCACAGGAATCTCCTGTAAAACCTCTCTGAGGGGTGGATCTCTGGTATTCCCTGTCAGTTTCCAGGGAGCCTGGAGTTCCCCCCACCTCACTACAGCGATGGGTGACACTTCGGCCTTAGGCAGTTTTTACAGATTCTCGAGACTCCACACTGTTTGCACTTTGCAGGGGCCCCGCAGTCTGCATGCTCTGCAGTGTGCAGGGTTCTCCCGTGAAACCTCCCTGAGAGGTTGTCCCTAGCAGTCTTTAGATTCCAAGGACCCTGATGTGCCCCCCTAGACAGAGATGCTCCTCACTCACTCGCTGTTCCGGTAAGTGCTCTGATCCCCTACTCTGGTTCTGTGGGGGAGGTTGGGGGGGAATGGCGGCTCAGTTCATGTTTTTGTGCAAGCTTTTCCTCCTTCTTATAGTGTGGCAATGTTCAAACCCCACGTATCTTCATTTCTGTGGGGTACTGGAGAGTCACTCCGTTCTTCCAAAGATGATTTTTATGCTCTTTTGAGGTAGTCTATTTTGTTCGGTGCCGGGGAGAGGAAGCAATTCGCTTCTAGATTGCAGCCATGTTTACCAGGAAGTCCAGGGTGTCAATTCTAAGAGACTTCAGTTAAGCAAAAGGTCCATGGTCATCTGCCATTGATGACATCCTGGCAGGCTGGCAGATCAGGAAGACATCAATGGGCGCTTGGCATTTCTCTAAGTCCAAGCAAACCATCTATAAACTTACCCTTTAGTTGTCTTTATCTGAATATCCCTGTACTGAATTTCCATCACAAGGACATACCCTTGAAACCCTCTGGTCAATGAGAAAGACAACTCAGCTAGACTCATACATCATCAAGCCTAACTAACAAATAACACCAGATAAGGGGTTGTTTATTTCTCAATTCTTACATACATAAGGCAAATGAAAATGTATAAGAAATAAAGTTTTAATGATTTAAATTCAATGTAAAGTTAACCCAAAGTATGCTAAGCTAAATATTAAAAATCATCATTGTTTAAAATATGTCACTCCAGAATTCCATGTGAACTGGAATGACCTCCAGGAATTGATGCAGAGTGAAAGGAGCAGAACCAGGAGAACCTTATACAGAGAGACTGATACACTGTGATACAATCAAATGTAATGGACTTCTCTACTAGCAGTAATGCAATGATCCGGGACAATTCTGAGGGACTTATAAGAAAGATGCTATCCACATCCAGAAAAGGAATTGTGAGAGTAGAAACACAGAAGAAAAACAATTGCTTGATCTCTTGGGTTGATGGAGATATGATTGGGGATGTAGATGATCACCCTAGTGCAAACATCAACAACATGGAAATGGGTCTTGATCAATGACACATGTAAAGTCCAGTGGAATCTACTGGAGGGGAGGAGAGAGAGGGGAAGGAAAGAACATGAATCTTGTAACCATGGAAAATTATTCTAAATTAGTTAATTAAATAATTTTTTCCAGATTAAGAAAAATAAATAAAATATAACATCTCACTCCATTTCCAGGGCTGAGAAGAACTCAAAACTCATCACCCAGAAGAGGGCATTTTCTTTTGTTTAATGTTCTATTTTTCCAATTACATGTTATAACATTTTTATCATATATTTTCTGAAATTATAAGACCTAAATTTTCTCCCTCTTCATTCCCTCCTCCTTGAAATGGTAAGCAATTTGATAATAAATTAAGAAAATATTCATATAAAACCAAAACCTCCAAACAAAAATAGACTCCAATAATTCTTTCTCTATGTATTTCATTCTTTGTCATAAGTCTTTCATAATTGCCTAGGATCATTGTAGTGTTAAGAATAGCTAAGACTTTCACAGTTGATACAATACAATATTGCTGTTACTGTGTACAATGTTCTCCTGGTTGTCCTCACTTTACTGTGCATCAGTTCATGTAGATATTTCCAGGTTTTTCTGAAATCATCCTGCTTATCATTTCTTAAAGAACAATAGTATTCCATCACAATCATATAACAATTTGTTCAGCCATTCCCTAGTTGATAGACATCCCCTCAGTTTCCAATTCTTTGCCACCACAAAAAAGCTGCTATTTTGTTTTTTTTTTTTTACAAATTGGTCCTTCTCTCACCCTTAAATTTTTTTCTTTGGTATACAGACTATTAATGAGGATTTTGAGAAGTGACAAAATGGATCTGCAGGAAAGCAAGAGGATTGGAACTTTGGCAACTGCCAATCAACTGAGATGGAGTCATAGTTCCATGGAATCTTAAAGGAAGTAGTTGGGCATCTTGAGCTGTTTTGAAACACTTCTTCTCTGACTATTGGGAGGAAGGTAGAAGCCAGACTCTCTCTTGGTCAATGATTATTTATATGACTGAGTACTGAGAAGACTTTTGGAGCTTAGCTCAGAAGAAACTCTCTCAGCTTTGCTGTCAACATCTCTCCATAGAAAAAAATAACTTTATTTCCTGAATTGAACACATTGTGAAATCTCTAATTAACAGGAAAACATAGGAAGTTAGGGAAACCTATTTTCCCCTTTCCCCTCCTCCCTCTCTTTACCTTCTCTATTTTAAAGAATAATAGACCTTTTAGTTAAAGATTTGAGTGTGAGAGTTAGTTTTTAAAAGAAATCTTCAACGTTATCATTCCTGGGGAGAGCCCTCAAATCAGTTGAGAGGGGAACAGGAAGTGGTGTGGGAGGAGGAATACAAGATCCAATCTTTTCCTAGCTTGCTTCCTGGTTTTATTGCCATATTACCATAAATCTCCTAATAGTGGTATCTATTATAAGACTTAGTAAAAGGGGGCAGCTGGGTAGCTCAGTGGATTGAGAGCCAGGCCTAGAGACGGGAGGTCCTAGGTTCAAATCCGGCCTCAGCCACTTCCTAGCTGTGTGACCCTGGGCAAGTCACTTGACCCCCATTGCCTACCCTTACCACTCTTCTGCCTTGGAGCCAATACACAGTATTGACTCCAAGACGGAAGGTAAGGGTTTAAAAAAAAAAAAAGACTTAGTAAAGATATTACTAGATCAAAGGATAAGGATAATTTTATAGCCCTTTGGGCATATTTACAAATTATCAGTGGAGGGCATTTTAAAGAGATTTCTGCTACATCAAAATCACAGTGAAACATTATAATCATTGTATTTACAAATGAACAATTTCAAACAATATACTTCCTTTTTTTAAAACAATCAGTAGTCTGAAACAATCCAAATAAAAATTTGGTTTTACCATTTTAACAATAGATTCAATACAGCAATTGGTCAAATTCATTTTTATGCATGATTTTTGTCCACAGTACAAATTGCTAAACTGAGGTAACTAATTATAAGATCACATAGATAACAAATTTCCTGATATATGTATTTTGTACTAATCACCATACAGAGTTGTCCAGTATGCATTATTTGCATCCAATTAAAAGAAATAACAATAAATAACAAGTTAAATATATAGTGCTTATCTAACAGATTTTATGTCTAGCATTTCACAATTAAGTGTCAATTTTGATCTTCACAACAATCCTAGGAGGTGAGTGTTACTGTTGTGGGAGAGCTTTGAAGCAAAACCCCGGATCTAAACAAGAGCCCTTGTAAGGAATGATAGACTCCAAAAGTTAGCTTAAAAATAAAGGAGATTTATTAATTTGAATGTAAGTCATATGGTTAAGTCAAATGGAATGGCAGAGGGAGTCAGTGTGTATGCACATGGAACACTGCCTCCCAGAGGAGATGGGGTCTAGGCTTTCTACACCCCTTTGACAACAGGGGCTACAGGATGGGGGGTAGGAATAGGGTAAATCAGGAATGAGGTAATTTATTGGGTTGGGGGGGGGGTAGAAGGGATGTCTGATGATTGTATCTCCCAAGGGAATAAGGGATAATCTGTGGAGTTCAAGGGATGATTGGATTATATACCACCTAATGCTTATCAGGGTGAAACTGGGAGGTGCCTATCTATGTTAAAAGAGAATCTAGGGCAGTGATGGTGAACCTTTTAGAGATGGAATGATGGGTCCTGCCCCCCCCCCCAGACCAAGTGCCATGCCACACCTCCCAGAGACCAGCCCAGACAGGGGAGGGAGTTAGCACTTCCACTGGTCTGCTGGGCAGAGGGGTGGGTAAAGTGAAGAATGTCCTCAGGCATAGAGAGGGGGAGGGGAACAGCTCCCTGGATTTCTAGTAATGAACTCTGGTAGATGGATGCAGACATGCCCACAGAGAGGGCTCTGCATACCATTTTTGGCACATGTGCCACAGGTTCACCATCACTGATTTAGGGGAAAGTCCAAGAGGCAGAAAGGAATTTCCTAGGTCATTTTGACCTAGAGACTTCTGGATTTTGGGATATCCAGAGGGAAACTTTGGATTCCATGCCATTACTACTTCATTTTCTCCTTTAGAGATGAAGTCACTTAATTAATACATGTCTCAGACTCGCTTTTGAATTCAGAATATTTTTCAGAATATATTCATTTCCCACCAGTTCCATTCATTAATGCCAAATAGCAAATGTATTTCTGCAATGAGTTCTGATTTACCATCATTATAACACCATTCACTGTAAATGAGACCACAGTAGGATTTAGCTTTAGTACCAAGTCAAATCTGAATTTATAATCACTAACAGACATTTAAATCTCATTTTTTCTAAGGATTATTTACTGTTAGTACTTCAAAAAAGAAAAGGACCCATTTTATTAATAATTTTCATTTGCTCTTCTTACTAACTTCCTTAAATACTTCCTGCTTTTTTCTAAACTTAGCCCCAAAGTCCACCTGTTGTGAGATTTAAATTAGTTGTGGGGCTTAAATTGTTGTAGATAAAAGAGTGGGAGCCATAAACTGTGAGATTTAAAATGGTTGAGGTCTTAAACTGTAGTGATAAAAATAGTGGAAGATATAAATTGTGATAGATATAAGAGAGGGTGAGTAAATTTGACCGCAGAAATATGTTTCACTACAGTGTCTTGGGTTTTAAAATCAAATATAAGGTGGTCACCAGGGAAATATTCCCAATTATTCAAATACCCAAGTCAATTGGGTTTTATAGAGATTTTAATTAACAATACAATGAGTAATCAAAGGAAGAGAGAGAGAGTAAGAAAGGAATAAGTATGAAGGGCCTCAAGCCAATATGGCCTAGACCTGAGTCTTAAGAGAAATCAGTCAGTTTTTTATAACTCACCATAAGATCTGTCTAAGTAAGGATTTCTAATGACACCAGGCCAGCAGCATCTCAGCTGCTTTCACCAGCTTCCTCCTCCATCTGAATGTTTCAGAATCAGTCTCCTCAGAATGAGTCTCTCCAATCTGAATGTTTCAGAATGACTTCCCAGCTCTTCCCTGAGCTCTTATTTTTAAGGGCAAAATCTTCTCTGTCACCTCCCCTAAGTCCTTACATCTACCAATCACTGTAGATGTTTCTAAAGGACCGCCCATTTTGAATTCACAGTTGAGTAGTTTTAATTTCTTTAGTAAGTCAGAAAAAAAATGCTGCTGTGTTGACAAATTTCATTAAGAAAAAACCCCTGAATACATTATCACCCTTTTAGGTTTAAGTAGTTTACAAGTTGCTTGACCTTTATAGGTACTTAGCTTAAGAAAGGTATGGGTTTAAGTACTTTTCATTGTTCAGAAAAGAGTTTACAACTTTATCTTCTCCTAGGGCAGACCCAAGTAGGTAAAGTAGAATTTTCACATTCCTGCTTTAAGTAGAGTTCACTGCCCAAATGGGGAATGGTCTTAATCCAATCTTATAAAGTAGGGTCTGGGAAATTTTAAGGTTTACACTGTCTTTTTTCTTTCATATCCCGATCAAACATTTTTCTAATCACATTCCAGATCACATTTTAGAAATAACCCTTACTCCACTGACTTCTAATATTTCTCTTATCTGTCTTTCCCTTGTCTCTCTCGTTCTTTTTTAAAGAACATTCAACTTGTTCCAGTTCTCTTTCAAAAAATGACTAAAGTAGAAAGGTGTTTTACTCTATTAAACATATAAAATCTCTATCAGATCACTAGCCCACTGTGGGGGGGTGGGAGGGGAGAAGGAGAAAGGGAGAGAATTTGGCTCAAACAATTAGAAAAATCAAGATTAAAAAATTGTTTGTATGTAATTGAGGAAAAGATTAAATATTAAAATAAAAACATTCTATGTTCTACTTCAAGCTTCCCCAAAATTTTCTAGTCAACTTCCCTTCCCCCCTCATCTCAAGCAAGCTTAGGGATGGGCAGAGCCTTATTCCCCAAGTCATTGCAAAACCTCTCTGCAATGCTGAAAATTCAAGATGGCCCAGGATATAGAGCTTTATATCAGGGTTACTCCACTGATAGTACACGCATATTTATAAATCAGAAAACTTACTTATTCCTTTCTCCAACAATCTAGAGCTTTCTTCCTTGCTTTCTGTTACATCTTTCTTGTTTCCTTCTTTAATACTAATAACATACTCAAATCTTTCTTTTCAAAAAACAAACTATACTTTTCTCCTTTATTTGATGCTTCTCTCTCAAAGTTTCCTTTTTTGGTTCACTTTTTTTTTTAGCTTTTACTTTCCATCTTGGAATCAATATTGAGTATTGGTTCTAAGGCATAAGAGTGGTAAGGCCTAGGCAATGGGGGTTAAGTGACTTGCCCAGGGTTTCACAGCTAAGAAGTATCTGAGGCCAGATTTGAACCCTGGACCTCGAGCATCTCTGGGCCTGACTCTTAATCCACTGAGCTACCTAACTGCCCCTCCACTCTAGCTTTAAGAGATTTTTTTTCCACATTCAGCTTCAGTCTCTCTTTCCTTTTAATTTTGCCTTTCCTGAAACAAAGAGTGATAATAGTTCCACCCAAAGAATTGGCAAAAACTCACTGTAAAAACATAAGCTTTTACACAAATCATTTAAACCACAATTTCAGGACTCACAATAAAGAACTCATTTTAGTCTTCTTCCTTCTAATTTTAGTCCTGTGGGCACAAATCTCTAAAAAAAAAATGGCACCAACATAGCATATCCCAACACAGTTGTATGCTGTGTATACCCAGACCCAGAAGGTCAGCAGCCTCCCAAAGCCTGTACTCTCCTTTTCTGGTAAATCAGCCCTTCTGTGTGTAAACTCCTTGACCATCTTCCAGGCTGTCTCCGGGGGCCAGGCTAACTTACAAATACCGATACAAACAGCCCACAAAGATGGACAAAGGCTGCAGCTTTCCAAGAGACACTTAGATTTATTTTTGCCAATTATGGAGGTACCTATGAATTTTCAGATCAGACCAGAACTCTCCCAAAGGAGAGTTCAATTATTATCCATGGAAGAATCCCAAGGACCCCAGCAGGGGAAAAAAATCTCCTTCTATAAACACAGAAAAGGCTACCCAAGACAAAAACATTCCCCGGGTTATGAGAGTGACCTCCCAGGGAAGACTGAAAAGCTCAGCTCCCACCAGGTCCTAGCTTAAAGCACAAGGCTTCCATCCATGGTCACTTGAGAACTCTCAAATATCTCTATGCCCTTGGGACATCACCAAAAGCTCTCTTTAGTGGAGAGAGCTGCATATCAAGAACCAGAATTTCTGGAGGGTTGCCAAACTCAAACCAAGAACATGAGTTCAAGAGATTGGGGGGGGGGGGGAGAAATTATTTACTTATTCAAGGGAGAGGATGATCTGGCTTCAGTGGAGTCCTGTACTGGTACTAAAGTGTCTGAAATTCACTCCTGGACAGAGGGGCACTGGATTCCATTTCAGTTCCACTTCTGACACTAAAATGTAAACTGAGGCAGACCAGAATTGAGAAATCAGTGAGATGTCTTTATCAGGTACTTACATAATGGGAACAGCCTAATGCCCCTACAGCATAGGAGCAGAGAACCACAGAGGGAAAGGAACTGGGGAGTAATTAAAAATGATTAGCTGGAAATTAGGTAATGGGGGCTAGCAGCAACCTCACAACCCACCCTTTTCCTTATTTCCTGAGAATCTGGGTGCAAGTTAAGACTCAGACATAGTGTCAGCATACAAGACAACAGGACTTTGGGGAGAGGGCAGGACACTCAGTTTATTGGAGCTGAGTTAGTAGAGTTCCAAGGTTGCAACGATAAGAGCACACCTTTGAATTAAAAAACAAAGGCATCTGGGATTGAGCAAGATTTTTATCTCATTTCCAGCTCCTATGAATGGCTCTTTTCTACAAAAAGTGCTAAAACTGACATTTTGGTTTCAGAAATATTTCCACAATAGCACAAACAGAAATTAGCAAAAGAATAATATATCAGAGAATAAATACTGGGCAATACAGAGTGAAGGAGCTCTGGCATTGGGATTGATTAAGAATCCTCAATCTTTCCAATCATCCACCTTGGCTCCCTCTTTAAAAACAAAACACCCCCACCCCCCCAAAAAACTTATGAGGCAGCTAGATGGCTCAGTGGACTAAGACAGACCCAGAGAGGGGAGGTTCTCATTTCAAATCTGGCATCAGTACTTCCTAGCTGTGTGACCCTGGTAAAGTCACTTAACCCCCATTGCCTAGCCCTTACCACTCTTCTACCTAAGAACCAAAACACATTATTGATTCTAAAATGGAAGGTAAGGAAGATGGCAGCATAGAGGCAGTGAAAATTCAGACCTTTGAAAACCCTTCCTTATCTATTAAAAACTAAATGTTCCCAGGGGACTGAGCAATCAAACCTAACAACAAGGCAGAGCCAAGGAACCCTCCTGCTGGACTCAATTTAAAAGGTATGCCCCCAAAAAGCCAGAATTTGAGAACACTCCAGTTTAGGGGGAATGGAAAAGGAAAGTCCCAGGACCCCTCCCCCACCTAGAGTGCTAAGCTTCCAGCAACAGCTGGAACCTCTGGGTGGGCAAAGGTGCTGGTCTGGAGGGAGTACCTTGCAGGCAAAACTGTGCCAGGCTTAGAGTGTGGAACACAGGTGGTAGGGAAGGAGTTAGAGAAGGAGCACAGAGCAGGCAGCCTAGTTGCAGCAGCGCAGACACTCCATATTGCTCCCCCCTTCCAGGAGGTTTTGGCCTCAGGGCACATCCAGCCTGACCCAGCTGGACGCAATCCCATCAAAAGTCTTCAGAGGGCAGGGAAGCTCAAGTTCCAACACCCCTCCCCCACAGACTGCTGGACTTAATCCAATCAAAGCCTCCAGAGACCAGGGAAGCTCAAGCTCCAATGCCCCTCCCCCACAGACTGCACTGAGAGATTTGCTGACAAAACTCCAAGAGGGAAGACTGATAGAAAAGGCCAAAACCAAAGGGGAAAAAAATGAGAGGATCAAGAGGACAGACAACTACAGAGAGTAAAGAAGGGGTAAATATGAGCAAACAACAGAAAAAGAAAAAAGAAATTATAATCAACAGCTTCTATACAGGCAATGAACAAAGAGCAAATGGAACAGAGAAGGAGGGAACACCAAGCAATAAAACAGAAAACCCAGCAAATTGGATACAGGCTTTGGAAGAACTCAAATATACAATTCAAAACCTAATTAAGAGAGGCTGAAGACAACTGGGAAAAGAACTTAAAAACTAAGATAAGTCATCTGGAAACAGAGGCACTTGAACTAAAATGAGAAAATAATGTCTTGAAAGCCAAAATCAACCAGCTTGAAAATGAGGCAAAGGAGATGAAAGATGAGGTAGAGAGGATGAAAGATGATCTCCAAAGAAAATCATACCAGAAGGAGAAGGATCACCAAAAATCCAGGGATGAAATCCAGTCTTTAAGAACCAGAATACAACAATTAGAATCAAGTGACTTCACAAGGCAGTAGGACACTATAAAACAAAATCAAAAGAATGAAAAAAATTGAGGAAAATGTGAAGCATCTCATTCACAAAACTGAAGATTTAGAAAATCGTTCAAGGAGAAACAACTTAAGAATCATTAGTCTACCAGAAGACCATGACAAAAGAAAAATCCTGGACATCATACTACAGGAAATTATCCAAGAAAACTGCCCCGATATTCTAGAACAAGAGGGAAAAGTAGAGATTGAAAGAATCCACAGATCACCTCCTGTATTTAATCCCCAACTGACAACACCCAGGAATGTTATAGCCAAATTCAAGAACTATCAGACAAAGGAAAAAATATTACAAGCTGCTAAGAAGAAGTCATTTAGATACCATGGAACCACAGTGAGGATAACACAGGATCTGGCTGCATCTACACTGAAGTAATGAAAGGCATGTAATATGATATTCCAGAAATCAAGGGAACTAGGTCTACAACCAAGAATCAACTATCCAGCAAAAGTGACTATATTCTTAGAGGGGAAAGTATGGTCATTGAATAAAATAGAAGAATTCCAAGCATTTTTAAAGAAAAGACCAGACCTGAACAGAAAATTTGATGTCCAAGCATAGAACTCAAGAGAATCATCAAAAGGTAATTTAAAAAGAGGAAAAAAAGAAAAACAAAACAGCCCCCCCCTTTTTAAGGGCCCCAATAAGTTAAAATGATATATATCCCTATAAGAAAAGAGGTCATTGGTAATTCTTAAAAATTGTTATTATCACCCGGGCAGCTAGAAGAAGTACACTTAGAGGGAACAGTGACAAACTGTATAGGATGAAATGACAAGACATAAATATGTATATAGATATATGTATGCATAAATCCATATGTATGTATTTTTATATATGTACAACTAAAGCAAAAAAAGAGGTTAATACTAAAAGGAATGGGAAAATGTGACAAGGAAATAACTTTAAAAGACTGATATATATTAATTTAAGATCGCCAAGGAATTCAGCTATGTAATTCCTAAATGAAAACTCAAGTCAGCAGTCAACCTTTTATGGAGTTTAATTACAAACAGGAGGAAGAATGGTATTAGAGAGAGAGAAAGAGAGAGAGAGAGAGAGAGAGAGAGAGAGAGAGAGAGAGAGAGAGAGAGAGAAGGGAATAGGGCTTAAATACCCCCTCTGTTTAGGCTGGGCCAAAAGGCCCAAGCCCTTAGACAGCTGAGGCAAAGAAAAGAGATCAGTCCCTATCACTCACATGACCAAAATGGAGAAACAGTCTCAGGGGCCTCCACCTCCAGCTTCCTTCAGAGCAAGCTTCTCAGAGCACAACCTCTCAGAGCAAAACCTCTCCAACCCCCCTTCAGTCCTCAGACCCCGCTATCTTTAAGGAAACCATCCAAGTTCCCTCCCCTCAGTTCTCACATCTACTAATCACTGTCCATGTCTTCCCTGTGCCAATGGTGGCTCTAGCTTACCCCAGGACCGCCCAGAGGTCTGTGGCTTTGCACATGTCTGTTGAAGGTCATATTCTCAAATAATTAAATATTGATCCTTTGCTGCAGCCCTTCCTAAATCCTGTTACCCTGAGCAGGGTGGAGATTGGAAGTTCCAAGACCTGGTTCTGTCATTCCAAGTATCTCTATTGTATCAATTCTAAAATCAATCATGACTCAAAGAACTTCCTGTTCTATGCTTAAGCATAGGTGGTTCAGCAAAAGGTTTCTGTCCTAAAGTAATCTTAAGTAGGGAGGAGAAAGACCCTCCCATGTCAAGGGTGTTCACATTCCAATAGACTATCAGTAGGAAATTTTTCAAGTATGAAGTTTCCCAATGGTGAAATTTCCAACATTTATAAGTCTAAGAAATTTTAAGGTTTACAAAAAGAAACAGAAGGGGGTAAATTTATATGTCACAAAGAAGCACATGGCAGGAGGGGGGAGGACATCAATACACTGGAAGGGTAAAGAGATTGGAGATTGGAAATACTCATCTCTTATGTGCATTGAAATTGACCCAAAGAGGGAAGAACAATCCAATCCATTAGGGCAGAGAATTGATTTGCAACCTATATGGAAGTAGAAGGGTAACAAAAGGACTGGTGGGGAGGGAAGCAGTAGAAGGGAGGGATAGGGTGGGAGGGTAGTTTAAAAAGACTGTAAAGAAAATAAGAGGGGAATAATAAGGGAGGGGGGTAGAACGAGAAGTAAAATAAGGATGGGAATTAGAGGGACTGATTAAAAACTAAACATTGGTGTAGAAGGAAATAGTGAAAGGAGCAAAGGCTGGACTAGGAGTAGAAATCAAAATGCTAGGAAATACACAGCTGGTAATCATCACTCTGAATGTGAATGGAATTAATTCACCCATAAAATGCAAGGGAATAGCAAAGTGGATTAGAATCCAAAACCCTACCATATGAATGCAGTGATTCAAACAACTTGGAGAGATCTAGGATAAAAAACACAATCCACATTCAGAGGCAAAACTGTGGGAGTAGACACACAGAAGGAAAAACAACTGCTTCAATACATGGGTGAGGGGATATGGTTGGGTATGTAGACTCTAAATGAACATCCTAATGCAAACACCAACAACATGGAAATAGGTTTTGATCAAGGACACATGTAATACCAATGAAATTGTGCATCAGCTGCAGGAAGGTGGGGGGAGGGAGGAAAATAATATAATTCTTATAACCAAGGAATAATGTTCTAAATTGACTAAATTAAGTAATTAAAATAAAATAAAGTAAAATGGAAGGCAAGGGTTTTTAAACAAACAAAAAAATTTTTTTACCTAACTTTCTATCTTGGAATCAGTATTGTGTATTGGTTCCAAGGCAGAAGAGTGAGTGGTAAAGAGTAGGCAATTGGAGTTAAGTGACTTGCCCAGGATTACTCAACTAGAAGTATCTGAGGTCAGATTTGAACCCAGGGCCTCCCTTCTCTGGATTTGGCTCTCTCTCTATCTACTGAGCCATGAAACTGCTCCTCCCCACCTTTTTATTTTTTTTGATGCTAGAAGTCTCAAATTGCTGAAAACACTTCAGAACCCAAAGAGCTCAGTGAGAGTGTAGTGAATCCAATAAAAAAAACTCAAAAGAAGGTTGAAGAGGATTGCCTTCTGCTGATCTTGCCAACCCTGACCCACCCCTGACACAAGTGTAATGCATTGATATCAATGGGATTTGGAGCTGGGGTTACAACTCTTTGAGTCTAAGTGAGGGGCTTTATATTTATCCATATCAAAGTTCATCTTAATAAACTTGTCCCAATATTCTAGCTTTCTGTAACCATTTTGTGTCTCAATTCTATCATCATCATAAGAGAAAGCTCTCCATCCCAAATTTGAACCATGCCATCTATTCCTTCATTCAAGTCATTGATGAACAGTTTTAAGCAGGGCAGGACCAAAGTCAGATCTTTGGAGGCCCCAATACCAGACCTCTCTGGCATTAATGGGGATCCTTTGATCTCCCACTTCTAACCTTAGTATAATAGTTTGTAAAAGCAGCCACAATATTGGTGATCTGACTGATAAATCTCATGGGGAAGGACAGCAAGATTTCAAAAGCATCCTCAGAAAAGGGAATCAGTCATCTAGAACTTTACCAGATTTGGGGGCTTTGACCACTGCCAGAACAATTCTATTGTATTGTTTTGTTTGGTATTCTATTGTATTGTATTCTAAGATCTCTCAGGCAGAACTTGGCAGCCATTGAAACTCACAAGTGTATGGTAACCTCCCCAAGAGAATAAGAGTGGGAAGTCCATTCTTTCCTCCATGGTTCATTCCTGTTGACCTTCTGTTTGTCCCGCTCTACACTGGCTTGGTCAGAGATCTCACCCACTCAGAGATATACTGATCCATAATGCCTAGTTGGACTGGAGCTTATTGATGATAGAGTCCCACTTCTTGGTGAGAAAAGTTGAATGACATAATGTCTAATATCCCTTCAGATTCTCAATCTGTGATTTAGCCAATAACTTCATTCGATTTATTTATTTATTTAGTCATTCTTTTTAAAATTTATTTTTATCTTGAGAAAATTTTATTTAATTAGTTTAGAATATTTTTCAATGGTTACAAGATTCATGTTCTTTCCCTGCCCTCCTCTCATCCCCTTCCCATATCTGATGCACAGTTTCACTGGGTTTAACATGTGCCACATTATTTATATTTGCAGTAGGGTGATCATTTTGAAGCTATATCCCCAATCAAACAACCTCATTTTGAAGAGACCAATTCTTTTGTCTACTGTATGGGGTCACATTGGATTCTATTCTAGCTTAAATACATTTCATATCTTGTGTCAAGTTTAGGGCAAGACAGATTTAGGGGAAATATGTAAAGGCAGCATGAAACAATGGAAAGGGCAAAGGATTTGAGACAGAGGATATGGGTTCAAATCCTGACTGAAATTTGCTTCTATTGTGGTATCAAACAAGTGTCTTTACCTTCTCAGGCCTCAATTTTGTTATCTGTAAAAGGAAAGGGTTGAACTAGAGGGCCACTAAGATCTCTTCTATCTCTAGATTTGTGATCTTCTGGTCCTCTGACTAGCTAGATGACCTCTAGGGGCCATTTGAGCTCTAAATCTATGATCCTATCTTTGACAAATTGGAAAAGTTAAAAAAATAGTCAGGATGGTGAGAAAGTTGGAAACTGTGCTTCTTGAAGAATATTTTAATAAAGTGGGAATAATTGACTTGGAAAAGAGAAAACTGGGGGAAGCTAGGTGGTTCAGTGGGTTGAGAACCAGGTCTAGAGATGGGAGGTCCTAAGTTCAAATTTGACCTCAGACACTTCCTAGCTGTGTGAACTGGGCAAGTCACTTGACCCCCATTGCCTAACCCTTACTACTCTTCTGCCTTGGATTGATTCTAAGATGGAAGGTAAGAGTTTTTTAAAAAGAAAGAGAGAGAAAACTAAGGGGAGACCCAATGCTTGTCTTTAATATCTTAAGAGCTGTTAAATAGGGATTAGATGTACTTTGTGTACCCAGATAAGAGAAATGATTGAAAGATACAGGAAGGCAAATTTCAACACAATATTAAGAGCAACTTCCTGATGAGTAGAAATGTTCAGAAATAGAATGAGCAATGAGTTTCTTGTCACTGGAAGTAACTAGGTGGTCACTTGTAAGGGATGTTGTAAAGAGGGTTCATTCATACAGTAAGAAGTTAGGTTAGTTAATCTCTTAAATTCCTTCCAACTCCAAGAATCCAGAATTTTTTTTCAGATTACTCTTAAATAGTCTTCTTCTGATTTTAGACTCACATTTTATTTCCATCAACAAGCATTTATTAAGTACCTACTATAAACCAAGCACTGAGCTAGGCACAGGGAATACCAAGACAGACAAGAAATAGTTCTTTCCCTCAAGTGGTTTCCATTCAACTGGAGGAGACAAAAAGCATACAAATGAGTAACCCACAAAGAGAAATGCCAAAGTAAGCAGCACTAACAACTAGGGGAGAGGAGTGATTCTTTAGCACATCAAAAGCTGAAGGTCCTGAGTTCAGATCCTAGAAAGGAGGGTGTGATATACTGAGAGAGGCTTCTGGAGACAAAAAGAAACACTCAGCTTGGGCTTAGCCTCCACCCAAGTCTTTTACCTTAGGGTCCATTTATTCAGTCTGAAACTGCCAGCTTGAGATTCCCTTCAGGGTGGATTCTTACAGGACCAGGGAACATGTACAAACTTTGGGGTCTCCAACTTAAAATATAGTCCTAATACATGGGGTTCATCAGATCTTACTAGGCTGCAAGTTTGGGGTTTCTAGATTCCATGTTGACACTGGTTACTAGGTCTTATGAGTAATAAGATCAAGGACTAGACATTTTCTCTGATCTTCATGACCACTCAAATCTCTCCAAAACAGAAATTTTGTACCAAAGATAAAACAATTTTGACAATATCCATGGTCAAGGTTTCCCAGTATTTAAAGGAAGACAAAAAGCAATAACAACCCATGAAAAGACAATTACTGACTCTGAGATTACTCAGCACAATCCTTACCTCACTTCCCATGCAATCAGCAGTGAGGTTCACTAGCAGACCCAAGAACAAGAGATATATTTGCAACAAAATCCATCTTTAAGCTCCAGTTACCTCTCCTTCTGCCTAGTACTAAGGATACCCCATGCTTCAGGCTATAGAAATTTGTCCTGACTGCAACAGATAGCCAAGAAACCACAGTGCCACCAGGAGCAAAAGCCTGTTGGAGGCTACAGACCTTTAGCACCAGTTCTACAAAGCTCCAAACTGCTGGTGCCCATAAGCCAACTAAGTTTGAGACAATGTTGGTGAGTCAAGGAGTCTGAGATGCTTTGAGATCTAGCTTCAGAGGGGAGGGAGCCAGAAAGTGAATGATAGGGGAAATAATGAGGGGAGGAGTGAGGAGAAAAGAGAAAATAACCCAAGATTTTAGGATGAAAGAACCTCAAAGACATTAAACATAAAGAGATAAGTTAATAGGAAAAAGAGAAACAAAAGAAGGAAATATGTATTTGATGAAACAGAAGATCCAACAGAATTTGAGGAACAACAACACTTTGTTTTTGAGTGGTTCAAAAGAGAAATAAGAATCACGAGGGCAAGATTTAGGTCCTATATAGCAAAAATAATTAGCAGAATGGACAAATTGGAATTTGCAATGGCAAATCACAAAAAAAGTAACAAAAGAGAGAATAATAGATTGGGAATGCAAATACACAGAAGTAAAGAATAAGCTAGAAAATTTAAAAGCAAAAACCAACATAACATAAGAGAAAGTATGCTCACTTTGCAAGCAAAATCTACTGATCCCAAAGATAGGAGGTATACAGAGAACCCAAGGATCGTAGGTTACCCAGAAGAACATACTAGAATAAAAAAACCTTAACATCTTAGTGCATAAAATAATAAAGAGTATTGTCCAGAATTTTTCACCCTAGAAAATTAAATTCCAATTGAAGAAATTAAAAAATCACCTCCAGGGGAAAAAAAATCCAAGGCTACAAAACTGCAAAACACAAAGTGGTTACTTTTAATAATTCAATTCAGAAATCAGTTCTGTAGGAGATCAGGAGAAAGACTTTGAAATATAAAGGAATGGACATTTTAATAACACAAGACTATTCAATATCCACTAGAAATAATAGGAGAAAATGGAATAATGTGTTCTGAAGAGCACTACAGTTCAGCATACAACTCAGGTTGACCTACACAGCAAATCTGAACTTAACCATATGTGAAAAAAAGATGGTTGCTCAATAATAAAGAAGAGTTTGTTATATTTTTAGGAAGAAAACTAGAAATGAAGAGATTATTTGCTTCTCAAATACACCAAACAACAGAAATGCAGGAGTGAATGCAGCAGCCAAAGACTGCAACAACAGCAGAGTGACAACAGAGAGACCAGTAATAGAATTCTTTCTAAATATACACAAGGACATAGGGATGAAGGCAGAAGTCTGATAGAAGTAGCAGTGAAGAGGTGAGTAGGGGACAGTATTGGAAAGAATCTACTGACATCCTGCCTGCCAATGAATCACTGCTTTTGCCTTTGCGTGTGTGTGTGTTTGACATTCCAACATAGAAGGATACATGAAAGAGGGGGAAGGAAAACAAAGTGATAGAGGGGACTGAGTAATATGCTGGAGTCAAATTGATGTCTAGCAATAAGGGGGAGGTAAACTCTGTGGTCTCAAAAAAGGAGTCTATGGTAGATGAAAAGGAGGGAAGAAAGATCAAAAAGGGGAAGAAAAGGAAGGAAGCCTCACTTTGGTGGTGGGAAAAGGGTCCAGTGATAAATGCTCCCATAGGTAATCAGAGATGGTCTACAGAGGGAGACAAGGTCCTTGCATTAAGCCTAGGGTATTTGGTGTCTGAAAAGTCTACTCACCCTATACTGGGAAGGGAAAGGAAAGGAATTGTTGGAACTCATGGTGGCAACAGGCATCTGGGGGGATTTAAGAGCACAGACACAGTGAGGTGATTTTAAGGCAAATATTGGGGGGAGGGGCAAAGCAATTAGGAAGGATATAGATAAGTGGTGGGTTGCATAATCAGAGATATAGAAGGAGAAGGGCCCTACCATGGGGCAATGTCCTCTCTGATATCTCTAACAATGGGCATTCTTAGGGGAACTATAATGATAAAATTCCCTGGAGACAGTGTATTTCTTTTTTAATTATTTATTAGAGATAGAGAGACAGAGACAGAGAGAGAGAAAGAGAGAGAGAGAGAGAGAGAGAGAGATCACCAGGCTGCCCTAACTAAAAAACTCTTTCAAGATGCTCATCTCCCAACCACAGCTCAAGCCCCTGACCAGGAAATGAGCCAGTGAGATAAAATGTTCCAGAGAAGCTTGAAAGAATGTACCTGTCCTGGAAGAGAGAGCCAGTGCTTCTTCTCCAACTGCTTATAAAGTCCACTCTCTATTTGGACAGCTCATGTCCTGAATCCTGAACTTCTGAAGACATCGCTTGTTATAGGGATATTTATACAGGTATTTCCACCAGCCTATCAGGACTCCACATAGCCATTTGTGTGTTTGAGAGATCCTTTTCCAGGAAGCCACAGTATGAATATGCAGCCAGTCCAAGGATGAGGCTATAAAACAGAATAAGGGGGTATATTTTATATTAAATTCATGCAGAATAAAGCAAAAAGGAAGGGGAGAATCAATGGGGCAAATGCTATAAGCAGAGTAAAAAGTGCCTAGAAGGGACAGCCTACAGTGGCTATCTTGAAAGTCTTTGATTGCATGAGGAATACAGAGAAAAGAAAGAGACCAGAAAATTGTGGAGATCATGAATCAGATAAGGGTATAGATTAGACAGACAGAAAGGATGGATAATAAAGAAAGAGAAATTTTTTTTAGAAAGAAATACAAAAAATGAAATAAAAAAACCCCAATGAATAGGACTAAGTGAAGGAAAAGAGAGGAAGGGGGAAGCTACTTATCTACACAGCAAATCTGAGGTTAATCATATGTGAAAAAAGATGGATGCCCAATAATAAAGAAGAGTCTGATACATTTTTAGGAAGAAATGAAAGAATGTGCCTGTCCTGGAAAAGAGGGGGAAAAAAGGAGAGAGTTAGAAGTATATAACCAGATAAAAACAGGAGAAAAAGAGAACAAATTAAAAAAAAAACAACTCTAAAGGGAGAAAGGTAACAAATGAGAAGAGGGGACAGAATAAAGAGAAGAGAGACAGTAGGAGCAGTGCCATATTTTTAAAAGATTAAAGTAAAGAAACTGAAGGAACATAACATTGTAGTTATAGCAGAAGAGGGGGGAAATCATAATTTGGGGGGTAATCAAATATTAAAAACATATGGAGGAAAAAGAAGCCTAATTATTATAACATGAAATATGAATGAATTAAACGATCTAATAAAACAAAAAAGAGTTATCCTTAGGAAAAAAAATTTCTGCTTGTGAGGAAATCATATCCTTATGTTTTTAATGTATTTTTACATACATTTAAAAAAATAGAAAAAGAAGAGCAGCTAGGGGTCACTGTATATAGCACCAGGCCTTAAATCAGTATGACCTTTTCAAATATGACCCCAGATACTTCCTAGCTATATAACCATGGGTAAATAACTCAATCCTATTTGTATAGCTCAGTGATGGCAAACCTTTTAGAGAGTGGTTCAAATGGTACCCTTATGCTGTATGTGAGCTCTTTGCCTTACCTCAGACAGGGAAGGGAAGTACTCCCATTGGGCTGTTGAGCAGAAGGGTGGGGGATGTGAGAAATGTCTTCAAGTGTGGTAGAGAGGAGAAATGGAGCAGTTTCCTCTAGCATGTGTTCCATAGGTTCACCAATATGGGCCTATCCCTTGCTTGCCCTTCTGTGTTAAAGTTGTTATCAAGACAAAAAAAGTAAGAGTTTTTAAAAATAGAAAAATAATTAACTGAATATACATTTAAAAATTAGAAGACTGGCAAATAATCAGTCAAACCTAAGAGGAGATATTAAAAACCAGAGGGGAAATAGATAAATTAGAAACAAAAAAAAATCCAAAGAAATCATAAATAAAGCTAAAAGATAGTTCTTTGAAAAGACTGATAAAATTGATAAACCTTTAGTTAATCCAAATGGACAAAAGATTTGTTCCACCTCACTGCCTAATATCCCCTGTATACAGGAAGTGCATAACAAGAAGTCAGTGGACTCCTGGGAAATGTAGTTTTTAGGGTAACAGATTTTCAATTATACATTCCTGCCTGAAATCCATGGAAGACTGGTCTATTCAATGGATTATGTAAACATAACCAATTTTTAAATTACAATAATTTGGGGCTAAAAGGAAAAGAGAACAAAATCAGTGATTACTAGGTGCATTGACAAAAAGCCAGTTAGGGGACAGTCCCCTTCGGCATAAGAGTATACATACAAAACAAATGCATTTCAACCCCACACAGTTCAAATCACCACATCTCAAAGTTCACTCTGGATCTTACTGGTGTATGTGGTCTATGCAGGCATCTTCATGGTGCCTTCTCCAAGCAATTCACTTTCTGGATTCAGAGGTAGCATGTTTCTTATCATAAAATTACTCTCAAAAGAATTTAAACTTTGCATTTTAGAATAATAATACATTCCCTCCTGAAGAGGATGTTGAAAAACACAGGGATCACTTAGGGATGCATGGCTAAGTTATGAGATACATGAATCAATTTGCAAGAGAAATAAAAAACATCAAAAATTTCAAATAAAAGAGAAAAAATAACTTGTGGATGAAATATAAAATATCAAAGTCTTATGTGTAAAAATTCTAAGTAAAGGAAAATAAATCTATAGCATATCCTTGAATCAGGGACCAATTTAAACAATTTTGCATTTACTCAATCCGTAGCCAGGTCTACAGAAAGTTTATCATACTATGAAAGATAGAAAATAGAATAACAAATAAAGAAAATTTTTCTCAATAATATTGACATGTGCTTCAAATACAAAAGGAGAGAAAAATAAAACTGAAATATTATATTGCAAATGCAAGGAAAAACAATAAGAAAGTTTTAAAAATAAAATATTATATATAGCTTACAATCATTGACACATTGTGTCAGCTAAAAAAAGGTAGAATATAAAAGTTTCTTGCCCCCAAAATGAGATCCATTTCCTTTTAAAACTTGGCTGTGGGGGGAGGTGGGGGTAGCTGGATGACTCAGTGGATTGAGAGCCAGGTCTAGAAATCAGAGGTTCTAGGTTCAAATCTGGCCTCAGTCACTTCCTAGCTGTGTGACCTGGGCAAGTCACTTGACCCCCATTGCCTAGCCCTTACTATTGGCTCCAAGATAGAAGGTAAGGGTTTAAAAACAAAAACAAAAACAAAACAAAACTTGGCCATGATCTACTGTGTGAGTGCAAATTATTTTTTTAAAATAACAGTTTTTTTATAAAGAACAGTAGTACAACAAGTAATGCACATTCAAAAAGTATCAAAATCCCCAAAGTTATAATAGCCCATTTAATGACAATAGCAAACAAACCCACTATCATTAGGATTCACATGAGTCTGCTATGTAGTATAAAAAAAAAACTTTAGAAGCTAATGGATACTTGGACAGAGGACAGAGAGTTTGGAGCCTAATTGTTGCCTAAGGAAAACACTCCCAGGTTTTTACTATCTGCCTGGAGAGTGACTCCAAGGGCTCCCAGTTTGTGAGTTCCAAAAACATGGTGGTAGATACAAGCCTCACCAAAAGGAATAGCAACATCAGCCAGAGCTGGGACTGGGGTCAGGGTCAGGGTCAGGAGGATAAGTGATCTGGATCAGGAGCAACTGGGTTCAGGAGGATCAGGAGTAGATGATTGGGACAACCCAGGAGACTGGATTGGCAGTAGTAAGGCCAGAAGTAACATTGAAGAATGCTACTGAAGCAAATGGGTAAGAGAAACAGCTTATCTCTTCTCTGCCAAGAGTCCCAGGTTATGTCCCTCAAACTAAAGCAACTGGGCTTGTAGGGGAGGAGACCGGCAAAAAAAAAAATGGGAAAGAATAAAACCCAGCAGGAGCAGGGCAACAACTCTGAAGAAAGTTCAGAGTTCTCTCGGAGATGGGGGGCGGGGGCCTAAAAGCCGTGGCAGGATAAACATGGCTTAAAAAATTTATCTAGGCTATCTTAAAAAATTGAGAGTTCCTTCTCCAACTTCTGGTCGCCATCATTATAAAAATTAATGTTTAATAATTTCAAATATTATATTTTAAGAGATTTACTAATGATCATTAGAAATAAAGGAATAAAAGAGTTACAAAAAAAAAAAAAAACACATGTCCATGGCTAATCAGACTATTCAAAATCCCCCACACTTACTACCACATGCTTGCAACAGGAAGCCAAAGAGCCCGGGACCCTCCACCCCACTGCCTAATATCCCCTGACTGTAGGAAATATGTAACAACAGGAAGTCAGTGGGCTCCTGGGAAATGTAGTTTTTAGGGTAACAGATTTTCAATTATACATATGCTATACCACAGCAACGTACAAAAGTATAGGCATATATAAGAAATGATCAGCAAGATGATTTCAGAAAAACTAGAAAGATTTTCAGGAACTTATACAGAGTGAAACAAGCAGAACTGAGGAAATACTATACACAATAACAGCAATATTGGATGATGATTATCTGTGAAAACTTGGCCACTCTCAGCAATGTAATGATCTGGGACAATCCTGAAAGACTTACAATAGGGAATGGTATCCATCTCCAGATAAAGAACTGTTTGAGTTGTCTTTCATATCAGTGTATCTTTGGTTTTATTTTGGAGTTTTTATTCTCTTATGACAATGACCAATATGGAAGTGTGTTTTGCATGACAATAAAAATGGGAAAAATATTAGGCATAGATGGATCATTTTTAAAATAGCATAAAAAGTATCTAGATAAGACCAAAAGCAACCATTGTATGCAATGAAGATACACTAGAACATTTCCAATAAATATGGGAGTGAAGCTGGGATTTCTGCTTTCTCCACTATTATCTGATACAGTTCTGGAAATGTCAGCAATAGCAATGACAAGAAGTAAATTGAAGGCCTAACAAGAGGTAAAGAAGACAGACAACTCTCCTTGTTTGCTGATGACATGAAGGTATACTTGGAGAATTCTAGGGAATCAGCAGATATTTATTTGGACAGAAGCTTCAACAAAGTTGCAGGACACAAATAAATCCTCAAATATCAATAACACTTATCTAATAATAACAAAACACAAGAAGCAATAATGGGAAAATCTCATTCCAAATAACTACAAATATATAAACTATTTGGAGATTAATCTTCCTAAGCACACAAAAGACTTGTATAGACACAATTACAAAGCATTCTTTAAAGAAATAAAGAATATAATTGTGTAATCCTAAGAAAGTCACTTAACCTTAATTGCCTAGCCCTTATCACTCTTCTGCCTTATTGATTCTAAGAAGGTAAGAATTAAAAAAAAACAACACTTAAATTTGAATAACTAGTGGGATATTCAGTGCTCCTGGCTAAGTTATGCCAAAATAATAAAAATGGTAATACTATCAAAATTAATTTACATTTTTAATGCTATACCAATCAAATGATCAAGGATATACTTTTAAGAACTTGATGAAATAATAACAAAATTCATTTGGAAAAAGAGAAGTTCTAGAAATGATGAGAAGTAGAAATGAAAGAGGAATAGCTCTTCCAAACCTCAAACTACATTATAAAGCAGCAGTCATCAAACCCTTTTGGTGTTGCTCAAAGAATGGAGTTAAATTGATGGAAAAGATTCAACAAGGGATTCTCCCTTGAGAAGCAAAAGAACTCAAATTCAGTGTTTGATAAAGTGGAGAATATAAATCACATAGAGGAAAACTCTTCATTTTAATAAAAACTGCTGGGAAACCTGGAAAGAAGTCTGGCAGGAATTAGGCTTAGACCAACACTTTACACCACACTCTACAATATATTTTAAATACATACATGGGGTGGGAAGGATGGGAGCCTGCAGCTGGGTAGCTCTGTGAATTGAGAGCCAGGCCTAGAGACCACAGGTCCTAGTTTCAAATCTAGTTTCAGATACTTCCTAGTTGTGTGAACCTGGGCAAGTCACTTAACCCCCATTGCCTAGCCCTTACCACTCTTCTGCCTTGGAACCAATACAGAGTATTGATTCTAGGATGGAAGGCAAGGTTAAAAAATATATATATTTTTTAATAAGAAGCTTCTGCACAGATGATTTTAATGAATCCAGGATAAGAAAGGAAATGATGGAATGGAAGAAAAATCTTTATATCAAATTTCTGAAGGGTTTGGTATCCAAGATCCATAGACAATTTATTTATTTGTTTGTTTGTTTGTTTGTTTTTAAGACCTTATCTTCCATCTTGGAGTCAATACTGTGTATTGGCTCCAAGGCAGAAGAGTGGTAAGGGCTAGGCAATGGGGGTCAAGTGACTTGCCCAGAGTCACACAGCTGGGAAGTGTCTGAGGCCAGATTTGAACCTAGGACCTCCCGTCTCTAGGCCTGGCTCTCAATCCACTGAGCTACCCAGCTACACCCCCATAGACAATTTATATACACATAATATATAGAAATATATCACATATAAAAATGACCACTCTCTAATAGATACATTTTCAAAGTTTGAGCAAATTGTTCTCAGATGAATAGCAAAGTATTCATGACCACATGAAAAAAAATTTCCAAATCACTAACAAAAAGAGAAATGCAAATTAAAACAGTCTTGAAGTTTTGTATCACATCTAGTAAATTTATAAAAATGACTGAAAAAAATTGCAGCAGTCAATAATGGAGGGATTATGGGAAGATAGGTACACTAATATATTGTGGGAAGAGCTGTAAAATGTTATAGCCATTTCACATGTCAACTTGAAATCTGGAGTCCCCAAGTTTGCCCCTGTTCTTTGAGAACTCAAGTACCAAGCATACCTATTTGGGGCTGAAATATATACCTCAAAGTGTCTGGGGATCCTAGTTTGGATGGGATTAGTAGACACAGTCAAATGTTGAGTAGTTTTATTCGTTTTAGCAACTTCTCCCATTGTATTAACATACTCTCTTAGGAAGCCAGGTTCTTAGTTTGACCCTTTCCTTTGTATTCATTATAAATGATTGCTCCATGATGCACTAGCTTGAAGCCTGTCCATGCATGCTTGCTGTACCAAGTTCTCCAGAGGGTATTGTAAGGAATTAAATTAAGGGGTTAAACTAAATATATGAGAATTCTAAATTAATATTGTGGACACCAATTTTAAAAATTAATACAGCTCAAGTCAAAATGACTTTTTAGCAGCTTTAGTTATAAAAATAGGGAAAGAGTCAAAGTAGAGAAATGTAAAAGGAAGGTAGAGAAGATATATAATCTAACACACTAAATATTTGCTCCAGTGCCTGGCTCCACTCCAACAGGGCTCATTAACCAGCTGGAGGACTCAATGATGAATTAAAAAAGAGTTTCACCTAGGTGGTCTCTGAGAAGAAGGCCTCTCTGGTGCTAATCTCTCCAGAAGCCAGGAAAGGAGGGTCAGCTTTTTTCACTCATCCAAGTTGTAGCTCCAAGCTGCAGTCCCAATCCAAAGGTGAAGATTCAAGAGCAATTTTATCAGAAGCAGTTCAAGTTGCCAGCCCTAGGTCCTACAAGCTAAAAATTTAGAATGAAGACCAAAGACTTCTTAGGAAGTTCATCATCTTTTAAAGTCCCCATTTTATGTCCCTTCCTGTCCTTTCCTCCACTTTAAAAGGATCAGTCTCAATCTTTAAATTTGCTTAACACTGTCCAGGAGGCAGTCAATTGCTTCTGGTGGTGTATCTAACTTTAGTTAGTGGTTTGTGAACCTCCCCTACTTAGTGTTAAGTAGGGGTGTCTTCACTTTTGGTTGATTAACTTTAAAAATAGACAAGGAGAGAGTCAATCCCATCTTCACAGTATAAAAGGCCTCCAAATTCTGTCATTTTTTGGTGAAAGCATCTATCCCAGTGTCTTCTCCCAGGGATATGTTCCCAGAGTCCCCAGGGTGTAGACCCTGTGTAGTTCTTGGCACTGGGCTCTGTGTAGCAGCCAATTATTGGATGTATCCCTTTCCTGATTAAAGATTTGGTTTTTCTGACTACTTTAGTAGTTCTGTGTTATTTCCAAGTTAACAATATACTCCAAAACATTTATAGCAGTGTGGTAGCTAAGAATTAGAAACAAAATAGGTACCATTAATTGGGAAATGGCTAAACAAATTGTGATAAATGAATGTAATGGAATATTATGATAATATAAGAAATAATGAGAGAAAGATCTACATGGACTGAGATAGAATGAAGTCAGCAGAGTCAGGAAAACAGTTGTCGATATGGAATATAGAAACCCCTAAATTTATAGACTAGTGAGGTCTGATAACCCTCCAGTTAGCTTGAAGGTGAAGACCTCAAGTTTGACCTAGTCACAGGAGTTTCCCCTTGAGGGAAAAACCCAACTTCACGAATTCAGATTAATAATAGACCTTAAATTAGTTTAGGTGGGACTGGCAAATCCCATCAGGTGTTCAAGTACCCTTTTTGTCCCAATGGCTTCTCCCCTTAGGTTAAAGTCCTTTACCTAACCCTTGACTGGACCTTTCCCTTTTGTGTCCATTGTAAAGCATCAGTCTCCCCCTGATAATCCTGTCTAGGACTCCTCATTTTTTCTGTTGTCATTGTACATTGTAAAGTCAGTCAACTATATTCTCTCATCCTCAGTCCCCAAAAGAGTATATATATAAGCTTCCCAATTTTCATGGCTCTTTGGAATTGTCCAATCTAGCTCAGTTGGTATTCCCAGGGGTCAGTGGCCAGAGCAACCAGACTCTGGGGACTCTGTGTGGGTGTGTAGTGCACAGCCTGAGAGGAAAGCACTGAACCACTTTCCTTAATTAAAGAGTGGTTTTTCTGACTATTTAATAGTTATGTGGGTTTTTTTTTCCAGTTTAACCGTCTATACAGTCATTGCAACAATGTAAATGAAAGAATGATACACTGAAAATCAAAAGTAAACGCAACCCCATTATGAAGATCAAAGAGGGTTTGATTACAAAAGAGATGAGAAGATATTCAACATTTGATTGAAGTGGGAGCTCCACAGGTATTCTATGTTGCACATATTTTCAGACTTTTAAAATGAATCAATCAGATATACTGACTTTTTTCTCTATAAAAGTAATATTTATCATATAGTATGGCTCCTTGGGAGGGGAGGAGAAGAGTTCCACGGGATTCTCAAGCAATTTAAGAAACAGAAAATAACTATTAGTCTAAAAGAGAGAGAGAGAGAGAGAGAGAGAGAGAGAGAGAGATGATTAGTCTGACACAGGCCAGGTGTCTCTCTGAGCAAATCTCTTAATTCCTCAATACCCCAAACCACTCTGTGAAATGTTTTTGTTCAAGAGGAGGTGCCCATCTATCTAGGAGGGGTTTATCTCATGGAGAATTCTCCAATAGTAATGAAGCCACAAGTTCAATCAAAAAACATCATCTGCTCAGCTTGGCCTCCAACTGACTCTCCTCACCCGAAATAATACTTTTACCTGAGAATCACTACAATGTAATGGTTCTAAGGCAGAAGAGTGTAAGGGCTAGGCATGGTGGGTTAAATGACTTACCCAGGGTCACCCAGATAGGCAGGGTCTGAGGCTAGACCTCCCTGATCTCTAGGTCTGACTCTCAATCCCTGAGTTACCCAGTTGCCCACTCCCTCCCAAAACATTTTTGAAAGTACCTGCTGGGTGCCTGCCTGGCACTCCATGTTAAAGATTCAGTGACCAAAAGGAAATAATCCCTGCTGTCAATGTGACTCTGGAGACCCCAAGTTTGCCCCTGCCTGCCCCTTGAGAACTCAAGTACCAGGCACACCTGTTTGGGCTGAACTATAGACCCTAGTTTAGGTGAGATAGTAGATATAGTCAAAAGCTGAGTACTTTTATTTGTTTCAGAAGCTCCTCCCATTGTATTAAAGCCCTCTCTCAGGAAGGCCAGCTCTTTGTATTCATTATAGCTGATGTCTCCCTGATGTCCCAGCTGCTGGCTGCAGCCTCTTTGCAGCCTGTCTATGCATGCTTGCTGTACCAAGTTCTCCAGAGGGTATAAAAGACCCCAATTCTGTCACTCTTTGGAGAAAGCACCTAGCCTGGTGTCTTCTCCCAGGGTTATGTTCCCAGAGTCCCCAGGGTGTAGGCCCTGTGTGGTTCTGTTGCACCTATCCCTCTCCTGATTAAAGACTTGGTCTTTCTGACTACTTTAGTAGTTCTGTGTTATTTCCAAGTTAACACTGCTTTCAAAGTGCTGACATTTTATGAGGGAGGAGAGGAGAAAGTGTGTTTTCTACCTTTTTTTGGAGAAGTGGGGGGCTACTGGTGAGTATCATTGTATATACCATCAGACTCAAGTGATAAATTGGTTGCTTTTTTGTAACACTTTTTTTTTGCTGATTTGTTTTTCTTTTTAAATTCTTTGTGGTCAGGGAATATCTCTCTGGAGATGAGTAAGGGAAGGATAGATGTGATCAGGAAAGAGCATAGATTTTATAAAGGGAAGGTTTCACAAAAGCAATTTTGTCCAACCTCCTCATTTTACAGAGGCCCAGAGAAAATAAATTACTTCCCTAAATAAGGTCATATAGGTAGTAAATATTAGAATCAGGATTGGAATCCAGGTCCTTAAGACTTGGCTCAGCCTTGAAAAACACAGAACCTCTAAAGTAGTTAGAAAGAACAAGTCTTTCATCACTTATCACACATATATATGGGTATGTGCTTTGGGATTTAGGCCTTAAAAAATCACTCTATAACAAAAATGAATAATATGGAAATAGGTATCAAGTGACAACATTTGTACAACCCAGCAGACTTGCTTGATGGCTCTGGAAGAAGGGAGGGAAAGAAAATGAATCATGGAACCATGGAAAAATATTTTAAAATAAATAAATAAATAAAAGAAAGAACAAGACTTTAATCAAGACAAGGAAGACAATGTTCTGATCTACTGCTACACAGAGTCAAACACCAGATATGTAAAGGGTGAAATTATGGTTGAGACTGAAAAAAATCTAAATTTACGTGGTTGCCAAGGGAAATCCCAAATAATAAAATACCCAAGTCAGCTGCCAAATTTTATGGTGATTTAATTGACAGTGGAGAAGATTAAGAAGAAGGAAGAAGAAGGAGTAGGGTTTTTTTCTCTTCTTCTTCCCCCACCTGATTAGTATCTGGAGGGGAGATCAGGAGATAAGGGAGTAAGGGTTTGGAGTATGAAGGAGGAAGGAATCAGCCTGACCTCCAAAGGGGCTCAGCTAAAATGCCTGAACCTGAAATCAACTCCAGGGCAAAACTCACCACCCAACACTCCAAGATGTCAGAATGCTTAGCACGCTGCCAGCCAGAGTTGTCTCTCCAGGGAAAGAGGGCCAAGGGCAGGAAGTGATGTGCCTTATATGGACGTTTTTACATCACTTTTCTGTGTCTCATCTGTACCAGTAAGGACTTAGCTTGACTTAGGACAAACAAGAGGTCTGACCTTTTCTTGCACATATCTGTTGAAGGCCATCTCCTCAGATAATTAAATCTTGAGTTTGATGCAGACCTTCAAAATCTTGTTAAACTGAGTAGGGTGGAGAATGTAGAGTTTCCAAGACCTGATTCTGTTATTCCAAGTATCTCCATTGTTAATGATCAGGAAATAGCTAAATCACATCTTCTAAAGAATGGTCTGATTAGGGTGGAATAGTTTTAAAATTCACAGATAACACACAGAGACAAGGCTTTGGGACTCTGGGAATAATGTCTCCAAGGGAAAAGCACCTCGAAAGGAGATTTTCCAATGAACTGAAGCATTTGGGGTCTTATAGACACTCTGGGAAATCTAGGGCAGGAAGGAAATGCTGACTGGTTTCAAGCAGGCTTGAGAAAGAGGCTGAAGCCAAAGGCTGGGGTACCAGGTAGTAGCCTAAGATACAATGGAAGAAACTTGTAAGAACAAAAGGGTACTTGAGATTCATGAATTTCTGGTGGCATGGGACACTGTACCCCCAAATTACAGAAATATTTCAGGCCAAACTGGAAGCAGGAAAACTTTGCTTCCTTGCATCCTTGTGACTGCTAACCCTAAAACATCGGATAACTCCTGATAAGACCCTGCTAAATCAAAGGGAAAGTCCTCTGAAAGGATTATCCTCCTTGGAGCATACTTTGGGTTTTGAGAAGGACCCAGAGATACACCTCCAGGCTATGCCTTGATACACTAGATTGTATCTAGGATAGCTATCTGTCCCCCTATGTCTTCAGGCTGACCTCCATCAGATGACCAGCCCCCTCCCCCTTCTGTCTGAGCATACCATCCTCAAGTCACACAATTACCAGTTGTAAAGAATATAAAGACCCGGAAATGATGTCTTCTGGGAGGCAGCTTTCCATCTGTGCTGCCCTCCTGGCCGGATTCAATATTACCTTCTGAATGAATACATTTCTCTTTTTACTTCCAAGCTAAGTTTTAGAATCTTGCATTCTTGAAAAGGGTACCCTTCCCGAACCCCTGGGGGGTCGCCTCAAGCCCCCACAACACTCTCACTCCTATTCAGAATGCTTAATGGTCCAGTTGTGCAGGATAAGACCAAGGTCTGTCTGGGAGTCCCCAGAAGGCAAGTTCCCTGGGGACTTTCAAGGTAATCTTCCTGACAGCTAGACATAAAGGGTCCTATTTCAAACTCAACCCACCGGATTTGAAGCTGAACTCTTCATCTTGGCCTCCTAGCCTCAGTTTCCCCATCTATAAAAAGGAGCCGGTGAACCACCCAGCCGTATTTCCCAAGGTTGTTTTGGGGGAAGTGCTGTGTAAGCTTTAAAACCCTAGAAATGGCAGGTGCAGTTCTTTGGCAGGCTGCTTCCCCCATCTGGGCCTTGGTTTCCTCATTTGAGGAAGGAAAATAATTGGGTCTGGCCAGCAGGGTCCAGTGGTGGCTAATGGTTGTGAAAGGTCCCCCCAGTGTATTATTATTGTTGGCTCAGATATTACTGCCAGGATTCCCTGCCCCAGGCTGTGGAGACAGGAAATCTCGGACACACCCCAGGGAGGTGGGGAGGGGCCAGTTTAACCCTCAGAGTTACTATCTTTCCAGACTAACCTGGGAAACAAAGTACCATTTGCTTCCTTTCCAGAAAAGCCAGACTGAACGGCAGGGAGACCCTGGCCCTCTGGGAGCAAATGCAGAGGCCACTCTAAAGGGTAAGAGCCCTGTGCTGGATCCCTTGGCTGCCCTAGAGGCAGATAAGCAGGAACTGAGCCAGACCCGTCCTCTCAGTGCCTGCTTGGGGGGTGGGGGTGTGACAGGGAGGCAGCAGGTGCCACCACCAGGCTCCCAGCGCACACCTAGAGGGCATCCTCTCCTCCCAGAGAACCCAGGGCTGGGAACCTCCGAACCCAGAACCTGGCCTCTGGTCCAGACTGACTCTCTTCCCCCCTCTCTGGGCCTCAGCTCAGCTCCCTTAGAAAAGGAAAGTTGGGCTCCCTGGTCTCCCACAGGCCCCTTCTTCCAATGCTACCCCTTTGTTTTATTCTTAGATTGGAAAAGAATGTATAAGGCTCTCTCCGTTGTGGTGAGGTCCTCAAGGCAAGCCAGTGCTGGATCTGAGGGAGAGAGCTGGACTTTAGAATAGGGGACCAGCTCTGCAGCACTCTGCTCTCCAGGGGACAGCCCTGCGGACATGGAGATAGCCTAGGAGACAGACAGCTGGAGTGTTCTGGATGTTCACAAGGACCCAGGACTGTCCAAAAGGCTGGGGTGGGACACAGTAAGGGCTTCCTTCACCCTCACTCCGGAGATTCTGGCTCTCTTTGGCTCAGGATCCTAGATCTAGGCTTCTGTCCCCAATAGCCATTCTCCTTTCTCAGCTAATGCAGGACAAGAGGAGGCTGTGGATTGATGGCTGGTCAGGAAGACCTGGGTTCAAATCTCACCCCTAACACTAACTGTGTGACCCTGGGCACCTCTCTGAGCCTTGAGCAACCCTCTGTGGGTCAGCTGGTCTACAAGGGAGTACCTTAAGCTGATAAAATCACAGTTCTTTGGATATCTCAGTGCTAGGAAGGCAGGACAATACAGGGAAGAGGGTGAGGGGCTTAGAGTTAGAAGTTCTTGATTTGAATGCCAGCTCTGCTAATCTGCCTCCAGTCTTCCATTCCTCCTTCCCCTCCCTCCCTGCCTCTCATAAAGTAATTTGGGGGGGTGGGGGGGAGGCAGCTGGGTAGCTCAGTGGATTGAGAGCCAGGTCTAGAGACAGGAGGTCCTTGGGTTCAAATGTGGCCTCAGACACTTTCTAGTTGTGTGACCCTGGGCAAGTCACTTGACCCCCATTGCCTAGCCCTTACCACTCTTCTGCCTTGGAGCCAATACATGGTAGTGACTCCAAGATGGAAGGTCAGGGTTTAAAAAAAAAGTTAACTTGGGTTTATTTTATATATGTAATATGCTTCATTATCTGTGTATGTGTTTATATATGTTATTCCTCCCCCCCCCCCATAGAATATGAACTCCTGGAGGACAAGAGGGTTTTATTTTTGTTTTTCTATACCCAGTGCCTGGCACATAGTAGATGCCTAATAAATGCCCATAACCTTGAATAAATTAATCCTTATTTTATGCCTCAGTCTCCCCAGCTATAAAAAGGAAACAAGCAGAGGGGGAAGAGTGGAGCAGCTAGGAGAGCCAGGCTAGAGTCCAAAGGTCCTAGGTTCAAATGGGGACTTACCCTTCCTAGCTGTGTGATCCTGGGCAAGAATCCCTAGCCCTTTTTGCTCTTCTGCTTTGGAACTAATATCCTTTCTGTCCATTCGAAGACAGAAGATAAGGGGAAGGAAGGAAGGAAGGAAGGAAGGAAGGAAGGAAGGAAGGAAGGAAGGAAGGAAGGAAGGAAGGAAGGAAGGAAGGAAGGAAGGAAGGAAGGAAGGAAGGAAGGAAGGAAGGAAGGAAGGGAAAAGAGGGAAGGAGGAAGAAGGAAGGAAGGAAGGAAGAATGAATTGGGAGTCACAGAACTTAAATTTGAGCCCTACATGTATGATCTTGGACAAGTTATACTCTCCTAGCCTCAGATAAGATATATAAAAGGCTAGTTCATGGATGTTATTACTTACTAACCATTATAATTGACATTTGGATGCTCTATACAGGTCAACCTTCTGTTAAATGACCGAATAAATGTTGAATAGCCATAGCAGGTCAGAGTAAAGAAAACAACCAACCAACTACGCTGTGGATGTTTGATATTAAAGATGTCAAAGTCAAATGGAAAAGGGGCCACTAAACCCTATTTAAGGATCCCTCCCAAACATAGACTTTCAAAAACTACATCTTGACATTATCTATGTTTTATTGCATTTCAATTTCTGTTGTTAAACATTTCCCAATTACATTTTAATCTGGATGCATTCCAGAATATTGTGGGTTGGGTTATGATCTCCCTCTTGAATCTGACACCTCTGTCTTATACTGTTATATTTGGTTGATGTATTGGTTGTTTTTTTCTCCTTTTTTCTGTTAGAAGAATACCTCCCTGGGGAATTTGTAAGATATATTTGGAAATTAAGAAGATAAGGGGTAGCTAGGTGGTTCAGAGGATATAACACCAGACCTTGAGACCTGAGGTCTTAGGTTCAAATTTGGCCTCAGACCCTTCCTAACTGTGAGACCCTGGGCAAGTCACTTGACTCCCATTGCCTATCCCTTGCTGCTCTTCTGCCTTGGAACCAATACATAGTATTGATTCTGAGACAGAAAGTTAGGGTTTGTCTTTTTTTCTTTTTTTAAAGAAATCAAGTAGATATAGAAGCAAAAGATAATCATTTAAAATAATTTTAAGTGGGGAAAAAAAACACTGGAAATTAGGCTGGGGATTCATTTGATTTATTCATTGTCCTTATTTGAAGGGAGAAAAGAAAAATGACCTCTATAGAGAATCAACAGAAATGAAGAGAAGTCATGTGATTTGCATGAGGTCATGCTTGTTATTGTTGAGTATTTTCAGTCATGTCTATATCTTTGTGACCCCATTTGAGGTTTTCTTAGCAAAAGATCCTGGAATAGTTTGCTATTTCTTTCTCCAGTTCATTTTACAGATAAGGAAACTGAGGTAACTAGGGTAAAATGACTTGCCCAAAGTCACATAGCTAATAAATCTCTGAGGCTGGTCTTGAACCCAGGAAGATGAGTCTTTAAGATTTCAAGACCAGGGGGCAGCTGGGTAGCTCAGTGGATTGAGAGCCAGGCCTAGAGACAGGAGGTCCTGGATTCAAATCTGGCCTCAGACACTTCCCAGCTGTGTGACCCTGGGCAAGTCACTTGCCCCCCATTGCCTAGCCCTTACCACTCTTCTGCCTTGGAGCCAATACACAGTATTAACTCCAAGACGGAAGATAAGGGTTTTAAAAAAAGGATTCCAAGACCAGCACTCTATCCACTGTACCACTTAGCTACCCTGCAGTGGATGTAGCTGAAGACTAAGCAAGGACTCCTTGGGCCTCATTTTTCATCTCTGAAATAGGCTTTGCCTGCAGTCCAGGACTAATTCAAGGGAACACTTGAGATAAAAGATATAAGGTCCTTTTGTGAGTGAGACCAACACTCAGGGCTAAGTTGATAAAGGTTTAACTGTCAGGTCCTCCCTCAGCCTCTCTAGGCTCTCCAGGCCTTCTATGTGAGAGAAATTTAATCTGCATTATTAATATCTTGTCTTTCTTTAAGAAAAAATTAATATTATTTACATTTTTAAAACCTTTGCCTTCCATCTTACAATCAATACTGTGTATTGGTTCCAAGGCAGAAGGGATAGGCAATGGGACTTGCCCAGGTTCACACAGCTAGGAAGTATCTGAGGGTAGATTTGAACCCAGGAACTCCCATCTCTAGGAGTGGCCCTCATTTCACTGAGCCACTTAGTGGCCTCCTATTAAGAAGTTTCATTTCCTGGTATTTTAGCTTCTCCCCCCTACCCCCCTTCCACACCAGAGAATTTGACAAACAGATATGTATATAGAAATTGTCTTTCAGGTTTCCATGTTTTCAGTTCATTCTCTGGAGGTGAACATTTACAAGCTATTCTTCAAATATTAAATCTGTAGCTATATATAATGTTCTTAGTTCTTTTCGGTTCACTCTTCATTATTGCATGTTGTTCTTTTTCAAGTTTTTAAAAAATTAATCTGCTTGGCATTTCTTATGACAATAATATTCCATCATAATTATATACCACAATTTTTTAACTGTTCCTTAACTGATGGACATCCCCTTGACTTCCAGTTCTAGAAGTGTTTTAGAACACATAGATTTTTTCCCTTTTCCCCTGATCTCCTTAGGAAATAGACCCAGCAATGATATTTGTGAATCTAAGTTTTATAGCTACTTGGGCATATTTCCAAATTGCTCTCCAAAGTGGTTGGATCAGTTCTACCAATAGTGTATTAGTGTCCCTACTTTTCCATGTCTCTCCATCACTTTCTTCAAGCTGTCAATCAATAAAACTAAAAATCAAGTTCTGATGTTCAGGTTTGCTCATTCTGAGGAATCAATGCTCACTGTATCTACTCAGCTCTCAGACCCATACAAGCTGATTCCCGATTACCCCTGCCCACACCTGATCAAGGATGTGTTTTGTCAATGTTGAGGGCTATCTGCCAACCCATCTCAGCCAGAGCCTTGACTAGGGATTATGGGATTTCCGATGTTCCTTGTTCCTCCCCTTTCCTGGTCAGGCTTTCAGGTGAACATTTAAGATAAAAGACTAAGAAAACTAAGCCAAGACAGAAAGAAGAGATTGCCTGTCAGAGATGAAACAGTCTGGTCCTGAGGAAGAAATTAAGGTCCAGGTAAGCGAGATGACAACAATCAATGGCACAGCTAGGAATGGAATCCAGGAATTACAGAATGGCTGAGTTTGAGAATTGACCAGGAAGGCAGCAAACATCCATCCCAACCCATTCCTAAAAGGAATCCCCTCAGTAATATGCAGGATTAATGATCATTGAGCCTCTGCCTAAAGATCTCCAAGAAGGTTTTTCTATTTCTGTCTCCTAATAGAGATCTGGAAAACCCTTTCTCCAGCTTCAGTATTCTAGAGAAATAGGGAGGGCTTCTGAGAAGGGAGAAGAGGACGATTATGAGTTTGGGCAACTTCTTTTGTGTCTTCCCACTTTCCTTCTCTATGGAATTAGGAGGTTGGATTAAATAGCTTCTGAGACCTCTTTCAGTTTTAGGTCTATAATCTGATGATGCTAAGTCATCTAGCTTCCCTGGGCCTCAGTTTCCCCATCTATAAAATGAGAGTTGAACTAGACGGCCTCTAAGGTACCTTCTAGCTTCTTCTATGGCCTGAACTGAGCTGATAGTCCCAGATGAGCAGAAACTGCATCCATCTTATTTTATTTTCAGCTTTTGGTGGCTATGTGAGGGAGGAGTAGAATTCAGGGTCCCAACTTTACAGATTTAGAGTTGTGGAGGATGGCCTCTGGGCCAACTCATCTACCCCTCAGAAGAGGAAGGCAATGTAGCCCAGGGAATAACTTGGACCACTTCCTCGAGTCTGAGATGGAAGTCAAACTTATTCTGTTATCAGTCAGCTCTTTCCAGGGTGCCCCAGTGACAAGAAGATCAGTGTGTGCTGGAATAATCAGGAAGACCTCACAGAGGGGTGGGACCTGAACAAGGACTTGAAAGATGGGTCTAAAGCCTAAACATTCTGTGTGGTTAATAATCCTCCCTGATACAGCATGATTGATGGTATTGCATTCATGTAGTACCTATTCCAGGAACTCCTCTGAATGGCTATCACAGGACATGCTATACCATTTTCCTTCCCCCCTCCAGACCTTGGACTTATGAAGTTGGTTGTTTGAACCCTTCTTGTGAGACTTTCCATTTATCTCTGTTGAACTGCATTTGATTTAGGTTAGCTCATTCATCAAACCAATTGAGAAGTTTTTAGACCCTGATTGTCCTCTGCCTCCAAATTGATATTAAGCCATCACTGGCTATGCTTGAATCCGGCTCCTCATCCAGGCCTAACGGCACTCAATTGGACTGGGTTTCCCTAGCTTTTTGAAATAATAGCATGAAAAATCTTGGCTGGCGCCAAGCTAAAATCAAGAAAAACTACGCTTTTGAAAGCATCCTATGACCCATTTTACTGATGCCTTAAAAAAATCAGTGATTCTAAGACCCCTTCCCCATTCTTCTTAGTGTCCCTTCCCTTTCTCTCTCCTTTCTTCTTTCTGGCTTTCCCTAATGATGGAATGACAGTTCAGTGAAACCAAGCCATAGGGATAATCCCCACATTTGTCTGGCACTGTCGCCATCATTTCTTACCGTAGAGCAGTGTTCCAATTTGATGTCAGCACAGAAAGAGCTGCTTCTCTAAGGATATTAGTCCATATGGCTCCTCTCCTCTCACCTGTGATCTATGGATCTAGTAGTCGTATTACTGAGTCAGAGGACATACAGTTTAACAAATCTTTGTAATGCTTTCGTTTCATTTCATTTATTTATTTTAAACCTTGACCTTCTGTCGTAGAATCAGTTCAGAGACAGAAGAGTGGTAAGGATGAAGCAATTGGAGTTAAGTGACTTGCTCAGGGTCACAAGCTAGGAAGTGTTTGAGGCCAGATTTGATCACAGGACCTCTCATTTCCAGGCCTGGCACTGTGCTACCTAGCTGCCCTTGGTTTATTCATTTTCATTTTTTTTTAACTCTCACCTTCCATCTTAGAATCAATACTGTATATTGGTTGCAAGGCAGAAGAGTGGTAAGGGCTAGGCAATGGGGGACAAGTGACTTGCCCAGGGTCACACAGCTAGGAAGTGTCTGAGGTCAGATTTGACTCCAGGGCCTGCCTTCTCTGGGTCTGGCTCTTAAATCATTGAGCTACCCAGCTGCCTCTGACTCATTTTTAAAGAGAAGGAGACGGAGGTCCAGAACTGAGCTGAAAGGAAACATGGACACAATTTATCTTAAACCTTACACTTCACAGAGGAGGAAACCAGGGTCAGGGGAAGCTTTGGTATCCAAATTCTAGTGCTGGAAGGAATGAATGTCAGACACCATCTTTATTTTATAGAGGAGATAAATATGATCGAGGGAAGCCTAAGGTCAAAGGTGGGATTTGAACTTGGTTTCTCTGACTTACTTCTTCTACTCTATTAGTAAAGTATCTAGCACAGTGCCTGGGTTACAGTAGGCACTAAATAAATGCTTAATCAACTCCCTTCCCCCATCTACACTGGATGGAGCCTAATTGAAGTGGTAGAGGGGCACCATGGTTGTGTCTGGATAGGAGAGAAGATAGGACATGCATGGGAGACTGAGGAGTATGAGCTCTGTCTGCAAATGTTTGGGGAATTCTGTGCTCTGGAAGCGTGATCAGATCTGTTCTGTTTGGCCCACTGAGGCTCAGGGCAAAGAAAAACTTCCTTAGAGTTTGAGTTCCCCCAAAGCTGACTGGGCTACCTAGGAGACAGTGAACTTACCTTCACCAGAGGTCTAGTGAAGGCTCATGGGACCTTATGGAGCTCTGGACCTATATACTATGAATAGCTCTAGTGCTTCCTTTGATACCTTTTGGAAATGTTGCTCTAGAGGATATCAGGCTAGGTACCGGTGAGACTCCTTCCAAGCCTAGAATTCTCTGGACCATTCAACCCAACTCTTTCATTTTTCAGAGGAGGAAAATGAGGCACAGAGAGGGGCAATGACACAGCCAACGTCCCAAGAGCTGAAAATGCAACCTTAATCCCCAGCCTGTTTCATTGCCCCTTGATGGATGTCACAGTGGCATGGGGGACTTCCATGCAGGTACAGGTTGGCACCAATGGCCTCTGGAGCCATTTACAGCCTGGAATTTCTCAGATGCAGGAATCTTTCCTTCGGTTCACCAGTCTTGGCACCATCTCTGCTGTGGAGGCAGAAGGCCAGGGTCAGAGCCTTTGTTCCCTGCTCAGCTGCCCAACCCTGGAATTTGTGGGAAAATTCCCTCCCATAAGTCCACCTACAAGGCTGGCTCCATGCTAAAGGGCCCTCTGGGCTCTGTATTTATTTCCATTTTTCTTTTTTGGTCCAAGGGAAAAAAAAGCCCTACAGATGTCTTCCTTCCCAGGCATTTACTTGCCTCTCAGTCTATCCAGATGAAGGCTAGGGACGCCCGCCTCATACAGCCTGTGTGTCTGCACGTGAATAGAGGCAAGGGAAGAAATTCCAAAGTTCATATTTTCCTGCAGATGGGCGCTACCTCCTTCCCAGCCCTTGTCTCCACCTCCACCTCAGCCTTGGCCGGGAATGGAAGGTCTGAAAACAGGAGGACGCCACAATTTGGCTCAGCTCTGACTGCCCGGCTGGTGGTCACTGTGGGGGAGTGGAGGTTGCTATGATATGCTTTGCTGGTGAGTCAGTATTAGTGTGCTTGCTTTGCCCAACTTTGCGTGTGTGTGTGTGTGTGTGTGTGTGTGTGTGTGTGTGTGTGTGTGTGGGTGGGTGGGTGTGTGTGTGTAAAACACGGAATCATGGTGGGGAGTGGGATGGAGATGGCGATGAAGAATATGGAGGCACATGCAGAGGGCTCCAGAGTGGTCATTAGGAAGCCTGAATTCTAGCTGGCTTCCATCTCTAACTCCCCCAGTCATTTTCTTCTCTAGGACTCAGTTTCTCTTTCTGTAAAAAACCCCAACTCTGATATTCGAAAAGCTTTCTAAAATCTCTGCCAGCGATTGGGAGGACAGTGTACACAATAAGAGCAATAGTGTGAGATGACTATCCGTGAACATTTGACTACTCTGAGCCATGCACTGACCTGGGACGATCCTGAAAAACGAATGACAGGGAACGCTCTCCACCTCCAGAGTTGTCCTTCCCATCAGTGTATTTACGGTCTTATTTGGAGGTTTGCTTATGTCTGAGTGTGCTCTTACAGCGATGGTCGCCATGGATGTGTGTTTTGCATGACAATAAAAATAATTTTTAAAAGTCTCTGCCAGCCAGGGCATTCCCTGCTTGACGCTCCCTTTGAGCTCTGACAGCACATGTTCCAAGCTCCCTCTGGGCTCTGATGTTCCATGTTTTAAGGTCCCTGCAAGCTCGTTTATAATGTTTATCATGGACAATGAACTTCTCAGAAAAAAAAAAGCCTCACTGGTCTGTGTAAACAGGAATTGTAGATGGGCTCATGCACATATTTGTAGATTGGTGGGTCTAGGCGTGTCCAAATAATTCCAGAAATGTGTGTATTCATCATATGTGATAAAGTTATGACTAGGCAACAGATTATAGCTGGAAATACTGGCACTTAGCAAGGCAGGGTTGCCCTACCGACTCCCTGGGGGACCATGGGAACGTTATTTCCCCTTCCAGAGTCCTCGTTTCCATATGTATAAACTGGAACCCCTAATCCGGTGACAGTGTTGATGGGAATGTTGTTGTTACTTCTGTGCCCAGACCTGCAGGAGGCTCAAAGGAGGGGAATGAAATTCCTCCCGGAGTCGTCTCCTTTCTAGGGGCGCAGCCTTAGTGGGGCAGAGGACACATAGTCTGATAGCTATCGGCAAATAACTGAGAGTTTCCTGGACTAGAAGGTGAGGGAACCAGCTTATCCAGGCCCAGTAGATCAGAGGGCATTTGCATGGGGTATATTTAGGACAGGAAGGAAATCAGCTGGGTTGGGATGACAGGCAGCAGGAGAGTTTGACCAAAAGGATGGAGGCGGGACATCTCAGACAAATCAAGTCAGCTAGCATTTGCTGTGTGCCAGACCTTGTGCTAAGTGCAGGAATATAAAGGTGAAAGACAACGAATTCAAGCAGAGTGAAGGGGAGAACACTTGGGCACAGGCAGGATGTGTCTAAGATGCTGCCACTGTAACCTCCTGGAACCAATGGTCCTAAGTTCCCCAGAGTCAGCAGCATCTTGGCCCAACGCCTGACCCCTTTCTCCTACCTCTCCCACTCCTCACAGTGGGGGAGGTGGGGGCAGAGGGTTGGTTGTTTAAAAAACATTATTTCTCCCCCCCATCCTTAGATCTATGGTCCTCAGTCAAGTAGAGGCCAATCCAGACAACGTTCCCTTTTATACTTTGCCACTTAGCAGAGTATCAAAGTTGTCCAAAAAAAAAGATAGATACATGTTGGTAGGGCTGTGGTGAAATAGGCATTCTAGTGCTTGGTGGGTAAGACTGTGCCTGGTGCAGTGTGCTAATATCAATCAAACAAGATGCATGTGTCATTCATTCTATAAGGCAGCTATGTAAGGGCTCAGGGATAGAGTGATGATTGACTTAAAAGCCAGGAAGACTTGAGTTCTAATCCAGTCTCAGATATGTCTTAGTTGTGTGAGCCTGGATTAGACCCTGCCTTAGACTTATCCATAACAGGAAGATAATAACGGTACATACTTCTCAATGATGTTGGGAGGCTCAAATGAGATATTTGTAAACCTTAGGTGCTATTTAGCTGTTTTTAATTAGTATTATTAGGTACTGGGGATATCAAACCAATGAATGATACCTTCTTAGCTCTCAAGAAACATATAAATAAATGCCAAGCTGATATAAATACAAGAGAACTTAATGAGATGAAGGTGGGGCCCAGGAAAGGCTTCATGTAGAAGGTGAGGCTGGAGCTCAGCTTTCCAAGAGGTAGATATGAAGAGAGAGGGCATTCCAGGCTTAGGGGATAGGCTCTGCAAATGCATGGAGATGGAAGGGGGAAATCAAGGCCAATTAGACTGGGGAAAACTCTGCATGAATGAAATGATGTATAATAATAATGGCAGAAAGAGAAGTTGAAATCTAGGGAAAGAAGATGCTAAATGAAGGTGTTTGATTTCGATCCTTGAGGCAAGAGGGAACCCCCAGATCTTCTAGAGCTGGAGAATGCAGTGGTTAGAACTGGGCTTTAGGAAGGGAGATTGAGCCCTTGTGGAGAGGACTGATTAGAGAGGGAAGAGGATGGAAGCAGGGAGCTTAAGCAAGAAGCAATTTGAGTCACAAGATTGCTGAGTGCATTTATTGGCATAGTTGTATTGCTAAGATGTAGTCCTAAAAACAGAAAGGGAGAGGAGAACCTCTCAGTGCTAAGAGTCCCAAAGCTATTCCATCTGTAATAGCAAAACCTGGAATAGTCCAATAATTGGAGGATGCCTGGACCCATTATTAGACATTAAGGTAATAAGAGTGTAAGCTGCAGAGCTGCTCCCAATCTCCTTGGTAGATGGAACCTCCATTTCTGCTCCTGACACTCTTAAAATCACAGGTGAGGTTTCCCCCCCAAAGGTTTGGTTTTGTCCAAACCTGTGATCTCATCACCCATGACCTTATGACAAGATCATAGTGCTGTAAATTTAGTACTGAAAGGGCTCTCTGTGGCCTTTTAGTCCAGCCTCTTCATTTTACAGATGGGGAAACTGAGGTCTAGAGAAGAGTAATTTGCCCAAGGTCATGCATTTAATATGATAGTAAAAATTTTTTTAAAAATCTGTTTTGTTTAACTTAGTCTTTCTTGGATGCTTCTACTCTGGACTCATCCCTGTTCCTCACCTAACATTCTCTTATCTTTCATCCTTCCTTTTTCTAACTCTTCTTTCTATACCCAGAAATTTCTATGCCACACTTTTATACCACTGGGGCCTTGAAAGCCAATCCATAAGGCATTGCTACCTGTAATTCATCATGGAGGAGAACCCCATCATTCTGAGCCTAAGAGAGAACCTGCCTCTTTTGATGTAAAACACATGTTCTTGTTTGCATCCTCAAACTGCCCAAGTGTAGAGGTGAGGAAGGACCCATTGTGGGGTCCAGAGAAGCTTTGGGGTCACCAGGACCCAGTCATTGCTGAGGTCCCTTCCTCCTGCTCCTGTAGCCTGAAGACTCTCCTACCAAAGTCCTGGAGGCTCCTTTCCAATGACTAAGACTTTTGTTCTTGCCCCTCTTCTTCCATACTTCCATTCCTGGGTTTCTCTTGTTAGGGTTGAGGTACAAGCCTGACCATGTCATCCCCCTACTCAGAACATTCCAGTGGCTTTCTATGTCCTCCAGGATCAACTATAAAATGAAGACATTTGGCTGGCTCAGTGGATTGAGAGCCAGGCATAGAGATGAGAGGTCCTGGGTTCCAATTTGAACTCAGAAACTGCCTAGCTGTGTGACCCTGGGCAAGTCACTTAACCTTTATTGCCTAGCCCTTACCACTCTTCTGCCTTGGAACCAATAGATAATATTGAGACTAAGATAGAAGGTAAGAGTTTAAAAAATAACTATAAAATATAAAACTGTTAAAACCCTTCCTCATGATTCCAGTCTACCTTCCCAGGTTTGTCGCACATATTCACTCTATTCCAGCCAAGCTGGCCTTCTCACTTTTCCCCACATCCAATATTCCATCCAAGCTTTTGCAGAGCCTCCCCGATTCCCAGAACACTTTCCCTTCTCACTTTGGCCCTTGGCACCCTTGGCTTCATTTAAGGCTCAGCTCCAGAGCACCCCCTTCTATATGAGACTTTCTCTCATTTCTGCCCATTTCTGCCCACCCCCCATGTCCTGAAATTAATTTGTAATTACTTTAAAAGTTTACTTCTCTGTTGTTTCCCTTGAGAGTATGTAGGCTTTGAGGTCTGGGGCCATTTCACTTCTGTCTCTGGAGTCCCTAACACAATGCCTGGAACATAGTGTTGTTGTTTGGTTCTCTCTAACTCTTCATGACCCCATTCAGGGTTTTCTTGGAAAAGATACTAGAGCGGTTTGCCATTTACTTCTCCAACTCATTCTACAGATGAGGAAAGTGAGACAGACAGAGTTAAGTGACTTACCCAGGGTCACACAGCTAGTAAGTGTCTGAAGCCAGATTCAAACTCGTGAACATGAATTTTCTTGACCCTAGGACCAACACTGTATCTACTACACCACCTTGCTGCCCTCTTGACCACAATGGGTGCCTAATAAATGCTTGTTGCTTACTTCCCTTGTCTGAGATCAAACATGCCTAATAAAAGCCAGTTACTTTAAACATTCTGGATTCATGCATTGCCAGAGTCTTCTGTGAAAACCTCCTTTGGCCCCAAGATGACTGGAAGGCCCAGATAGCCAGGGGAAGAGTCAGGTTTTAAGGGGAAGGGGGGGCAGTCAGTCCCCCTACTCTGTTCTGCTTTCAAATGTTGCCATGCTGTCTCTCTAAAAGCTCAGAAAGTTCAAAGACTTGGGCTGGAGGCACTCACTCCCTGAGCTTCAGCTTCCTCATTTCCTCAGTCCTTGAAACATGAAGACTCAGTCTCTGAGGCCCCCCAGCTCGAGATCTATGATCCTTTGGGTTCCAGCTTAACCCCTCATAAGCTATGTGACTTTAGAGCAAGCAACTGAATCTTTCTTATGACCCTTAGTCTCCTCATCTGTAAAATGGAGACATTTGGCTAATTGTTCTCCAAGGTTCCTCCCACAGCTCTTTCTGTCTTAATGGAACTTAAGTACTAACTGGGCTTTTTTTGGTCATCTATTCCAGCCTCTTCACTTCATTGGTCAGGAAGCTGAAGAGAGGAGAGTTCAGAGACTTCTCCAAGTTACACCAAAGTGCAAAGCAGCCTAGGGAAGAGAAATCAGGTCTCTGAAGTCCAATGTTCCTGGTCCCATTCAAGCTGATGTAGTAAGTACTATAGTTAGAAGGTCCTTGGAAAGAGTCATTCAATAATTTGCATACAATTTACATACACCCACAGAAGTCTTTAGTCTATTCTTAGGCAATTTTCCAAGATAGAAACATTATTTTTGCTCCTCCTAGAGGCAATATCTCTAGATCTCCCCTCCCCCATATTTCTGAATTATAAAGAATAGGAGGATGATAGAGACCCGAAGAGGACCTCTAGGGAGGCACTCTTAGAGGGAAGTGTGTGGCCAGAAGCTGAAGGGAAAAGAAAGGACACAGGTTTGCTAGCAGGGCACCTTAGACTATTTTCTTGGTTAGGGACAATGAAAGCATCTTGGAAAAAAGGTGAAGAGGCACTTTCCTGGAGAACACTTAGAATCCGGACATCAGGGCTAGTGGGTCATTTCCCTTCCGTTCAGTTTCTCCATCTCAAAATAGCTAGCTAGTCTCTGAAAGGAATCCTGACAAGCTTAGAGCAATCTCCTGAACTTGCTATTAAGGGGAAAGTGATCAGGAAACATTTATCAATGTGTCAGAATTGTGTTAAGAACTTTGATTACCAAGAAAAAGCAAAACTAGTTCTTGTGCTCAAGGAGTTTACATTCCAATGGGAGAAATAGTATGAATGTAAAGTCCTTTGCTTGGCTCTATAAGGGTTAAAAATTAAGGTTGGACTAAATAGAAGAGAAATGCTGTCACTAAAATTAGTATATCTCAAGTCAAATGACTTTTTAGCAGTATTTATTTATAAAATAGAGGGAAAGAGGGAAAGTAGAGAAATGAGAGAGAGGGTAGAGAGAGGTATCTCACTAGATAATTACTCTGGCCTGGTTTAAAACAGGCAGGGCTTGTTAACCCTTCACTGGAGGACCAAAAGTCAGAGTTTTTGGTGGTGAATAAAGTAAGGGTTGCAGCCATGAGGCCTCCTCTAAGACAGGGAGCCTCTCCAGAAGCTAGTCTTTCTAGGAGTCAGGAAAGGAGTCAGCCTTTTCACTTACCATGTGGTAGTCCAAAGAGAAGATCTTACCAGAAGCAGTCAGAGTCCCAAACTGGAGCTCCTCCAAGGCCAAGTTTGAAGGAGAGAGAACTGGTCCCAGGAAGTTGCAACTACTTTTAAAGATTATTCTTTGTGTCACTTCCTGTGCCTTCCTTCCACTTTACTTGGACCAATCGCAGTTTTAGAATTTTCTTAGGACCGCCCAGGGGACAGTCAGTCCTTTCTGAGTTATGTACCTCCACTCACTTAAGGAAATGTGGGGGTGTATATACTTCTGGTGATTAAATCTAAAAGTGGGTAGGAGTGAGTTAATCCCATCTTCACAGTTCAAAAATTCAATGGCAAAAGTTCAATGAGGAAAGGTTGGCTTAGATTGGATTAAAAAAAAAAAGGATTTGAGCTTTGTCCAGAATTCTTAGCTCCATATAAGTCAATAATGTAAAAAAGCTAATTAGATCTTAGACCATCTTAAGAGATCTGAGTTCAAATACCTACTTTAATGTTTAACTTTTAGTTAATTTGTCATTGAATTCCTTGGGTCTCTGTTTTCATCAACTGCAAAATGTAGGAGTTGGACTCAGGTGCCCCTGAGTATCCTTCCAAATTGAAATGAATAACCTCATGTCCCTGGATTTTGATAGTGTAGTAAAACCAAGGAAATCACTCAAATTCTCCAGTCTCAGTTTCCTCACCTGAACAATGGGACAACAACTAAAGGGGCTGGTCTAGATGATTTCAAAGGTATCTTCCAATTCTGAATCCATGATCTTATGTTTTGTGTCTTTTGTCAATATGGGAGCAACTTAGCATAATGGATAGAAAATTGGAAGTGGATTCAAGAAGAACTAGGTTCAGGTTCTGCCTTCAGGTGAACAAATCTACAAATCCTTTTTATTGTTTTTCAGTTGTGTGAGTCATATTTGACTTTTCATGACCTTTTTTAGGGTTTTCTTGGCAAAGATATTGGAGTAGCTTGCCATGTCCTTCTCCAATTCATTTTATAGACTAGAAAACTGAGACAAACCAAGTTAAGTGACCTGCCCAAGGTCACACAGCTAGTAAGTATCTGAAGCTGGATTCTGAAGATGAGTCTTCTTGACCCCAGGCCTAGCACTCTAATCACTGTGCCACCTAGCTAGCACATAGTAGGTGCTTTAATAAATGCTTGACTGATTGCCTGGAATTTGACTCTTGGTGTTCAAGGATCAGATTGGAAGCTGGTCTTCCTGACTCTAGGTCCATCACTCTCTCTAGGAAAGCATCTCTGTCCTTCACTGATAATGGGAACCTTCAAGGGAATGGTTTTCATTCAAGCAGTAAGTTATTCTAAAGAAGGTCATGTGATCCTAGACCCAGAGTCCCAAGGAATCTCAGAAACCATGACATCTCTTTTCTTCCTTTTACAGAAGGGGAAACTGAGGCCAAGGAGGGGCAGTGACTTGCCTATATTCACACAGGTGGTAAAGAGCAAAGCTGGAATTTGAACCCAGCCCAGGCAAACCCAGATTCCAGGCTTCTTTCCCTCCCCTCTGTGCCTCCCCCAATGGCTGACAGTCATCTTATTCACCTCAAATAAAGACCCAAATGGAGTACAAAGCTGAGAAAAGCAGGTTTTTGTGCAGCTGGAGGGCTTTGGATCAGGCAGTGAAAGGACTTAGGGCAGGGAGGGTAGGAGTGATGGTCAAACCCAGAACAGGGGAATGTACTTGTTCTGTGACTAATGCTCTGTGCAGCTCAGGCATGAGAGAGAGGGAGGGAGAGCAAGCTTCAGGGACCACTTCAGGGGCAGACAGGTTCCCAGGCACAGCCATTGTTCTGAAGCCAAACAAGTTTTCAGGTAGATAAGGGCCTTGGAGGGCAGTAAAATGAGACCCAGCAGCTTCTCTAATCTTGTATCTGTCTGCCAAACTTTGCTTCCTTTTGTCATCCCACCAGCCCTGGCCCCCTCCTCTTTGGCTGGGATTGGGGCAGGGAGGCGGGGGACAACCACCCACTGAGGAAGTCTTTCCTTCCAAGAGGATCCCCCTGAATACAGGTATGGAAGTTCCACTGGTTTGTCCCCCAAGTGAGGAGAAATGACCAAGTAATAAAAGACAGGTGGGGGCTAGAAAAGAGAAGGAGGGACACTGAGAAAGGGAAAAGGAGTCAGTTAACAAACCCTGATTAAATACTCTAATCTGGGGATAGCTAGGTGGCTCAATAGATAGTCCCAGGCCTGGATTCAGGAGGATCTGGGTTCAAATTTGACTTCAAAAATGTCCTAGCTCTGTGACCCTGGGCAAGTCACTTAACCCTATTTGTCTAGCCCTTGCCCTTCTGTCTTAGAATTGTTATTAGGACATAAAGTAAGGGTTAAAAGAAATGCCATAGGGGGAATGTAGCTATATATTTGGGCATAAATAGGTGGCTCCGTGGATAGAGTCAGACCTGGAGACTGGAGGCTCAAATCTGGCCTCAGACACTTCCTAACTGTGTGACCCTGGGTAAATCACTTAACCCTCATTGCCTAGACCTTACCACTCTTCTGTCTTGGAATCAGTTCACAATATTGGTTATAAGAGGGAAGATAAGGGTTAAAAAATACTATATGCCAGGTATTGAAGGGGAAAGACAAAAATGAAAATAGTCCTTGTCTGTTAGAAACTCTGTGACTCAGTTTCTTCAACTGTAAAGTAGACATCCATTTTATAATTTTATTTTATCAAATGAGGTAACATATGTAAGGTGTTTTGCAAACCTTAAAGTTCTACATAAATGTTATTATTATTAAGATGTAAATTAGGGGATGGGGCCACATGGATTCTGAGGACCTCTGTGACAATGATTCCAGGGTCCTTTGCAGCTAAGCCTTTATTTTTCTTGGGAGAATTATTGTTTATATTCATATTTTCAAAAAGAGGCAGTTGTAGCATCCCGGAGAGAACTCTGGACCTGTAGACTGGAACACCTGGGTTCAAGATTTATGATCTTCCATTCTGTGGAGGAAATAATTTGTATACCTAAAATATAATTCAGGGGAGAGAAATGAGGGACCCTAGATTTTGTGGCTGGAAAGGAACTTAGAAGGCATCTCAATCAACCTTTCATTTTCAAAATAAACTAAAGCCCAGAGAGGCAAACCTCCCAAGGTAATAAGCAGTAGGGTCAGGATTTGAATCCAGGGCTTTTGACTCCATTTCTAGGACTTTCCATTATATTTGGCTGCCTTTTAAGGAAGGAAAGAAGCAGAAAAGAAAGAAAGAGAAGCAGAAAGAAGAATTAATCAATCAATGAACCAACCACCTTAAAAAAAAAAAAAGCTTATCTTCTGTCTTAGACTGAATACTGTCTCTTGGTTCCAAGGTAGAAGAGTAGTAAGGACTAGGCAATGAGAGTTAAGTGACTTGCCCAGAGTCACACAGCTAGGAAGTGCCTGAAGCCAGATTTGAATGGGAGATCTCCCATCTCTGGGTCTGGTTCACAATCCACTGAGCTACCTAGCTGCCCCCTACCACCCACCATTTTTAAAGTGTCTACTATGAACTTAGGAAAAAAGAATGTAAGAATCCTGAGGGTAGTATCCCTAGCACTTGGAACCTAGTAGGTACTTAATAAATACTAATTAAATTGAACTAAATTTAATGGAGGATGGAGAAGGAGCAAGAAGAGAGTGGGGTAGGTAAGATAAGGGAAAGAAGAGAGGGGCAAGGAAGTAGCTGGGCCAAAGGAGAGAGAAATGGAATGAGCAACAGGCAAGTTAAGGAAAATATGCTTCCCCCCCTCCCCCTTTTTCTGGCTGGCTTCATGAGTAAGACAGATGGGAATATAAGAGGGAGCCTTATTTGAGGGAAAGGACCCCAAGGACCAGAGTTCAAATCTCACCTTTGACACTTACTAGCTGGGTGGCCTGGCACAAATCGCTAAACTCTCTGCCTTAGTTTCCTCATCTTTAAAATGAACACGTTGGACTAGATGGCCTCTGAGGGCCCCTCAGGCTCTAAGTCATGCCATAATCCCATGAACCTATGTAGGCAGGAAAAGACTAGGTAGAGCTCTGGCTCTGGTTGAAGTTCAGCCACCTTGTGACCTTGGGTCAGTCATTTCCCTTCCCTAGACAAATATCTGTCAAATAAATAGATAAGGGTGGGAAGATGGGGAGGAGAGAGGCCATCAGTTACCCAGCCTGAGCCTTTGCTGAGACATGCTAGGAGTCAAAAGTGAAATTTTATCTGTGAGAGCCCCATTCAGAAGGACAGTCAGGGTATTGTTGCTTTTGTTTGGGCTGATTTCTCTGCCCGAAACACTCAACCCCCCAGAGCTTGGGGATATGAAGACAGTTCAGGGGCCCAAATGCAACAGAATTTTTCACTGAGGAAAAGGGAAGAGAAAGGTGGCTCAGCCTGGGAGATCAGGAGCCCCGAATGCCAGTACTCCAGTAACAGGGAGCAGTTCAGCTCAGCGGCGCTTCTGCTTCCTAGGGACAAAGGGTACGGTATGCTAATTGCTGGGGAGACTGAGGCAGACAGAAAACAAGAAGCCTTCTCCTTAAGGAATTTACTTCACATGGTACATAAATGGAAAGGGGTCTGGATATGGGGTTATAGGACGTGGCTTCAGAGTTCAGCTCTGTCACTGTTCATGTGATCTTGGGCAAGTCACTGCTCTCTGGGTCTCAGTTTCTTCATCTGTAATATAAGGAAGTTGGACTCGATGACTTTCATGAGCTCTTTGAGTTTCAAGATGTAGAATCCTATGGTTTTCCTGAGGATGGAAGGATATGGCTTGTACACTAATAATGAGAGCTCCCTCTAAGGTTTGCAAAGCTCTTGGCATAGGTGTGGGATTTTATTTGATAAGCAAATATTTCTAGAGAGCTAGAGAAAGGGAGGGAAGGAGGGAGAGAGAGAGACAGACAGAGAGACAGAAAGAGAGATGCACAGAGAGAGGCACAGTAATGGCTTTAGAGGATCAGAAAAAGCCTCCTGAGCTGAGCTCTGAAGGAAACTGGAAATATATTTTTTAATCCTTATCTTCCATCTTAGAATCAATATTGTGTACTGGTTCTAAGGCAGAAAAGCAGTAAAAGTTGGGTAATGGGAGTTAAATGACTTGTCCTGGGTCACCCAGCTAGGAAGTATCTGAGGCTGTATTTGAACCCAGCACCTCTCATCTCTAGTCCCAGATTTCTATCCACTGGGCCATCTAGCTGCCTCTAAAACTGGTGATATTCTGAGAGGAAGGGATTCTAGACAGGAAGGACCATTTGTGGGAAGCCAGAGGCTACAGATGGAATGTCCTGCTTGCAGAATAGCTGGTGAGGCAGTTTGCTTGGAAAGGAAAGTCTCTGATGTAGGTGGAAGCCAGCATTTTATTCTCTTTGAGCCCATTCTCTCCCCACTCTGGGCTTCTGTTTGGACCCAGGGCTCCCTAAGGGCTCTGCTTTTCTGTGTTCTCGTGTCCTTTCCAGCTTTAACATTCTTTTTTTCTTAGATCTTGACCTGGGATCATGCACTTGTTTTCTAAAATATGTACTTTGACAATTATCGTATTGCAGTATCATTGATTTCCTAGGGTATCCTAGGTACTTTGCCCTTTGGGTCCAGCAGTTCTCTGTTGGGAGGTGGAGAGTTTTTGATGTTATGAACTTTTTGGAGTTGTGCTGGATCATTGTTTCGATCAATTACTAAGCTTTTCATGGTTGATTATCTTTACAATATTTCTGTTAGTGTGTAAATTGTTCTGGTTCTCAGTTCATGTAAGTCCTACCCCATTTCTCTGAAACCATTCCCTTCATCATTTTTGGTCTTGTTGTTCAGTTATTTTAGTTGTGTCTGATTCTTTGTGATTCCATTTGGGGATTTCTTTGCAAAGCTATCAGAGTGGTTTGTGGTTTCTTCTTGAGTCCATTGTACAGATAAGGAAACTGAAGCTTATAGGGCTAAATGACTTGTCCAGGGTCACACAGCTAGTAAATGTTGGGAGCCTGGATTTGAACTCAGGACTTCCCAACTCCAGGCCTAGTGCACTTAGATGCCCCCCACCCCATCCCCCATCATTTCTTATAGTACAATAGAATTCCATCACAATCATATAGCACAACTAATTCAGCCATGCTCCAATTGATGGGCATCCCCTCAGTTTCTAATTCTTTGCCTCTAGGAAAAGAGCTGCTTTTTGTCCTCTTCTTTTTCCCTTCATCTGCCTGGGCTATAGACCTAGCCCAAGTATTTCCGGGTCTGAGGGGAAACATAGCTTTAATGCCCTTTGGGCAGAGTTCTAAATAACTCTCCAGAATGGTTAGAGTAGTTCAAGGCTGCCCCACCTGTGTATGGATATACCCATCTCCCCCATATCCTCTCCAGCATTTCTGTTCCTGTTATCTTAGCCAGTCTGCTGGCTGTGAGAAAGTGCCCGAGAGATGTTTGGAGCATTTTTCATAAAACTATTGATAGCTTTGATTTCTACCTCTCTCAAATGCCTGCTGTATCCTCTGGCCATTTCTCAATTGGGGACTGGTTCTTTATCAATTTAGCTAAGTTCTCCCTATAGTTGAGAAATGAGACTTTTATCAGAGAAACTTATTGCAAAGTGCGCCCCCCACCCACACCATTTTCCTGCTTTTCTTCTCATTTTGGCTTCAATGGGGCACAGTGGAAAGAATCTGAAGCTGCAGGATCTGGGGCCAAACTGGAGTCGCTGGTTTTCTTTAAGTCTCAGCTAAAACCCCATCTTCTATAAGAAGCCTTGCTCAGCCTCCTCTTAATTCTAGTGCCTTCCCTCTCTTAATGATTTCTTATTTTTCCTCTATTTGGCTTGCTTTGGACATATATCTTTGCCTATTGTCTTCTCTGTTTGACTGTAAGCACCTTGAGGGAAGGATCTATCTTTTGCCTCTTTTTGTATCCCCAATGCTTACTTAGCACAGTGCCTGACACATAGTAGGTACTTCCTCTAGTACTATTTTTTTCATCTATAAAAAATGAGAGGATGAGAGGTAGATTAGATGGTCTCTAACCTGTAAATCTATGAACTTTCAGTTCTAAATCCTATCTACTACCCTCTTTAGCCTCCTAACCAACTGCCCTCTCCTTGGCATCCCCTCTATCTCCATTCCTGTTGCCTGTTTCTTGTCTGGTTAGCCTCAAATGCTTTCCATTTCTTCCCTCTGCTCTTCTCCTACAGCATGCTCTGTCCCTCCCTCCCTCCCTGTGAACCTATTTCTCCCAGAGTTTTGTGGTTCCCCCTTCAATTAAACAAGAATCTCTCTGCCCTTTTCTCTTTGCTGAAACCCTACCCATAGCTCCAATCTCACTCAGCTCAGGTGTCACTTCCTTGATGAAGACCTAGCCTGTGCTCTGAGGCAGAACTGATTTTTTCTTCCTCAGTCACTCCTTTCTGATAGCAATCACAAATGGATATATGGTCCAAAGACATGAGCCAACAGTTCTCCAAGGAATTAAAATCCATACAAGAGTTTGCTCTGAATCACAACAAAATGAAGCAACCCTGAAGTTTCCCTTTACTCCTAGTCAATTATGGATATGATAAAAGTTTGAAAGAGCCAATCCTGGTGGGGCTGGGGAAAGTCAGGCACACTGCTTGCTACGCTGTGGGAGCAATAAAGTAACTACATTGTCTAGATCCTTCCAACTGGAGAGTCCATGGCTAGTCTACGTAGAGTCAACTTAGACCTTAGAGGGATCAAAGATAGAAGAAGAAAAAAAGAGGTTCCCCCAAATCAAAGCATTCATGGCAGCACGTTGTAGTTGAAAAGAACTAGCAACTAATGTATCTGCCCATCATTTGAGGAAGAGCTAAACCATTGTGATACATACATGGCAGAGAGGTGAAGAAGCACAATCTCAGAATTGAGAGTTTGAGGACAAACCAAGGGTTGAGTCCTCCCTCTGATTACTAACTAGCTCCGTCATGTGGACAGACTAATTCTTTGAGTTTGTTTCATCTTCTGTAAGATGTGGATAATTATACTTGCTTTTCTTACCTTATGGGATTACAAAAAGGATTCTGTAAACTATAAAACAATATATAAATGTTAGGGCGCTCTTTAGGTTTCTTTTAATATTTTTCCAGTCCCTTTTTTTTTCACATATATTTTCTAACCCTTACCTTCTCTCTTAGAATTAATGCTAAGTGTCTGTTCCAAGGCAGAAAAATGGTAAGGACTAGACAATTGGGATTAAGTGACTTGTCCAGGGTCACCCAGCTAGGAAATGTCTGATGTCAGATTTGAACTGAGGACCTCCCTTTTTAGGCCTGGCACTCTTATCTTCTGTATCTTCTGTCTTAGAATCAATACTGAGTATTGGTTCTAGGGCAGAAAAGTGGTAAGGGCTAGGCAATGGGGGTACACTGACTTGTCCAGTGTCCCACAGCTAAGAATTGTCTGTGATTTGAACCCAGGACCTTCTATCTCCTGGTCTGACTCTCTATCCACTAAACCTGATGCCCCTCTTTCCAGTCTTCTTACATTTTACCTCCCCCCACATACTCTGTTCATCAGTGCCATTAGCATCCTTGCTAGCCCTTCCATCTTCTGGCTCTGGCCATTTTCTCTGGCTGTTCTCTATACCTGGAATAATCTCCCTCCTCATCTCCATCTCCTGGTTTCCTGCAAGTCCCAAACAAGATGCTTTTCCTAGTCTCTCTAACCCTAGAGACTTCTCTCTGCTGATTATCTCCAATCTATACTGCTTATAGTTGATTTGGAGTCTGCACATTGTCTCCTTCCTTAGACTATGAACAACTTGAGAGCAGGGACTGTCTTTTGCCTTTTTTGTTTTTCTGTATCTCCAGCCCTTAGCATAGGATCTGGCACACAGTAGGTACCTAATAATTGCTTATTAAATAAGTATTATAGTGGGGCAGCCAGGTGGCTCAATGGATTGAGAGCCAAGCCTAGAAACAGGAGGTTCTGGGTTCAAATATGACATCAGCCACTTCCTAGCTGTGACCCTGGGTAAGTCACTTAACTCCCATTGCCTAGCCCTTACCACTTTTCTGCCTTAGATTCCAAGGCAGAAGGAAAGGGTTTTTTAAACAAGAATAAGTATTACAATTATTTGTGACTGTATGTTATTCCCTGGCTCACTCTAAGCTCCCTGATGCATATTATAAAGTGCTCTAAAAATTCTCATTGAAATGAGCTGGGGAGACTGGACATATTCATAGTGTAATTAATAATACTGACCAACTGAGCAACAAGCATTTATTAATGAACCTGGCTCTGGGCTAGGCACTGGGGACACAAAGAGAAATGACACGGTCCCAGAGTTCTGGGAGCTTCCATGTTATAGAGAGAACATATACCTGTATAAGTATATATGAAATAAATACATCAAGCAAGCAATCAACATTTATTAAGTACCTACAATGCTCCAGGTATTATAATGGGGACCAATATAAAGACAGCAAAGAGGCAGTCCTTTTCATAAAGGAGTCCATTCTAATGGAGAGATCTTTTGTTTTTTAAATGACCTTCTGACTTAGAATCCCAAAGTGTCTAGGGCTAGATTTGAGCCCTGGGTGGCTTTCCATCCACTTAGCTGCTTCAAGCATACTACTTCTGGATTCAAGCCCTCAGGATTCTTGTGTCCTTTCCAAAAGGAGGAGGTTGGCCTAGAAGGCCTCTGAGGATCTATGGGGCTTTCTCCACTGTCCAGGGAAGAGAGGACCTAAGATGGCAGCTTTGGGAATGGAAAGGCAGAGATGCGCTAGAGCAGCTGGGAGTTGGGTGTGATCTCATTCTCGTGGGTATCCATCCTACCCCTCCAACCATGCAGATGACAGCTCATCCCCAGCAGCTCCGTCGTGGGAGAGATCCTCTTGGCCGTGTCCTCCCAGATGTCCTCCACAGGGGGCTGAAGAGACATTTAACGGAATATTAAGAGGGAAGCAGAGCTAGAAAGGAGTGAGTCAGTATGGATGTGTTTGGGGGGAGGAGAAGAGATTTGGAGATGAATGAGGAGATGAAAATAAACAGGGGTGTTCATGGAGAGACCAGCCAGGCATTGTGCTTGGTACTGGCAATACCAAGGCAAAGGTGAAATAGTCATGCCCTCAAGGAACTTACATTCTAGGAGGAAAGAACATGCAATAGAGAACTATTCACAAAAAGATATAAAATATGAAAGAAAAAGATTATATATTGAAATGAATCTGAGATAGGTTGCTTTAGCACCTGGAAGGAAGGGAAGCAGAAATCAGAAGAGGATTCATATGATGATGGAGTCTGCTGGCTTAAAGGAAACCAGGAATTCCAAGCCAGGGGAGTGCATTCCAGGGATGAGGGACAGCCAGTGCAAAGGCACGGAGATTAGAGATTGAGTGTTCCATGGGAGAAACGGAAAGTAGAGAAAATCTATTTTAGGGTGGGGGGGCAGGATGTGGAACTAGAGATGAATGAATTTATTCCTAGACACTCAAGGAGATCCAGCCCTGAGGCCTGGAGGGGACGGGGGAAGGCTTATGTTAAGGAAGAGGAGAGTTTGCAACCCCATCCTGTGGAGGAAAGTGTTAGGTTTGGAGGCAAGCTGGCCTGGGTTCAGATCCTGCCTTTGTCACTGTGAACTTGAACAAGTTTTTTTTTTACTTTGTGTGTGAGTTCCCTCATCTGTAGAATAAGGGAGTGATATTGAAGGGCTTTTCCAGTAGTCCAGTTTTCTCTCCCAACTCGAGTGTGTGTGCTCCTTGAAAGCAGAGAACCCTCTCAGCAATCGATTTGTGTGCTCAGGGCTGCCACACGGCACTTGGCAAACAGTAAGTGCCTAATAAATGCTTTTAGTGTCATTCCTCCTTCCTATAAGTTAGCCTAGCCCGCAGCTGTGCGACTCTCAGCCGTAGGCTACCCTCCTCGTCCTACTCCCCAGCCCCCCAGCCCCAGCCGTCGGAAGTCCTAATCGTCAAAGCCTCCTTACTCCATCTCCCTCCCCCGACAAAGGAAAGAGGTTCGGGCTCTCTTTTCTTGCGGGTTCTGAGTGCCTAATTGCGGTCCCAAACAGTCCGCATGCTCCGCTCCGGGGGGCAGAGAAGGGCAGCACCCAACTGTAAAGAGCGAGGCTCCTAGAGAGATCACACCCAGACTAACCCTCTCATTTCGCTTGCCCAAGACGGCACAGAAAGTGGGGAGCTAAAGTGCCAACTCAGGGCCACGACTGCACCACCCAACCGTCTGCCCTCAGGACCACCCTGACCCTAGAACCTGGCCTGGCACATAGCAGGCGCTCAATCAGGGTCTGTCCAATTGGTTTGTGCCCCAGTGTTCAGCTGGCAGAGCCGGGTCCAGCCCTCACTCTCTCCCGTCCCAAGCGACCGCAACCACGAAAGCGCAGGGAGGGATCCAGGAGCAGCTCCCGCGACCCCTGCCCTATCCTGGAGGCGGAGTTGGAGGGAGGGGATCGGATCGTCCCGAGAGAGCGCTCTCTCCTCCCTGGGCGGACCTGGAGTTGGGCGGGGAGGCCGGCTCTCCCCAAAGCAGACCCTCCCCCAAGCCAAGTCCAGCCCTCCTTCACCATCCGTCTCTTCCCCCGCTGAGCCCCCTACCCTGACCCTCCGCCCCTCCCTTCCCCTTTCCGCACACAAGGCATTCCTTTGTATACCCTCCACTCTCCGCGAAGGGAAAGAAATGGGGAGGGGAGACAAAGGGGAGGGGAGACGAATGGGGAGGGGACAGAAGGAACGTGCTCTGCTGCCCCTTCGCTACCGGGGGCTGGCGGGGTGGGGAGCCGCCGGAGGGGGGCTGGGCGGGACTGGAGCTAGAGGCTGGAGATACCTGCGCACACCCCCAAGGCCCGGCCAGGGGGCGGGGCGGGGCTGGAGGAGACTTGAAGAGCGGGGTGGTGCTGGGAGGAGAGGCGGGTGAATGGGGCTGCGGTACTGAGCACTAGGCTCGGAGACCGAACCCCGACGGGGAGAGGCTTGCCCCCCTCCCAGTGCGCCCGCCTGTCCGTCACCCCATCCTTTCCTCCCTCTCCCTCCCTTCCTCACCGCGCACCCGCACCCGGACGCGCGCCAGGCGCTCCAGAGGAGGGCGGCCGGGAGCGGGGGCCCGTGCGGCCCCCAGCCCGGCAGTTGGTGAAGAAAGGAGGAGGGCAGGAAGGGAGCTTGAACCCCCGCGCTCCGGGGGCGTCCAGCTTGCGGATTGCGCCCCAGCTTCTCTGGAGGCAGGAGGAGGAAGAGGGGTGGAGAGGAGGGAAAAGGTGGGGGCGGGGGGGGCAGGACGGCGGGCTGAGCTCCAACGGGAAGCTCTCCCATCTATTTATGTCGGTGATCGCGGCCGGTGCCGCTGGGCCCGTTCTCTCCATCCCTGGACATTCTCTCTTCTTCCCTCTCTTTTCTTTCCTCCGGGTCCTTGTTCCTGCCCTGGCCTCGGTTCCTCCCTCCCCCGTCCTCAGCCAGAGTAGAGGGGTCCCTCCGTCCGGAGGTCGGTGTGGGAGCCGCCGCTGCCGCCGGGCTCCCCGGGAGGGGGCAGCCCCGAGATGCCAGGGGGCGGCCGCCGCCGCCGCCGGAGCCGGCCATGGTTGGGCCAGGAGAAGCTGCTGCGGGGCCGGGTCTCAGCATCTCCCAGCCTGGGGCCCGGGGCGCCCAGAAGCCGCCGCCTCCGCCAAGGCCGCCGCTGCAGCTGCTGAGAGCCGGTGGGCAATGGGTGAGTGCCAGGCGTCCGGGTCCCAGCTCCCCAGCTCCCTCCCAGGGCGCATAGGCGCTGCATCCCCAGCTCCCCTCTGGTGCCTTCTAGGCCTTCCAAGCCCCACCTTCAGCCTCCCTCTCCTCCACGTGAACCCCTTTCATCCCTCATCCTTCCTTCAAACCCTCGGACCCGAATCTCCCTTCTCCATCTCTTCTGGGCCTCCTAGGCCTTTCATCACCCCTCCCTTAGACCTTCCCTCAGAATCTCGCCTCTTCCATCCTCAGCCCAGATCCTTCTTACCTTCCTCCATCTGGGAGCCCCCTCCCCTGCCCTGCCCCTCTTCAAATTTGTCCTCCCTGCCCTCCCTCACCAGGGCTGAGGGTTAGGGGTGCTTGAGTGTAGGAAGGGTGGGACAGTGAGTTCTCTTTCAGGTGTTGGATGGTGAGGGGGCCATGGGGGAGGGACCATCCACTTCCCAGTCAGACTGCATTTCCCATCCTCCATCAGCTCTTTACAACAGCTGAGAACTCACATCTCTCCCTCCCCACCTTAAATGGGAATGGGAAGAGAAGTCCTGGGCCTCTTTGCAGGGGCTGGTTCTCTAAGAGCTCCCCTTCCCAGGTACCCTGGACAGGCTTGTCTGTATGACTGGGGCCCCAGGCCAGACCCCAGGATCAAGATGGGGAAAGGGCCTGGAACTGGCAGTGGGGGATGGGGGAAAGCTTTCTCTGCCCTTAGCCCTTCCCTATCTCCTCCCTCTGACTTCCTCCCCCACCCTAATGCTGGTTGATGCAGCAGGAAACCCATCTGCTTGGCACCCCCCATCATCCCCCCCCCCCCAGGCACTGGATGGGCATGTGAGCCAAGCCTGCAGCAGCCTGGGGGGTGAGGGGGAGATGGCTGTGAAGGGTTTCTGCTGGGGGGTGATGGTGAGGAAGTCCAGAGACATGTAGAGGTAAAGGGGAAACCTGGCCTCATCCTCCCTACTAAAACAGGGCCTAACCTTCCTTGGGTCTGCAGTCTTGTAGCTGCTTGCTTCTGGAGAATTGGGGTGGGGTGGTGGGGAGAGAGAGAGAGAGAGAGAGAGAGAGAGAGAGTGAGGGTGTGTGTGTGTGTGTGAGAGAGAGAGATGTCTGCAGCTGCCTCTCCTGATGAGATTAGTGAATTTCCCCATTCCCAAGGTTGGGCCTACATCCCCCCCCTTTCCCCATCCCCCTTTCCAGTTCTTGTGGCCATGGAGGAAGGACCAGGAAGGGAAGAACAGAGAGGAGAGTCCAGTCCTGAGGAGAGAACCTCAAGGCACTGATGTAAGGAGGGAGCTTGGGAACAGGATCCAGCCCCCCAGCTATCGACCTTTATGCAAAGATTCAGACACACTTAGAACAGGAAAGCCAAGGCTTGTGACATCAGCCCAGGGTAGCTCTAGGGGAAAGGAGGACAGGCAGAGATGCCCATAGCTGGCCTCCCTCCCTCTCCAGCTAAGACTGCCTGGGCACAGCTAGCTCTCCTTCCCAGGGAGCCTGAAGACATGAAGGAGTAATTTCTCCAAAACCGAGCTCCCCCTTTTAGAACCTGCACCCCTGAAGGGAACCCCTCTGCAGCTTGAGAAGCTCAGTAACAGTTTTTGCCTTTTCTCTAATCCACTGGCAGCATCAAGAACCATTTGTGGTCCATGCTCCTCTCCTCCATTCCCAGCAGCCCCAGTGATTGAAGTCAGATTCTGCCCTTCAATCCATTGTCGCCTCCAGATGGAGTTAGGCATGAAATGGGCCAAAAAGAGGACTGGCTCGACTCTGCCTTGGCCCTTCCCCCACTCTACTAAAAGCCCCAAACAAGCAGTCTTGTGCCTCCAGTCCTCAGGAGTTCTGTTGAATCTCAGGATCTCAGAGAAGATCTCTACAGAAATGGAATGCCCTTCCTTGGTGACACCTATCAAATGAGGGAGGTAAACTAGAAACTCTCTCTTTAAAGACCTTGCTAATACTGCTTTAGGGAACTGTGCTGACATCCCTAACATACCTGGTCACCCAAACTGTGCTTGAAGATTGACTGTGACAGAGAGCTCACTACCTTCCCAAGAAACCCATTCTACTTTTAAACAGCTGTAGTTAAGAGGTTTGTCTCCCAACATTGAGCTTACAACTCTGCAACACCCTCCCTCTCATTGCTTTTAGGTCTGCCCCTTGGAGATTTAATAGCAAGAGAAGAGAATGTAGGGGGTGGAGAGGACCTCAACCTCTGACTTCATTGATATAGGAAAATCCAGCTGAGGAAGTTTCCTCTAGAATAAAAGTTGGCTTAGAGAACTTCCTAAAACTCAGAGAAATTAAGACAGTTGTTCAGGAAGGGCAGCTGTAGCATAGGGAATAGAGTTGGGACAATCTGTGTTCCCATCTGGCTTCAGCTTTGTCACCCTGGACAAGTCACTTCATCCTGCCCTAATTGTTTCCTTAGTCTTAATTGATGCCATGCATGTGGTGAGACTGTCAATTCAGGGAAGGTAGTGAGCAGTGTTAGCTGAGGTTAGTCAGGAAGGCTTCCTGGAAGGGGAGGCAGTAGGAGTCTGATTGCCTAGCTTTGGCCCTTCCTACTCTTCTGCTTTTGAGTCAACCCCAAGACAGAAGGTAAGGATTAAAAAACAAAACAAAAACTTGCCCAGGGCCACACAGACAGCAGGTATAAGAGGCATCTGTGAACCTGATTGGGCAGGGCAATTAGGGCCTCATCCAAAGAATTGACAGCTCAGCTCCATGCTGAGGGTCTAAGCTTTATTCCAAGACAATAGTATCAGTAGCTAGGAAAAGAAGAAGCAAGGAAGGGAGAATGGGAGTTAAGGAGGTACAGAGGGGTTCTCAGGAATGCCTTTTATCTTGATTAGTTTCTGAGGAAGGGGCATTAGTTAGGGTAATCATTGCCCTCTTCTTTCTAAGGAACTGATGTCACTTTACCCATGGTGCATCTTGTTTCCCCCAACCACAACATAAATGGAATGCTGATATGTTAAACACTGAGGCAACTTTCAGTCAAATTTTGCTCTTTTCTGGGCAGAATCTAAGGAGGGTAGTGAGTGTGGAAACTGAGCACTGTTTGGACCTCGTCCGCTGTGCCTGGGAATCTGAACCCTCTTACCTGAGGAGCTAGCTTATGGCATGTGAAGAGTTTTCTCACAATTGCGAATCTAAGCAACTCGTATGTCTTATCTGAAAGATGGCCCCATCCTAACCAATTAGTTATTGTTTCTAGGTTCTTGTGATTGCTTCCAGCTCCTTGGCAGGGTTGTGGGACATTTCAGCCCACAGCAAGCCAGTGCCAAGAGTCTGAGAGCTGGAAGGGACCTGACAGGTCTTCTAGTCCAGACTCCTGCATCCATCCTGGAGAAGGGTTTGTATAAATTCAGAGAACCAGTGTTAGCTCTTGGACGTTGTTACCAAGCAAGGTAACCAAGGGACAGGACAGTTGGTGGCACCACGGATAGAGCCTGGAGTCTAGGAGATCTGGGTTCCTATCTGGCCTCAGACACGTCTAGGCTGTGTGACCTTGGGCAAGTCACTTAATGTCTGCATCTCAGTTTCCTCATCTTTAAAATGAGAGTAATAGCATGCATCTTGTTAGGTTGTTGTGAGGCTCAAATGATAGTCTTTAGCACAGTGTCTGGCATATGAGGTGTTAGATCATTTCTAGCTATTATTATTAACCACCATAAGAAGCTACATCTGAGAGTGGTGGTAGCCAGGTGCCTGGGTCCTTAGAAGTCAAAAAAAGCCTAAAGCTGAGTTGTTCCTCTCCAAAGAGCATTTATTCCCATTGGGAAAAGGGATGGTCAAAGATCTGCTGAGATGATCAAAGTAACTCATGTGGGTCCTCAGAGCTTTCAATCCACAGATTTGTCGATGTCCTGGACTGTGAGTGCCAGGGAGGGAGGCAGTCATGGGCATTTATGCTGCACAGCCCTTTGCAAACTTCATTCTGAAGTCAGAGGACCTGGGTTCAAATTTCACTTCTAATGCTTACTTATATAACCTGCGGCAAGTAACTTCATAACCCTGAGCCTCAGTTTCCTCTTCTGTGAACTGACAGGTTACATGACTTTTTAAGATCCCTTCTAGCTCTAGACCTATGATCCTGTGACTTGGACTCTGTGGTCCAGATCTGGACCTAGGCTCCTATAGTCACACTGACCCCCACAACAGTCCCATGTGGCAGTGACCACTATCTCTGTTTTGTCATTAAGGGTCCTGAGGCTCAGAGAAGAGCTGACTTGCGTCTAGTGTGGGTCTTCCTGATCCCAGGTCAGGTTGTCCAATTAGCCCTCCTCTCCCAAACTCAGGACCTAGATGGGGAGCTTGGGACATATAGCCTTCTTCTCAAAGTGGAGCTTTTCCTAGGCCTAAATGATGCCATGCAGATGGTGAGTGATTCTGTCATTTCAGAGAAGGGAATGAGTAGTGTGGGCTGGGGTTAGTCAGGAAGGCTTCTTGGAGGGGGAGGCAGGAGTCAACATTTGGAGGTAGAAATGAGTGTGCCATGCAGTGTTCTGGGGATAGTGAGAATGCCAGGCAAACTAAAGGACTCAGAAACTGGTGAGAAGTCTAAGTAGGATAGAAACCCAGAAACTAGTTAAGTGGAACCAGAGAGGCTGTGGAAACCAGGCAAAAGAATTCAAACTCCATCCCAGGGGGACCACTGGGTGATCCTGAACTGGTAAGTGACAAGAGAAAAATTTTAGGCTAAGGAATATGGAAAGGAGATGACAATCATTAGAATATCTATAGCATTTTAAGGTTAATGTTCTCTTATTTGAGCCTAACAACAACTCTGGGAAGATGCTAGTATTAACCCCATTTTATAGATAAGGGGACTGAGGCAGGGAAGGTCGAGCGACTTGCCCCAGGATCTCACAGATAGTAATTGAGGCAGGATTGGAACTCAGATTTTCCTGAGTCAAAGCCCAATGACAAGAAGTTGTACGAAGCTAGAGGAGGTGAAGGGTCTGGGGAGGCAGTTTACAGTTTAGTCAAAAGATGAAAAGGGTAACGGGCTGATGAACAGGCTAAATGCTTTGCCATGTATGGAAGGACCAGTTGAAAGGATGAAATATTGAGCTTGGTTAAGAAGATAAGATTTAAGAGAGCAGCTAGGTGGCTCAGTGGATGGAGAGCCAAGCCCAGAGATGGGAGGTTCTGGGTTCAAATCTAGCTTCAGGCACTTCCTAGCTGTGTGACTCTGGGCAAGTCATTTCACCCCCATTGCCTAACTCTCATCTACCTTGGAACTAATACACAGTATTGCCTCTAAGATGGAAGATAAGGGTTTAATAAAATACAAAACAAAACCCAGCAGACTAGAAATACAAGATTGGAGGGGCAGGTGAGAGGAAGGACTATCTAAGGATACTGTAATAATATAAAATAAGGCTATTATGATATCCTTGGATATTATAATATCATAATAATGCCCCAGCATCAGGTAGGAACTGATGGCATATCAGATGGCTGGATTTGGAATTGGGAACAAAAGAGTTCACATTCATCCTCAGATACTAGCTATGTAGTAGGGGCAAGTCACTTCTCAGTAAAATGAGGCAATTGGCCTTCCAATGTAAAAGTCTAGAGTCCTTTCTAACTATGGAACCTCACGAGCTTTCTCAAGGTGAAGGTTCTTGCCCAGCTGAAGAATCGTAAAGCTAGCAGAGGAAGCCTGAATCCATGGCTTCTCGCCAGCGCCTCCTTGATCAAATGAGGCCCTTGTTGAGGGTAGTGGGGTTCATCCATGTGTCATTTTTCTCCCCAGGGTACAGCTAGGCAAACTGAGGCTTCGAAGGAGTGTGGTACTGACTTAGAGGTTAGGTCCATGTTTGTGTATTGTGGAGTATTTGCAGTGGAGTCAGGGGGACAGTGAGTATTACAGAGCATGAGGAAGGGAACAGAGGGCAGAAGGCGAAAGCATAATAAGAGCTAATATTTATACACTGCTTTAACGTCTGAAAAGCATTGCCCATCTGTTCACTTTTTGATCCTTACAGCAGCCCTGAAAGGGAAGGGCTATGAGTGACCACATTTTGCAGGTGGGAAAACTGAGGCAGGAAAAGGTTATGTCATTTGCCCAGGGAATTTGAACAGCTCAGAGGCATATATTGCCCTATACTCCTTTTCTCCTCAGTGTACAAGAAGTACAAACTGAGAGCTCCAAAGGACCATGGGGTTGTGGAAAGAGTGGTGGGCATAGGGTTCAAATCCACATGAAGTGACTTGAAGGGCTCCCAGGGATGCCTGGGGCAGAGTTGGGCTTCCAGCCCTCAGATCAGAGATTCACAGGCACTGAACAGAGCAGGCAGAGGGTCATGGACACTCCCTCTTTCACAACAGTCAGTCCAAACCCCTTCCCAAAATCATGTCTTTATATGTACCAAATCAAAAACACAGGATTACAAAGGAAACCATTTCTCTTGAAATAGTTTTCAACATTTTTTAGATCAAAACCTAATTTGGAGCCCCTAGTGTCTAGCCTCTCACCCTACAGATAAGGGACCTAAAGCTCTGATTTGCCCAAGGGAGTAGGTGACAGAGAGGATTTGAACCCAACTTTTCTATCCCAAGGCAGTCATCTTTCTGTTTTATCTCTGATGTCTCTCCCAAGTCTGTTCTAGGGTTACCTCTCCTGGAGAGTGCTCATTCCCCAACCCTTTGACCCTCCCTCCCTTTCCTGGCTCCCTCATCTTCATCAGATCCCTTTTATCTTTCCTAAATCTCTCCAGAGCACCCAGCCTCTTCTCCCAACTTTCAGCCCCTACCAGCTCTCTTGGGCTCTCCCACAGGAACCAGAATACATCTGGTCTTCCCTCCTGTTGTGCTGTTCATCAGGGAATGCTGGCCACTCTCCAGCCTCTCTGCTCTGTTTAGGCAACTCCAAACAGTCAACCTCAGGCTTCTCTCTCTTGTTTTTCTATTCCAAGCCTGGTAATGGATTCACCCTTTGTCTGCCAGCACCTTGACCCTATATATTCTTTGTGCCATCAACCAGCATTTATTAAGCTCCTACTGTGCTGGGCCCTGGAGATTCCACACAGGCCAAAGTGTGCCTGTGCCCTTGAGTGAGTTCCTTAAGGTCCCTGTCCTCAAGGAATCTGCCTTCCACAGGGTAAGACAACATTTAGGGATAGGGACAGAAGAAAGCAGACCAGAATGCAGCCAAATATACATGCTCTTGGCCCAGAATCTGAGGACTTCTCATTTGGGTTCATGGTTCTGGAGTGGAAGGGACCTCAGAGGCCATCTAATTCAACCCCTTCATTTTACTGATGAGGAAACCGAGGCACGGGGATATGAAATGACAACCAAGATCATGTAAATTCAGAGAATCATTCTGGAGTCCACAAACTCCCCCTTGAGGGTCCATGCATCAGTTTTGAGAGGTCCCTGAATTTGGATGGGCTACTTCTAACTACACCCCTATTTTCACTGAATTTCCATTGGAACTTATCATCTCTGTGAATGTAGGCTTAAAGCATTCTGAGAAAGGTCCAGAGACTTCACTAGACTGCCAAAGGAGTCAATACACAAAAAGTTTAAGAGGCACAAATTCTAGTCCAGTTCCCTCATTTTACATCTGAGGAAACTGAGGCCCAGGAAAGAGACACCAGGTTACCAAGTAAATGAAATGATAGTCCTAGAGCTACAATAGTCTTCAGAGGGTATCTAGTCTAGCTCTCTCATTTTAGAGGTGAGTAAATTGAGGTCCACCAAGGTTAAGTTACTTTTGTCCAAGGTCACAGAGATAGCAATGTAGGTATGGGATTTGAACCCAGACCACATAACTTCAGAGCCAGGGTTGTACTACGTGACTGTCTCTGCTGGGAAGAAAGAACTAGATAGAGAATCTGAGGATCTAGGTTCCAGTTATTCCTCTATGTAATACCTAGGTAACTTTGACTGTGGACAGCACTTCTCCTGTGAGGGCTTCAATTTCCTAAACCATTAAAGGATGACACTTTAGGGACTCTTAAAGCTCTGAATCCTATGATGCTCTGAAGAGTTCAAAGGAACTGTCCAAATGTGCAGATTTAGGGATCTGCGCACTTCCTGTCCCAACTCTTTGGCTACTTACCAATCCTGAAGTTTTCTTTTAGTCCACCTTCTGGGAATGAGTCAGAAGGGAGGAAGGCAGGCTAGTCTATTGCTGTTCCACTGTTTTAGGTTGTCTGGGACTCTCAGCAGGTTCTTTCCTCCTTGGCAGCTCCCTAGCTTGGGGGAAGGACTTATAAGAATTTATGCTGAATTTTTGAGGTCTCAAGATCACCTCCATGGCAGGAGGAAGGGCCAACAGGAAAGAAAGAAAATCTAAGAAGGATCTGAGCAAGCCTAGTGTGGGAATTCCCTCCACCAATCCACCGGCATTGATTTAGTAGATTAAGTCTCAAGGACTAGAAAAATGAAGTGACTCACCCAGGGTCTTACAGCTAGTAAGTAAAGGACAGGATTACATCTATTTCCTCTGACTTGGAGTCAGTAGACCAATCAGCAATCATCTATGAAGACTCTATGGCCAGTTATGGTGTTTATCTCTTTGGGGATTCCAGGAAAAATCAAACCATTTCCTGCTCTCAGGGAGCTTAGGTTCTAGTGGAGGAAGAGGATATGGATAAAGTGCGGCATCCTATCCCTGAAGCTTTGTGGCTTCTCTAGGAAAAATAGGACTCTTATTCCAGCTTTCCATTTAGCAGCTCCTTTCAAGAGCACAAACATTCTCAGTTTCTCCTCTTTGATTCCTACTACAGACCAATTATAGAGTCAGGCTCCACAAATTGTCAGTAGTTGGGAGGCTTAGTGCTTTCTTCCTCCTTTGTGCCAGCTAATGTATAAGGGATTGGGAATACAAAAATGAAGTGGGAATTGCCCTTGTGGAGCTTAGACAACTCCCCTTTGTGTTGTAGGGGGTAGAGAGTGGGCCTTAGAGACTAGAAGACCTGAGTTTAAATTTGACCACTCATACATATTGGCATCATTCCTTCTGGCAAGTCTTTTTACCCTTCAGTACTCCAGGACTTTAAAGTTGGAGAGAAGGTGCCCACCTATACCCGTGGGAGTGTCCACATTGGGAAGTTCCCTTTCCCTGTTTACATATATTATTATTTTGTATAAACCCTCACCTTCCATCTTGGAATCAATACTGTGTATTGGTTCCAAGACAGAAGAGTGGTAAGAGCTAGGCAATGGGGGTTAAGTGACTTGCCCAGGGTCACACAGTTAGGAAGTGTTTGAGACCAGATTTGAACCCAGGACCAATCCACTGAGCCACCTACCTGCCCCCATATTATTTTTTAAACATTATTTTTCTTAAGTATGATAAATCAAAATAATTTCAGTAGGGAAAAAGTGCTAATAAGTATGGGGATCAGTAGATTAGGAGATATATGTGACCTGAGCTTTGAAAGAAGCTCTGGATTCCAAGTCCCAGGTGAAGAGAGAGTGCATCCCAGGCAGGGGTTACCATGCATGCAAAGTCATGGAGGTGGAAGATGGCATGTTGTGTTAGGAGAAACAACTGTGGCACTGTTGGAATGGAATGGAATGGGGACAATGTGGAAGGGAGTTATAGGAAGTCAGCCTAGAAAGGTGGTAGACAGGAGTCACGTTAGGGAAGGCTTTTGTCATCCATGGGAAAGACCTTTAAGGTCATCTTGTCCCAGTCCCCTCCTTGATGGACAGATCCCTACTGTGTTAGTCCTTGCTACATGACTGTCTTGAACAATTGGAATTGGCTCCAGCAGAGTGGCCCCAAAGTCTCCAGCCAGCTGCCAACCAAGACCCCCAACTTCCAACTCTAGTGCTCTTTTCTCCAGTGATACCAGGCTGCCTGGCAGAGGAATAGAATGATGCCAAGGGAGAGGTGAGGCTTAAAAAGGTGGCTGGATTTGGCAAGGGTCCCATGGCTAGGGAGTAAAGGGTCAAAGGGGAAGGACTAAATACATTCATTCCATCTGTGGAACACCAGATACCATACTGGGAGAGACCTTATAACATGGAATGTCAGAGGGAACCAGGGAAGGGAACAAGAACTTGTTATCCACTCAATAGACATTTATTAAGTGCCTACTATGTGTTAAGCTCTGGGAGTACAAAAAGAAGCAAAAGATAGTTCCTCCCCTCAGGGATCTTGCATCTAATTGTGGCAAACCCATAAGCAAATAAATCTGTACAAACATGCTGTATACATGCACTTAGAGAGTGAAGAACATTCCAGGAGTGAGGGAAGGTTGGAGAAAATGTCCAGAGATGAAACATGGAGGGCTTGGAAAGTGCCAAGCACCCTACTAAGTGTTTTACAAATCTTATCTTGATTTACAATCTAGACAAACAAGTTTAGTGACTTGCTGAGGGTATGGAAAGCAAATAAGTTTGTGGCCAGTCTTTGAAATTCTGGCTCACTGTGCCAACCCAGCCACCAGAACTGGGCATTCTATTCTCTCTTGAGCTCCGGTCCTCCATCTCCCACTTGATATCCAACCTGTATCTCAAACTCAGCATGTTGCAAGCTGCACTTCTACCTTTCCCTGCCAAATCCTTTCAACTTCCCCCCAATCACCCCAGCACCACACCTTGGTATCATCCTTTGCTCCTCATTCTCACCCCATATATTCCAATCATGTGGTTTCTGCCTTCACAAAGTGTCTAATCTAATATGTGCCCTGCTCTCCACTCCCAATGCCAGTCCTACTATGCTCTGTTCCCTCACTTTCTTGGCTTCACCTCAAATCAAGTAAGAAAATCACTAAACTAGAAAGTAAGACAAGGAGCTGATTTTCTGGGGGGAAAATACAGATAAATTATTGATTAATTTGATAAAAAAAGAAAACCACATTCTGAGTATTAAATATGAAAAGGGCAAGATTACAGAAGAAGTTAAAGCAATTATTAGGAATTCTTTTGCCCAGTTTTATGCCAACAAGTCTGATCATCTAGATGAACTTGATGAATATTTAAAGAAAAATATACAGTGCCCAGATTAATAGAAGACATGGATGGAAATCCTCCCCAGGCTCTCCTGCTGCTAGTAATTTCCCTTTCAAATTACTTTTTCTACCTTCTGTCTATATTGGGTCTAGTTATTTACTCATTGTCTCTCCCATTGGAAGGGGAACTCCTTGAGGGCAAAGACTAACTTTGTTTTTGTTTTTTGCTCTTCATATAAAGGAGGAAGGCTATGCCTCTGGAGATCTGGAGATTGCAAAGGAGGAAGCGGGTTGACAGGAGTGAAAATGTCCTTGACCTGTTGTAGTGGCTTGGCACTGGGCAAGGTCAGGTTAATGTTGCCTTATCAAAGCCTAGGGTGTGTTCAGGGGCAGACTTCAAGGCCAGGATGGAGATGATGGCTCTTATTGGCTGACCACCATCTTAGAACTGAAAACAGCAGACAGACCTGGGAGGATATTAGAGCTCCTCCATACAGACTTCCTTCACTTTATAGATAAGAAATCGAGACAGAAAAGGGATTTGCCCACACATGGAGGGTTGTATAGCTGGTCAGTAGCAGACCATCATCTCCTACTTTTCCATCTACCACTAATTACTTTCTTCTTTGTCTGCTGACAAAGTCAGTTATCTTCTCTGTTTCTCTTCCATTTCCATGAGGCAAACATGATATGATGGACTGAGTGCTAGACTTGGAGTGATGAAGACTGGGATTCTAGTTCCAACTTTCACAATTAATAGCTATGTGGCCCTGTGAGGCAGGAAGACCCAAATTCAAATCTCACCCCAAGCATTTGCTCATTGTGTGATCCAGATAAGTCTTTTCTCCTCCTTTGGCCCATTTTGTAAAAGGGGTTTGAATGAGATGGCCTCTAAGGTCACTCTTAACTCTAAATTTATGATTCTATAATCTATTAGAGTACCTTGCACCTCTCAACCTCCCCCATACCTCCATTCTTCCCAATGGTTGGCATTGCTTTCTGGGAGAGGATGCCAGTGAAAGGCTAGGAAACCAGTGGTTTTAATGGATGGGGATGAAAGGGCCAAGTTGTGGCATTATCTTTTTATTTGGGGCTGGGGAAAGAAATCTGAAAAGAGGAAGTGTAAAGCATCTAGTGGGGGAAGGGATAATAGTTAGAATCATCAACTGTGTTATTAGAAGGGACTTCAGAGCTCATGGAACTCAAACCTTGTTCCCCTAATTTTCTACCTGTGGATTTTAAAACTATTCCACTCTATTCAGACTGTACTTTAGAAGATCTAATTTAGCTATTTCCTGATTAGTAACAATGGATATACTTGGTTTAATAGAATCAAGTCTTGGGAACTCTACATTTCTCCACCCTACTTAGTTTAACAAGGTTAGGAATGTCCATACCCATACTTAAGGATTAAGTATTTGAGAAGATGATCTTGGTGGGAAGGCACTAGGATTGTTTTATTTAGTCATGCCCAACTCTTCATGACTCCATTTGTGGTTTTCTTGGCAAAGATGCTAGAGTGGTTTGCCTTTTTCTTCTCCCAATTCACTTAAGTGATGAGGAAGCTGAGGCAAACAAGGTCATGCAGCTAGTAAGAGTCCAATGAGCCTTCTTGATTTCAGGCCTGACACTATACACTGTTCCACTTAGCTGCCACTACTAAGATTAAGGAAGATCCTAAAAGGCTTTTTGCAGAAGATATGTGAAAGAAACCAGGAGTCAAAAGATGGACATGGAGGATAGCCAGAAATGGAATGTTGTGTTCATGGAACAGTCAGGAGACCAGTGAAGAGTACATGGTAGGGAGTAAGGTATACGAATATAGGAGAGATAGAAGAGGGCTAGATTATGAAGGGATTTGAATGCCAAACCAAAGATTTTGTTTTTGATAGTACAAGTGAAAGGGAGTCACTGGAGTTTATTGAGTCAGGGTAGGAAACAGTTGGATCTGCACTTTGGGAAGATGACTGAACACTGAGTGGTGATTCAATGATAATAGGAGAGGCTTGAGGCTATTGCCATAGTCTCAATATGAGGTGATGCACCAGGGTGATGGCTGTGTCAGAGGGGGGAAGATGCTCTATTCCAGAGAGAAAATGGACAGGCTTTGGCAACTGATGGGATATGGGGTTGAGGGTGCAAAGGTGAGAGAGAATAGGAAGTTGAGAATCACCACTCAGATACCTGGAAGTTGGTGGTACCCTTCATAATAACTTAGAAGTCAAGAAGAGGGGAGTATATCGAGGGAAAGATGAGTTCGGTTTTGAGTTTAAAGAGCTTTCCAAAAGAGTTGAAAAAAGAGGCTGGTAAATAGATATGAGAACCATAAGAGTAAGATGTTAATTCATAGGAGCTGATGAGGTGTAATGATGAAAAAAATCACCTTTAAAGTTTGTTATAATATTAACTTATGGTCGCCAAGGAATTTACTTATGAAATTCCTAAAATGAAACACTCAAGTCAGAATGGAGTTTATGGTGGTTTAATCACAACAGGAGTAAGAAAAGGGAGAGGGAGAGAAGGAGAAAGGAGGAAGGGGAAAAGGTTAACTCAATCTTCTGGTAGAGCCAGAGGGAGTTTAGGCCCAAGGGCCAAGGTATAAGGGAGAATCAGTCCTTGACTCATGTGACCAATCTGAAGGAAAGCTGTCTGCGGGCCTCCTCTCTGCTCGAGTTCCTAACACCAACTGCCGTCTTGCCCTGTCCACAGGAAGTGAGTGAATTCCAGAGGCTGTTCCCTATCTCACTTCCTGTGCCTCACAAGTGCCAATGGTGGCCCAAGCTTGGTTTAGGACAGCCCAGGTGGGCAGTCCTTTTTTGCACATGTTTGTTGAGGGCCATATTCTCAAATAATTAAATCTTGAGTTTTTCTGCAGCCCTTCCTAATCTCTACCCGAGTAGGGTGGAGATTGTTGTTTCCAAGACCTGATTCTGTTACTCCAAGTATCTCCATTGTCATTGATCAGGAAATATCTAAATCCCATCCTCCAAAGAATGGTCCGAACAGGGTGGAGTAGTTTTGAAATTCACAGAGGTCAACAATAAAATATAGTGGGAGAAGAGAAGAGGGTTCAGGATAGAACCCTCTGGGGCATGATCTGGATGAGGTTATAGCAAAAGACTCAGAGGAGGAGAACCAGGTCAGAGGACCTGGTAAACCAAAAACTAGAAAGAAGAAAGTATCAAGAAGAAAAGGACAATAGGCTGTGTCAAAGGCTCTGAAGACATCCAGAAGGATGAGGATTCAGAAAAGGCCATTAGACTCAACAACGAAGGGATCCTCCGGAACTTTGGAGACAGCAATATCAGGTCAAGGTTGAAGTCTGAAGCTAGATTGCAAATCAAGAAGTGTGAGATGAAAAGAATTAGAGATGCTGGTTGTAGGCTAAGTTTCCAGGAGATCATTTACAAAAGGAAAGAGACTTTAATGATAGCAAGTAGAGTTTTTGCAAGGATGGGGAATATGTAGGCAATAGGGAAGTATGCAGTACACAGGGAGAGGTTGAAGATAAGTGAGAGAGTAGGAATGAGAGAGAGGAGATGATGCTTTGGTTGGGAGCAGGCCTTCTCTTAATGTGAGATGGATGATGGAGGAGATGGTGGCAGAAGCCAGCTGACCAACATGATAGGAGGACAGAAGAGGAAATTGGCTATTGACTAATTTTTTAGAGATATATGAGATAAGGTTCTCTGAGGAAGAGGGCTGGGGGAAAGGACTTATGGGAGATTTGAAGAAGAATGCAAAGCTTTGGAAGATGGAACCTTTGGTAAATGAGATTCTGAGTTAGAGATATGTAAAAGGATTGCCTAGCTTCAGTGAGGGCCTATTTGGGGTTATGTACCATGAGATTACATAATGGGCAGCACAGATTCATGATTTTTTTTTCAACTTTGTTCTGTTAGCATGTGCCTAAGAGTGAAGGCAGCAGATGGAAGTGACCCAAGCCTGGGGTTTGGAGGGCAATCTGGGTGATATGATCAAAGTGAGAGAAGGACTCAGAAGATAGGGCTGGCAAATGTTTGAAGCAGGATTCAAACAGACTGATGCCTGTCACTCTAACCCTGCCCTATATCAACTCTAGTGCCCTGCTTGAAAAGGTAAGTGCTTAATGAATGAGACAGTTTGTGGAATGAAGGGTCCTCTCTGTTCTTAACTTCTCTCTTATAGGATTTCATCAAAACTCTAACATGGTATCCTTTAATAGTCCCTCCTGGCTCTGACATTCTATGTTATAATTTCCCTTTCAGATACATTTCATGTCTTAAATTCCCTCCCAGCTTTGACATTCTGGGTCCAAGAACCTTCTAAGTTTGATAGTCTCTGTCCTTTTTTTAAACCCTTACCTTCTGCCTTAGAATCCATACGAAGCAGTCATTCCAAGGCATAAGAGGGATAAAGAATAGGCAATTGAGGTTGAGACTTGCCCAAAGTATCTGAGGTATCTGAGGTCAAATTGGAATCCAGGACCTCTCAGTCTCCAGATCTGGCTCCCTATTCACCGAGCCACCTAGCTACCCTTTATTTTCTATTCTAGGTGTCAAATGAAATAATATGTAAAGCACTTTGAAAAATTTTAAAGTATTATAGAAATGCCAGTTATCATTATGAAGTTTTCCCAACTTTGACATATACCCTGTTCTAAGGCACTCACAGTTGGCATTCTCTGATCTAAGTCCCTCCTTCCTCTCCCCCATTTCCTTTCATTCCACCTCTACTGCAACCCCACCCATATACACACCCATTATGTAAGTCTAAGATTCAGAGCTTCCTTCTTGGTGCAGTTGGTTGATTTTTTTTTTAACCCTTACCTTTTGTCTTGATTCTAAGGCAGAAGAGCAGTAGGCAATGGTTAAGTGACTTGCTGGGGGTCACCCATCCAGGAAATGTCTGAGGTTACCTTTGAACCCAGGATCTCCTGCCTCTCAGCCTGGCTCTCAACCCACTGAGCTACCTAAGTTCCCCCTGTTGATTGATTCTAAGTTTCCCCTGGCCAGGGCTTTTACTAACTGGTGCCCTTTATCTCTTCTCTACCAGCAGAGGCATGTGTCTGTCAGTTAGTAAGCAATGTGCCAAGCTCTGGGGACACAAAGAAGGACAGAAGGTGTTCCCTGCCCTCAAGGAGTTTACTATGGGGGGAGGAGGGCAGGATAAGAAGCAGACAAATTTGTACAAACAAGCTTTTACAAGGATAAATAGGAAATAATTAGCAGCCAGAAAGACAGTAGCTTAAAAAGGGCTTGGAAAAAAATCATCTCATGGAAGGTAGGATTTTAGCAGAAGCTGAGAAGCCTGGAGGAGAAGAAATAATGTGTGTTAACAGCAAATTCATTCTGGAGTTTAGCCGGTCCTGAGTCTAAAGGGAGGGGGGTTATTTGAGACATGGCCCCAGCATCTGAGTTCTGTGGGGCTCTCCCTGGCCTACCCTCCCTCCTTCTGTGCACATCTGGAGTAGGAGATCTGGGTCAGTGATGGCAGCAAATAGAGGTTAGGGAGAATAGGGGAGGGGGGAGGGATGGAGAAAAGAAAAAAGGGGAGGGGGTGAGCAGGAAATGGGGAGAGGAGGGGAAGGAAGAGAGGAATGAGAATCACTCTTAGAATCAGAACCCACCCCACAGGAGTTACCAGTTGACTTTGAGGTCAGACAGAGCTCTCCCTAAGAGAACCTTGTCCTGTAGGTGGGTGAAGCTTTTCTCCTTAAGGCTCTTTGCACCCAATAGTTCCCTTTCTGCAGATAAGATAAGATTTGTTCTCAGCCTAGAATCTCCAGGTCCAAAGCTGGTGAAAAACCCTTGGTATCATCAGGCTCATCACTCAACCTTAAGCCAGAATCCCTCTTTCAACAGCCTTCCAGGAAAGAATATCCAGGAGACAGAGAGCTCATTACCTTCCATTCTACTTTGGGACAGCTCTGATTGGTAAATTTTCACATCTAGCTGAAATATACCTCTGTAACTCCCATCTTTTCCCTACTCCCAGTTCTCCTAGTTCTGTCCTGAGGACAAGCAAAAGGAGTCTCATCCCTCTTCTCAGCACAATAATATTATTTATGTAACACTTTAAGACTTGCTAAGCTTTTTACAAGTATGATCTCATTTGATATAATAATTCTGAAAGGCAAGTTCTTTTATCATCCCCATTTTGCAGGTGAAAAAATTGAGGCAGACAGATGATTTGTCTAGTCTCACACTTCATCACATTCATGTCTTCCTTTGAGTAAAAGCCCTTCAGCTTTTGAACTGCTTGGACTTGCTCTCAGGGCCCACCCTAAATACCATCTTCTCCAAGCAGATCATCCCCAATTCATTTGAGCTAGTTTTGAGCCTTCTCACTATGCTAGCTGCAGCCCAGCTTATGTTGCCGGACCCAAAATGTGGTGCCCAAGCAAGGTCTGACCAGGGTAAAGCAAAGGCCTTCCTTTCTGTATCCCTGCTTCTTCTCATTCAGCCCTATGTCTCCTTAGACCGCTCACGTTGGGCGTGTTGCTCAATGCTGAAGTCTAAAAAGGAGAGGATTTTCTGTCCTAGAGGGGCTTAGGTTCCACTGAATCCAGTCTACTAATAGGACTGAAACAATTGAACAACCAAGCCCCTGGAATCCAAGGATTGAAAAGGACTGGACAGACTAGGCAGTCCAACCAACCCTGAATTGGGTTCTTTCCTTCCTCCTCTCTTCCATCTCATACTTGGTAGTTAGTTTTTCTAAACTCAAGGGGCAGGGCTGGACATTTATTTCCATTTGGCTTCACTGAATTAGCTTGAAGCCCAGTACTGAAGTCTGTCAAGGTCTGCCTGGATTTTGATCCTTTTGAAATTAGAACTTGTCAATAGAGGAAGAGGGGAATCCTGGGAGTGACTGAGCATGGAGCAGGGGTGGGTTCATCTTAGCCTAGTTCCTGCTTAGATAATTGCCTGCTAGACACCTGGCTTAGTTACTTGTTGGCTGTAGGACTTGATCATTGGTCTTGGAACCAATACACAGTATTGATTCTAAGATGGAAGGTAAGAGTTTTTATTTTTAAAAATGTTTATTGCCTGACTGACTCTAACACCTTGGCCCCAACCTATGCTTCTAACTTTATTGTACAATCTTTCTTCTTCATTCACTCTGGCCTCCAGCCAAGTTCTTCTTTCTCTAGGCTCCCTCCATAGAATCTCAGAACCATATTCTTCTCTGCTTCTCTTCTACATGAAGCTTTTCTTCCTTATCCTTAGCAGTTACTAAGGGAACCCCCTGCCCAAATAACTGACCATAAGGCTATCTTGAGTCATCTTGTACAGGAATTTGTAAACATAGATTGTAAGGTCTGTGAGGGTAGCCACTGATTCATTTCTGTCTCTGTCACTGTCACTTAGCACAGTTTCAGGCATATAGCCTAATTATTAGGTACCTGATTAATGCTAGCTGATCAAATGACTGAATGCAGCCATTGTGATGGTCCTCACATTCACCTATATTCTTAGTCTTTTGTTAATCAGTAATTTCAGCTTAGACTGTGAAAGTCTCAATATACTCCCCTGGCTGCAGAGCACCTCAACTGTCTGTCTGTCTGTCTGTCTGTCTTCCCTGCCCCTCCCCCCTACCTTGTTACCATGTCTCTCTTCTCAATGCCACTGCCCCCTCTCATCCTTCCATCTCCCCCTCTCATGCCCCAAAGGGAGGTACCAGATGAGATAACTGGGGTGAGGGTTGAGGGCACAGGCCTGGGGCTAGCTAGGATGAAGATGGTTTTCTGTGCTCTGAAAGGAACACTTTGTCCATTGTCCCCTCTTCCAGAGGCTGGTACTGCATCCTCAGGGGAGGGTGGGAAGGGAGGTGGGGCCTGATCTCAGCAGGACACAGGGAAAGGGTGGGTGTGAGGAGCATTTTTCTCTGTCTGGGGAGAAGGAGAAATGGACTCTTGCCCTGGATGCTTCAAATGTCCTGGTTAAGATTGCAGCCAAATCATGCTGACATTCTTCACAGAGAAGCAAACTCTTCTCTCTGGTGCTTCCTCTTGACCCTCCCTGTCTGCGTGTCCTGAGAATTGGACCATGATACAAATTTATAGTGTTCTTGAGCTACCATATTACTAAGCTTAATATGACTCATAGGTTCTTAGAAGTGAGGGGACACTTCAGATATCCATTTCAACCTCCATTTTCCTGTCTATAAAATGGAGCCATCTCTGACCACCCATATCTCAACAAATCTCCACTAAACAATCTCTATCATCATCTCCCCTTTTATACCTTTAGGTATAGAAAACACACTACTTTTCTGATCAGTCTATTCTATTTTGAGATACATGGAATCCTTAGGAAGTTTTAAGGCTTATACCTTTTGAGTTAGAAGGGAATTCAGAATTTATCTGGGACAAATATCTGATTTTGTAGAGCTGAAAACTGAAGAAAACCAAAGAGAAGAAATTAATTGCCCAGTAATAATAATAGGTAGGGTTTTAATTCATGTCCTCTATGTTGTCAGTGACAGAGCCAGGATTCAAATCCAGGTCCCTTTCCTTCTACATTGCCACATGACTGTTGTAACTGGAATTCAATTTCCTATACTTCTCTCAGCTGACCCTAGATCTATGTAAACTCCCAGCTTTTGAAGCAGCCACATCATTTTATTGATTTATTTTACTCTTCAAAGTCCTCTCAAACACTAAGGTGTTCCATACATGAACTACTTTTTAGTGGAGAGAACGGAACAAACATGTATTAAGCACTATGTTCTAGGCACAGTGCTAAGAGCTTTACAAATATCCTTTCATTCTGACAATATCACTGATGACTGAATGAGAGGACAGATAATAGAGACAAGAATAAACATTTCTTTCTAGGAGTTTGACTAGATGAGAGGAGATTATAATTATTGCCACAATAATAATAGTTGACATTTGACAGAGAGAGTACTTTAAGATTTATGAAGCATTTTAACAACCCAGGGAAACAGGTGCTATTATTGTTATTACATAAGCTATGATAGGGATAAATGTAAAGTTCCTTACTCAGGTTCAAAAAGTCAATTGATATAAACAGGATGGGGGAAAAGGGGGATGGTTTGTCAGAATCAACTGAGAGTAAGGACTTTGAGCAAGTCACTTAACACCAACTGTCTAGCCCTTTGCCTTAGAAGCTATACTTAGTCATCAATTCTAAAACAGAAGGTAAATTTTAAAGGAAAAAAAAATCTTTTACAAGCTGGCTCCAGTTTCTCTTTCTAATCTGATTTGACAGCAGCACCTTCTCATCTGTCAGTTAGATCTCTAAGGCCTCTACATCTGACCTCAGTGCCTTTACCTGCTCTCTGGAGTGCTTCCCCTCCCTCCTCTTTACCCTGGAATCCCTAGATCCTTTGAAGATTTTAGTTCAAGGCTAAACTGAAGTCCTATCTCTTACCCCAAGCTCTTGATCTAATTTTTAATGGTCTCCTTTTCCCTACTAAGTTACTTTGTATTAACTGCTGGTATAGTTTGTATTTACTTACCCTCCTTTCCCTTATGTAGAATGTAAGAAAGACATGGGTTTTGTTACTAATTCAGTATTTGTTTATTTTTGGTTTTAAAAAAATTCTCCCACCCACTGAGAAGGCAAGCAATATATTAATTACACAGATGAAAGCATGCAAAACATTTCAATATTATCCATTTCACAAAAAGGAAGAAAAATAAAGTGAGAAAAGTATATTCACAATATTTTATATTAAATAACCCTTATCTTCTGTCTTAGAAGTGATACAAGTATCAGTTCCAAGGCATTAGTGTTTAGGGACAAGGAGTAGGCAATTGGAATTAAGTGACTTGCCCAGGGATACACAGCTAGGAAGTCTGAGATCAGATCTGAAGGTAAGTCCTTCCTGGATCTTTTCTCCACTGAACTACTTAGCTGCTCCATCCAGAATATTTTAAGTGCTTAATAATGCCTTAATGAATTGAATCATTAGCTTCAGCCCAGGATGGGAGCCAGTGGTTCTTTTGCCTGAGAGGGAGAGAATCCCTATTCTGTCTTTGGATAACTGTATGGCTCTCAGATTGATGTCATTTCCTAATCTGATAAATTGACCATGCAAGTCTTTAAATCGAGGCTTAGATCCAAAAGCTGGATTCCCTGCTCCTCCTCATATCATCTGTGCCCTAATTCTTTCTCACTCTTTGCCTGAGGTCATCCGAATCCTAGTCTTCTAGTTTGGACTGAGGTCTCTCATCAGTCGCACACATCCACATGGGGTCTAAAAAGACATTGTGGGAGGCATCATCCCTCATTGCTGCAATCCTTTGGCATCCTTCTGGTCTGCTAGTCTAGTAACCCTGGACATACTCCGTCTTGGTAACATCTTCCCTAAAATATGATGCCCCAAAACAAACCCAATCCTCCCACTGTGGTTTGGCCCAGACAAGGACTAAGGCTCTCACCTCCCACATCCTGGATCTTACTGTGCCTTTCTTAATCCAGTCTATGACTTTTTCTTTTCCTGACTGAACCTGTTGAAGGAACTTCCTGGGGAAGATGAAATTTAAGAGTCTTTGAAAAGCCCCAGAAATATGGAGAAGTTAAGTGATTTATCCAGGATCACATAGCAAGGATACTTCAGAGTCTTGCTGGAACCAAGGCAGCTCTGCAGCCACTACTCTATCCAATTTCTACAATTAACTTTTTCAATCTCAATGTTTCAATCTCAAAATTTGCGTTCGTCTCCATTAAGCGTTATCAGATTATTCATCCTTTAAAGTTGCTTTGCCTTTTTTTTTTAGCTCTCAAGCAATTGTCAGCACACCCAACCCAAACACAGCTAGGTGGTAAAATTATTAGACAGCTATATCTGGAATCAGGAAAACATGAGTTCAAATTCTGCCTCAGATACTTATTAGCTATGTGATCCCAATGGGCAAGTCACTTAATTTTTCTTTCTCAATTTTCTCAACTGTTAAATAAGGATAATAATAGCACTTATCTTTCAGGGTCATGGTGAGGACTGAATAAGATAATATTTGTAAAGTGTTTAGCACAATGCCTAACTATAGGTGCTTAATAAATGTCCCTTTCATGTGGTATAGTGGCCAAAACCAGGTTTGATCTAGTGTCATGAATTTGAATCTTGGCTCTGTCACTTAAGATCTGTGTGGCTTTGGGTAAGTCCCTTACTCCCTCTGTGACTCAGTTTCCCTCATATATAAATAAGAAGGCTAAGACTCGATAGCCTCCATCATCCCTGTCAGTGCTAGATCTGTGATTCTGAGCTCTTATCTTTATATTCCTGGCCAGCCTCAGATTATTTTGTACATGTTTAACCTGATGACATTCTTATAGGACTGTGCTACTTAAAAAACAAACAAACAAAAAACACTTCAATTCCCTGCATTTGTTTCAGGTCTTTGGGATGTGAAAATATTTTGAAAATGTTAACTCTTTTTAAAAAAATTAAATTTTAATTTATTTTCACATTCAGATTCTCTCCTGATCACTTCCTGCTCCCTACTAATTGAGAAAGGAAGGAAAATAGTGCTCCTGTTACAAATTCCCACAATGCCCTTGACCATCTGTCCTTTGAGTCTATCAGCTCTCCATCAGGAGGGCAGCATGTTTCATCAGGAATCCTCTGAAATTGTGGTTGGTCATTGTGTTGAGCAGAATTTCTAAGTCTTTCAAAGTTGTTGGTCTCTACAATATTGTTGTTATTGTATAAATTACTCTCTGGGTTCTGCTGGCTTTTCTCTGCATCAATTCACTTAAGTTTTCCCAGGCTTCTCTGAAACCATCTCCTTCATTATTTCTTATAGTCTAGCAGTATAAGAAGGCACCTTTTCAGAGTCTGAGCTCCCTTTGTAACCACAAAAGTCCCTTTCTGTTCCTTCCCTTTTTTCCTCCTTAGAACTTCTTGGAGTTGCATCAGTGGATAGGGAGGGAGATAGATGGGTAGACAGATACAGAATTTTAAAGTATTTATTATGCATTCTATGGGACAGCTAGGTGGTACAGTGCATAGAGGGCCTGGCATAGTCAGGAAGATTGATCTTTCTGAGTTAAAGTCTGACCTCAGACTCTTACTGTCCATGTGATCTTGAGCAAGTCATTTAACTGTGTTTGCCTCCATTTCCTCATCTATAAAATGAACTAGAAAAGGAAATGGAATAAACATTACAGTATCTTTGCCAAGAAAATCCCAAATGGAGTCATGACAAGTTGGACATGACTGAAAAGCAATTCAACAATAATTGTGCTACATATACTGATATAAATAAGCAAAATAATCCCTGCTCTCAAGGATCTTATATTCTGATGTAAACTGTAAAGAGCTTATATTCCAATGTAAACTATAAACACTTAAGGTTGCTGGGAAATGGGGTTAATAAATGGAGGTGTCAACTAGAAAAAACAGAACTATTAAATAGTCATCAAAAATCACTCTTTAATCAAGGGAAAAGGGGTTAGCGCTACTAATACAACAACAGAGCTGCTTTCCAAGACTGCACAGAGTCAAGACGCCCTGGTCACCAGCCCCTGGGAGTGCCACCCACTCAGGATGGACTCCGAGGAACAAAAGAACTTGGGGAACCTATATACCACTCTAGGTGACCTGGGGGCTTTAGGATTAGAGGGACAGTTGATTGACTTTACAATGGTAAGAAAGGAAAATGAAGAGTTCCAGACAGGAATAATAGTGAGGGGCTGGGGCCCTACAATGGACACAAAAGGGAAAGACTCAGCCTAGGGCTGGGTCACCTTGGTCATGGACCTTAGCCTAGGGGGAGAAACCATTGGGACAAAAGGGATGTTCGATATTGGATGGGATTAGCTGTTCCCACCCAAACTACCAGGAAGTTCACTGTCTGGTGAAGAGGGACCTTTCCTCAGGGGGAAACCTCTCCTGTGACAAGGCCAAAACCTGGGGTTTCTACACTCAAACTAAATAAACTGGGGATCTCTATATTTCCATGTTGACAGAGGCAATAAATGGAAAAAGAGGTATAAATGGAGGTAAACAGATGGGTCTGGTACTCACTCCAGAGATGTATCAGAGGCAGGTCTTGAACTCAGGTCTTCCTGAATGATGCTACCTTCTAAAAGTAGGGAACTATAAAGAGCTATCCCATTATTATGAGTCATTAGTCACATTAGTCACATGTTGAGCTATTGTCCAGGGAAAGGGTCAGAGAAACTCACTTCAAGTCCTGCCTCTACTACATACTTAAATGACCTTGGTTCTTTTTGTTTGTTTAAACTTACTTTTTAACTTAACTTACTTTCTGTCTTAGAATCAATACTAAGTATTGGTTTCAAAACAGAAGAGCAGTAAAAACTTAGTAATGAGGATTAAATGACCTTGCCAGGGTCACACACCTAGGAAGAGTCTGAGGTCACATTTGAACCCAGGACCTCCCACTCCCAGGTATCCACTGAGCCACCTAGCTGCCCCCACCTTGGTTATTAAAGGGCTTAACAACTCCAGATCTCCAGGGTCTTCTGAGAAGATTGAATGCTCTGTTTCTAAAGCCCTTTTCAATGCTAAATCTAGGATCTTAAGAATTTCACCATTTTCCTTGATCTCTCATGAACACTTAATAGGATTCATAATTGGGTGGGTCTTTGGAAACCATGGGGCCCAGCCCATCCTCCACCCCCATTTTACAGAGGAAAAAACCAAGGTTACAAAATGTAAAGTAATTGGATGAGGTCACTCCCTCTCAAACCTGTCATTATCTCTACCTTGGTGAACAGTTCCTCTTTCTTGGTCAGTCAGATCCAAAATAGTAGCCTCCCTTACCATATTTAAAAAGATCAGATAAAAAAAAAATCCAATCCCCATGGTAATGGGTCAAGCATTCATCCCCAGCAGCAGTAACTGTAGCAGCTGTCCAGAAAGGTAAATGTCCCCCATTCCTAGACCAGCCTAGTTCCAGGTTGGCCAGCTTTGTGATCCAAGCATTAGAGCCCCTAGAAAAGTGATCCCATTCAACTTTATCTTCCTTCACCTGAGATGATACCTGGGGCCAATCAGAGAAATGCCTGCAAGATTTGATGACTGTATGGTTCTAGAATAGGTTCTGGGCTTCTAAAGGGCCAAGATTTTAGGAGTCTTTCCAAGGTTTTAAGAATCAAGATTCTAGAAGTCTAAAGTTTGGGAAGTCAAGTGTTCTGGGAAATCTAAGGTTCTAAGAGAATGAGGTTTTTAGTGGCTTAAGGTTCTCATTGTTCAAGGATTTGGGAGTTGTTTTACTGTTCCAAGTGTCTAGGGTTGTAATTGTCTGAGGTTCTGAGAATCTGATGTTCTGAGAGGCTTGAGGTTCTAGGGGTCTGTCTCAGCTTTTAGGAATTTAGCTAAGGTTTGAAGAATTTCAGGTTCTGAATGTTATAAAGTTCTAAGAGTCTCAGGTTCTGAAAATCTGATCTTCTGAGAGCCATAAGATTCTAATCTAACGTTTTAGGAGTATATGAATACAGGTAATCTAGTTTAGATAATTAGAAGCTAGATGGTACATTGGATGAGTGCCTAGAATCAGGAAGATTCTTTTTCCTGAGTTCAAATCTGGCCTCAGACCCTTACTAGCTGTGTGACCCAAAATGAGCTGGAGAAGGAAATGGCAAACCACTCCAGTATCTTTGCCAAGAAAACTCCAAATGGGGTCAGGAAGAGTAGGATAGGACTGAAAAATGACTGAACAACAATAGTCTATGTTCTTTTGAGTGCTGGTTGTGACTTGTTAGAGCTGAAGGGTAGGTGGGACTGGAAAGAAAGAGGATTCCTGTAGAGAGGGAAGGTCTCTTAGGACTTGAACACTTCTTTTCTCTGAATGCCTATTGCAAAACAAACAGCACTTTACCTCAGTAATGGCTTTAAAGTATCACCCTGTCACTGGAGGCGTACCACCCACCATTCAGCCCTTCTGCATGGCTCCTAGAAGGCTAGGAAGGTGGGATGGGAATTTTTATCTTACCTTGAATTGAGAACCTAAAACATTTTGTTCCTCTGCTGAATCACCATCTTTCTGATCTCCTTTGGCCCTCTCTACCTCTGCCTTCTGGAACTGGCCAGTACCAGTTAACTTACTGTACAGGGACTCCTTGGAGGATTGAGAGCAATCAATCCTCTCTCCCACCTTGAGGGTAAATTTCTTGAAATTTGCTTTGGCACAAAGAAGGAACTTAAAAAATATTTGAATTCAATCAAAAGGAAGTTACTAAGAGGATGTTTTTTAAGAGGTAAGAAAAGGGGGCAGCTTGGTGGCTCAGTGGCTCAGTGGATTTAAAGCGAGGCCTAGAAACAAGAGGTCTTGGATTCAAGTCTGACCTCAGACACTTCCTAGCTATGACCCTGGGCTAGTCACTTCACCCCCATTCCTTAGCCCTGACTGCTCTTCTGCCTTGGAACCAATACCCGAAGGTCAGAGTTTAAAAAAATGAATAAAAGGTAAGAAAATAATAAAAGTAGTCTAGTCAGAGTATATATGCATAGAATTGTACCAACTGTGTTTTAGTTTTGGTAGCCAGTCTGGTGAAGCCCCTGGACCCCTCCTCAGAGTCATGTTATTAAAGGCCCCATATACATTACACAATGGTTACCAGGGAAACCAATTCTCATGAAATTACAGTCTTCAAAATTTTTGAAACATGAACCCCAAGCTGAGAACCCCTGCTCTAGAAGAACACCATGTCAGGACACAGGGACTGACTGGATGAGTATAAGAGAGGACAGGATTCCAGTCTGACCTTTTGATCTCTTAATGACTATTCATTTCAGAGCAAGCTAGGAAGAAACATAAAGCTCATTAAGTTCCTCTTGTTCTTCTTTCGTAAGTAAATGAGGAAACTGAGGTTCAGAGAGGGAAGGTGTCTTGTTTTAAGGTGCAGGAAAATGGATTCCAAGCCAGCTCCTCCACAGACCTCCTTGTCTTACATTTTTGCCAGATTTTCATGAAGACAGAGCAGTGCCTGGAAGGAGAAGGTGGTGGTGCTGGCTCTGGCTAAGTGGCTTGCAGAGGGGAAGGAGAAAGGGGGATGGGGACAGCCCTGGAGTGGTCAGGGGCTGGGCATCAGCCCTGGGAACACTCTTTCCCAGAAACATAAGAGCCCACTGTGGGAAAATGAGAAGTCTGCCAGCCTTGGAGTAGGACTGCTGTGGGGGATGGGGAGGAGAAGAGGGGCTAAAGATGGGTGGGGATGGGGAAGCTTGGAGGAAGTACTTTGTATTGGGGTAGAGATGAGAGAGAAGTCTGGGGAGAAGCCTGGGCATGACTCGGGGAATAGAAGTGGTGGGGATGTTGTGGGGAGGGGTATCACAGAAAGGGCAAAGACCCCAGACATGAAATATAAAACCCTAGGTTCAGGGGGCAGCTGGGTAGCTCAGTGGATGGAGAGCCAGGCCTAGAGATGGGAGGTCCTGGATTCAAATGTGGCCTCAGACACTTCCCAGCTAGGTGACTCTGGGCAAGTCCCTTAATCCCCATTGCCTAGCCCTTACTGTTATTCTGCGTTGGAACCAATACACAGCATTGATTCCAAGAGGGAAGGTCAGGGTTTAAACAAACAAACAAAAAACCCCTAAATTCCCTAGGTTCAAATCCCAGCTCTGCCACAGGCTCTGCTGTGTGACCTTGACCAAGTCCTTTCAGTTTCTAGGGCTTCAGTATTATCTGTAATCAGTCATTCAGGAAGTATGTATTAAACACTTGGTAGAGAGTGCCAAGCACCGGATTAGGGGCTGGGCATACAAGTGTGAAGAATGAAACATTCTAATGGGGGACACACAAAACATCTAGATGCAGTGAGATTGTTGGTGCCATAAACGCCCCTTGCAGCTCTGAGAGTCTGTGAGTCTTTGTTTTTTAATTAAATTTTATTTTTTTCAATTATGCCTAGAACTGATTTTTGAGGATTGTTGTCTGACATTTGCCATTCTGGTTCTCTTCCTTCCTCCCTCCCTGCTGGTAAAAATAGTCTGATAAAGGTATTTTCCTGTAATTCTATGAATCTTTAAAATGCAAGTGCTGGGGGAAACAGGGTTGCTCAGTGGATCAAGAGCCAGGCCCAGAGATGGGAGGTCCTGGGTTCAAATCTGGCCTCAGACATTTCCCAGCTGGGTGACCCTGGGCAAGTCGCTTAACCCCCATTGCCTAGTCCTACCGTTCTTCTGCCTTGGAGCCATGGTATTGATTCTAAGACAGAAGGTAAGGGTTTTTAAAATAAATAAATATAATAAAATAAAATGCAAGTTCCCCGGGGAGGAGAACATATGCTGTAAGTAGAAGAAACTTTGCTAGCCTGGAAAGAACCTTGACTTTGAGGGCTGGAGGAGCCCCGCTGACTTGGCTGCTTACCACCTATGGGATTTGGGTCACATCTGGCCTCAGGTTCTTCCTTCCTAATTCCTAAGGCCCAGAGTCTGGGAGACTTGAGTTCAAAGGTGGCCTTGCTCACATTGGCCCCCTAGACAAGTCACTATTTCCCTTGGTTCTTCATCTGTAAAATGAATTGGAGAAGGAAGTGGCAAGCCACTCGGGGACCTCAGGGTCACAGAAATGACTGAACAACAGCGATGAGGGTCCCATTAGGGTCTGCTTTCCTGGCAGACCTTTGAAGCAGGGGCTTCCCCAAGACTAGTGTGAAAGCATGCAGTGCCCAGGGCAGGGAGACAGGAAGCCTCAGTGTCAGGGAGGAGGAGAAAGGCCCAGAAAGACCACCCCTGTGGACCAGAGCACTTTGCCAAAGGCCAGCCCTGGCTTCCCTTGTTCCCAGCTCAGGCATCTGGCCAAAGGCTCCTGCTGACCGTGGCCATCGTGATGGGAGGCCAAGAGCCCTGGGCTGCGAGTCAGGAGAAGCCCGAGTTGAATCCAGGCTCCGTCACTCCCTGGCTGAGTGACCTTCATTTCTCTGGGCCTCTTCCTCATCTCTATAATAGCTCTGGATGCAGCTAACCTGAAGGGCAACCACGTGAGGCTAAGACCATGGCCTTTGAGGAGCACTTGAAGGAATCTAGAGGGGGCACAGAGTGGTCTTCAGGTGTCTGAAGGGTCTATCAAGTTGCAGGCGATTCACATGTTTTAAGCACTTACAATATGCATTATATACCATATACAGCAGTTGGTGCTGCCTTTTTCGGTCTTTGGTTTTGCCAGTACAAAAAGCTGCCCTTGGAGAGCTTACATTCTCCTGGGGGCACAGCAGGTCAATGGTTCACCTAAGAAAATGTGAGGAGGTAGAGGCCCAGCTGATCCTATCCTGTTTGTCACAAAAGGCAAACTGAGGACGGACACTGGAGCTGCAAGGGGGTGAATTGAGGCTTTCATGTTGTGGAAGCCTTTTTAATCAAAAGTGAAATAGGCTGCCTCAAAGGGAGTGGGTTTCCTGTTCCTATTCAGAGGAGGTCTGGCAGAGGCTGGATAACTTGCTGTATTGGGTATTGCAGGGGAGTACTGCTCAGATGTGGGTGAGCCTTTAAGGTCTCCTTCCAACTCTGGGACCCTGGAGCAACCTCCCCACCCCTGGAAATATTCCAGCAGAGGTTGGATGATTTCTTTTTTTCTAACTCCTTACTTTGTCTTAGAGTTGATACTACATATCATTTCCAAGGTAGAAAAGCAGTAAAGCCGAGGCAAGGGGGGCTAAGTGACCTGCCCAGGATCTCATGATAGGAAGGGTCTGAGTTCAGCTTCGAACCTAGGACCTCTTATTTTCAGGCCTGGCTCTTATCTATTGAGCCATCTAATCCTCTTGGCTGGATGACTTCTCCAGGATGCCCTAGAACCGTGATGAGAAACCTTTTGGAGGGGTGGTGATGTGAGAAATGTCCTCAGGCATGTGGAGAGGTGAAGGGGAGCAGCCTGGCCCCATGTCCCTCTTGCTTTCTAGGAAGAACTCTGGTGGACTCTGTGCTGGGGTGACCATGTGGGTATGTGAGCCCATAGAGAGGGCTCCTGAGTGCCTCCTCTGGCATCCATGCCACAGGTTCACCATCATGGCCCTAGAAGCTATGTCTGCACTGGACAAGTTTACCTTGGAGATTCCTCTTACCTCTGAGGTGCTGGAATTATGGAGGTATTATGAGGTAACATTTGAGCTGGGCATTGAATAATGAATAATTGAATAAAGTGAAAAGTTAAGGAAAGACATACAGCAGGAAGAGCTAAGGTACAGGAAGGGTGGGAAGCATGCACAAATAAGTTAGGGTGGAAGCAAAGGGTGCCTATGAGAGGGTCATGAAATTAAGCTAGAATGGGAATTTAGAAGCTAGTTGGAAAGACTTAATTGTCTTGCAGACCAAAGGGGTTTTTGTTGTTGTTTGTTTGTTTGTTTGTTTAAACATTATTTTATTTGGTTGTTTTCATACATTATTCACTGGAAACAAAGATCATTTTCTTTTCCTCCCCCCACCCTTCCCTCTCCTATAGCCGACTCATGATTCCACTGGTTATCACATGTGTTCTTGATTCGAACCCATTTCCCTGTTGTTGGAATTTGCATTATAGTGTTCATTTAGAGTCTCTCCTCAGTCTTATCTCCTCCAACCCTGTAGTCAAGCAGTTGCTTTTCATCAGTGTTTTTACTCCCACAGTTTATCTTCTGCTTGTGGGTAGTATTTTTTTTTAGATCCCTGCAGATTGTTCGGGGAAATTGCATTGATACTAATGGAGAAGTCCATCACCTTCGATTGTACCACAATGTATCAGTCTCTGTGTATAATGTTTTCCTGGTTCTGCTCCTTTCGCTCTGCATCACTTCCTGGAGGTTGTTCCAGTCCCCATGGAATTCCTCCACTTTATTATTCCTTTGACCACAATAGTATTCCATCACCAACATATACCACAATTTGTTCAGCCATTCTCCAATTGAAGGGCATCCCCTCATTTTCCAATTTTTGGCCACCACAAAGAGCGCAGCTATGAATATTCTTGTACAAGTCTTTTTGTCCATTATCTCTTTGGGGTACAAGCCCAGCAGTGCTATGGCTGGATCAAAGGGCAGACATTCTTTTATCGCCCTTTGGGCATAGTTCCAAATTGCCCTCCAGAATGGTTGGATCAATTCACAACTCCACCAGCAATGAATTAATGTCCCCACTTTGCCACATCCCCTCCAGCATTCATTACTTTCCATAGCTGTCATGTTAGCCAATCTGCTAGGTGTGAGGTGATACCTCAGAGTTGTTTTGATTTGCATCTCTCTGATTATAAGAGATGTAGAGCACTTTTTCATGTGCTTATTAATAGTTTTGATTTCTTTGGCTGAGAACTGCCTGTTCATGTCCCTTGCCCGTTTGTCAATTGGAGAATGGCTTGATTTTTTTGTACAATTGATTTAGTTCCTTATAAATTTGAGTAATTAAAACTTTGTCAGAGGTTTTTATGAAGATTGTTTCCCAATTTGTTGCTACCCTTCTGATTTTGGTTACATTGGTTTTGTTTGTACAAAAACTTTTTAATTTGATGTAATCCAGATTATTTATTTTGCATTTTGTAACTCTTTCTAATTCTTGCTTGGTTTTGAAGTATTTCCCTTCCCAAAGGTCTGACATGTATACTATTCTGTGTTCGCCTAATTTTCTTATAGTTTCCTTCTTTATGTTCAAGTCATTCACCCATTTTGAATTTATCTTGGTGTAGGGTGTGAGGTGTTGATCTAACCCTAATCTTTCCCACACTGTCCTCCAATTTTCCCAGCAATTTTTATGAAATAGTGGATTTTTGTCCCCAAAGCTGGGATCTTTGGGTTTGTCATATACTGTCTTGCTGAGGTTGCTTGCCCCCAGTCTATTCCACTGATCCTCCTTTCTGTCTCTTAGCCAGTACCAAATTGTTTTGATGACCACTGCTTTGTAATATAGTCTGAGATCTGGCACTGCAAGGTCCCCTTCCTTTGTATTTTTTTTTCATTATTTCCCTGGATATCCTTGATCTTTTGTTCTTCCAAATGCACTTTGTTATGGTTTTTTCTAAATCAGTAAAAAAAATTTTTGGAAGTTCCATGGGTATGGCACTAAATAGATAGATGAGTTTGGGTACGATGGTCATTTTTATTATATTGGCTCGTCCTACCCATGAGCAGTTAATGTTCTTCCAATTGTTCAAGTCTAGTTTTAGTTGTGTGGAAAGTGTTTTGTAGTTGTGTTCATATAGATCCTGTGTTTGTCTCGGGAGATAGATTCCTAAGTATTTTATTTTGTCTAGGGTAATTTTGAATGGGATTTCTCTTTCTAGTTCTTGCTGCTGAGCTGTGTTGGAATTATATAGAAATGCTGATGACTTATGTGGGTTTATTTTGTATCCTGCAACTTTGCTAAAGTTGTTGATTATTTCGATTAGCTTTTTGGTTGAATCTCTAGGATTCTTTAAGTAGACCATCATGTCATCTGCAAAGAACGATAATTTGGTCTCCTCCTTGCCTATTTTGATGCCTTCAATTTCTTTTTCTTCTCTAATTGCTACTGCTAGTGTTTCTAATACAATGTCAAATAATAGAGGTGATAATGGGCATCCTTGTTTCATTCCTGATCTTAATGGGAATGGATTTAGTTTATCCCCATTGCAGATGATATTAGCTGATGGTTTTAGATATATACTGTTTATTATTTTTAGGAATGACCCTTCTATTCCTATGCTTTCTAGTGTTTTTAGTAGGAATGGGTGTTGTATTTTATCAAAGGCTTTTTCTGCATCTATTGAAATAATCATGTGGTTCTTGTTGGTTTGCTTGTTGATGTGGTCAATTATGTGGATAGTTTTCCTAATGTTGAACCAGCCCTGTATCCCTGGTATAAATCCTACTTGATCATGGTGGATGACCCTTCTAATCACTTGCTGGAGTCTTTTTGCTAGTATCCTATTTAAGATTTTTGCATCTATATTCATTAGGGAGATTGGTCTATAATTTTCTTTCTCTGTTTTTGGCCTGCCTGGTTTTGGAATCAGTACCATGCTTGTGTCATAAAAGGAGTTTGGTAGAACTCCCTCTTTGCTTATTATGTCAAATAGTTTGTATAGTATTGGGATTAACTGTTCTCTGAATGTTTGATAGAATTCACTGGTGAATCCATCAGGCCCTGGGGATTTTTTGTTAGGAAGTTCTTTGATGGCCTGTTGGATTTCTTTTTCTGATATGGGATTATTTAAGAAAACTATTTCTTCTTCTGTTAGTCTAGGCAATTTATATTTTTGTAAATATTCATCCATATCACCTAGGTTGGTATATTTATTGCCATATAGTTGGGCAAAGTAGTTTTTAATGATTGCCTTAATTTCCTCTTCATTGGAGGTGAGATCCCCCTTTTCATCCTTGATGCTGTTAATTTGCCTTTCTTCTTTCCTTTTTTAAATTAGATTAACCAGTATTTTGTCTATTTTGTCTGTTTTTTCAAAGTACCAGCTTCTAGTCTTGTTTATTAGCTTAATAGTTCTGTCACTTTCTATTTTATTAATTTCTCCCTTAATTTTTAGGACCTCTAGTATGGTTTTCTTCTGGGGGTTTTTAATTTGTTCATTCTCAAGTTTTTTGATTTGCATTTCCAATTCCTTGGTCTCTGTCCTCCCTAATTTGTTAATATATGCACTCAGGGATATGAATTTTCCTCTAAGTACTGCCTTGGCTGCATCCCATAAGGTTTGAAAGGATGTTTCGCCGTTGTCATTTTCTTCAATGAAATTGTTAATTGTTTCTATGATTTCTTCTCTAACTATCCGATTTTGGAGTATCATGTTATTTAATTTCCAATTAATTTTTGATTTGGGTCTCCATGTATCCTTGCCGATCAATATTTTAATTGCCTTGTGATCTGAAAAGGCTGCAGTTATTATTTCTGCTTTTCTGCATTTGAGTGCCATGTTTCTATGACCTAGTGTATGATCTATTTTTGTAAATGTGCCATGTGGTGCTGAAAAGGTGTATTCTTTTTTGTCCCTATTTATTTTTCTCCATATGCCTATTAACTCTAATTTTTCTAAGATTTCATTCACCTCTTTTACCTCTTTCTTGTTTATTTTTTGGTTTGATTTATCTAAATTTGATAGTGGTTGGTTCAAGTCTCCCACTAATATGGTTTTACTGTCTATTTCCTCCTTCAATTCTCCTAGTTTCTCCATTAAAAATTTGGATGCTATACCATTTGGTGCATACATGTGGATTAGTGATATTTCCTCATTGTCTATACTCCCTTTTAGCAGAATATATTTACCTTCCCTATCCCTTTTGATCAGGTCTATTTGTGCTTTGGCTTTGTCAGATATCATGATTGCAACTCCTGCCTTCTTTCTATCAGTTGAGGCCCAAAAGGTCTTACTCCAACCTGTAATTCTAACCTTGTGAGTGTCAACCCGTCTCATATGTGTTTCTTGAAGACAACATATGGTAGGGTTTTGGGTTCTAATCCAATCTGCTATTTGTCTACGTTTTATGGGTGAGTTCATCCCATTCACGTTCAAAGTTATGATTGGTATTTGTGGATTCGCTGGCATTTTGATATCTTCCCCTAGTTCTGACCTTTCTTCTTTAGCTTCTCCTTTTGAACCAGTGATTTACTTTAGGTCAGTCCCCCTAGTCCCCTCCCTTGAGATTCTTCCCTTTCTAGCCCCTCCATTTTTATGCTCCCTTCCCCTCCCCCCTCTCCTTCCCTCCCTTTTTGTACTCTCTCCCCCCTCCCCCTCCTTAATTTTCCTTTCTTTCTTGCCCTAATGGATAAGATAGAATTCAGGATCCCACTGGATCTAGATGTTCTTCCCTCTCAGATTTGATTTCACTGAGAGTAAGGTTTAAGTAATTCCACTTCAAGCTCTCTTCCTCTCCTTCTCATATGAGAGTTCTTGCCCTCCCCTTCCCATGTGTATCTTTATATGGGAAAGATTATTCTATTGATCCCCCCCCTATTTCTTGAAGTTAATCTTAGTATTATCGTGGTTCCCCCCTCCCTTTTCCTTTCTTTGCCCCCACTTTCCCCAAATCTTCTTAATGCCCCAATCTTTCCCTATGCATGTTTCTTCTAACTACTCTTATGATGCGTACAATTTTTGAGAGTTACACGAAACATTTTCCCCACATATTAATATATATAATTTGATGTAAATGTAGTCCTTATAGAAGAAAGTTTGACTTAAAGAAAAAGATAAGATTTATCTCCTTTTCCCTTTCTTTCATATTTACCTTTTCATGTTTCTCTTGCTTTCTGTGCTTGGATATCGAACTTTCCACAGAGCTCTAGTCTTTTCTTAGCAAATGCTTGGAAATCTTCTATTTTGTTGAATGTCCATACTTTCCCCTGGAAGTATATAGTCAGTTTTGCTGGGTAGTTGATTCTTGGTTGGAGACCCAGCTCTCTTGCCTTTCTAAATATCTTGTTCCATGCTTTGCAGTCTCTTAGTGTGTTAGCCGCTAAGTCATGTGTGATCCTTATGGGAGCCCCCTTATATCTGAAGCTCTTCTTCTTGGCTTCTTGTAGTATTTTCTTCTTAGCTTGGAAGCTCTTGAATTTGGCAATTACATTCCTAGGGGTTTTCTTTTGGGGATTTAGTATAGAAGGTGTTCTATGAATCCTTTCTATTTCTATTTGCCCCCTTGCTCCAGAACGTGAGGGCAATTTTCTTTTATAATCTCCTGTAGAATAATATCGAGTTTATTGTTTATTTCTGGTTTTTCTGGGAGACCGATAATTCAGAGATTTTCTCTTCTCCCTGTTTTCCAGATCTGTGACCTTCTCAGTGAGATATTTTATGTTTTCTTCTAATTCATTAATTTTTTGGGTTTGCTTTATTGATTCTTGCTGTTTTATCATCTCGCTTTCTTCGAGGTGCTTAATTCTGGTCCTTAGGGACTGGTTTTGCTTTTCAGCCTTGTCTGCCCTTCTATTGAATGCTTCGAGTTCTTTTTCCAATTGAGCATTCTTATCTGTCAGACAGCTGATCTCTTTCTCCCATTTTTCTTTCCAGGTTTCCATCTTTTGGATAAGTTCCAGTTTGAGATCTTCCAGAGCTTGTTGATAGTTTCCATTTTGGGAGGCGTGTTCTGATTTTTTTTGGATTTCCTCCTCATTCTCCTCTTTTCCTTGGGTACTTCCACCATAAAAGTTTTCAATAGTCACTTTTTTCCCTTTCTTTCTGGAGGCTTGATTTTGGGCCATGTGAGCCATCCCTTTGGTGGTTTTATTCCCCTTTCCTTTTTGGTCTGGGATCTGGGTTATATGGGTGGTTTTTCTGTGAATTTAGGTTGCTTCAGACTAGTTCTTCCCAGCCTCTGAGGTTTCTTGGAGCACTGGGTCCCTGATCACAGCCACACTGCCCAGGTGTTCAGCTCCGCCCAGATAATTAACGCGTGGTCTGCCCCTGGTGTTTAGCTCCGCGGAGATGTTCAGAGCAGCCGCCCCAAGTACAGCTCCGCTGAAGCGCTGGATTCTCCAGTGAAACCGCCCTGAGACGTTTTTTCCTGGCAGTCCCCAGATCCCAAGGACCCTGGAGTGCCCCCCCCAGACAGAGACGTTCCCCACTCACTCGCTGTCCCGGTGAGCGCTCCGGTAGCTCACTCTGGTTTAGTGGGGGAGGTGGGGTGGGGAAAGGGCGGCTCAGTTCACTTTTCTGTGCAAGCTTTTCCTCCTTATTATAGTGTGGAAATGTTCAAGCCCCACGTACCTTCGCCTCTGTGGAGTACTGGGAGTACTGGGGTGTCCTTGTGTTCCTCCAAAGGTGATTTTTATGCTCCTTAGATGTAGTCTATTTCGTTCGGTGCCGGGGAGAGGAAGTGTGTGGCGTCTAGATTGCAGCCATGATTACCTGGACGTCTGTTTGTTTGTTTTTTATCTTAATGGCCATAGGGAGTCATGGAAAATTTTTGGAACAGAGTTGAGAGATAATCATATCTGTGCTTTAGAAATCTTCTTTTGGCCGGTTTGGAAGATGGATGCAAGCAGGGAAATCTGGGGGGGAAGCTAAGGGCCTAAAGTGAAGGGGTGACAGCATGAAGAAGAAAGAGGAAATGAATGGGATTCTATTATGGAGGGAATGAGTTTTTTACAACTATTTGGATGTGAAGACTGAAGGCAAGGGAGAAGTCAAGAGGATCCTAGAACTTTGAGTTTGGATGATTAACACCACAATGAGAATCAGAGTACAGGGCTGCTCTTCTATGACTTGTAACCAAAACATAGTATTGATTCTGAGACCTTTAAGGAAAAGGTTTTAAAAAAGCAAAGCAAACATAAAGTCAGCTCTTTCCTCGCAACCAACTGTATTGTGTGATAGATAGTGAAAGGGTTGTTGTTCATTCATGTCCAACTCTTTGTGATCTGAATAAAGATACTGTAGTGGTTTGTCATTTCCTTCTCCAGTTGATTTACAGATAAGGAAACTGAGGCAGATGGGGTTAAATCACTTCCTTGGGGTCACAAAGTTAGTAGTGCTTGAGATCAGATTTGAATTCAAGGCACTACTAACATACCTAGTGATAGGGTGATTATTCCCATTTTATAGATGAGAAAAGGGAGAGGTTGTAGCACTTCTACTCCACTGCTCAGTTGAGCCCTTGTTTACTTCTTGGGAGCAGAACAAGGAGATCTTGGGGGTAGGACAGGTGGGAAAGGCCTTAGAGGAACCCAAGGTATAGGAGGTGGGAGGTGTCAGAGGATGCAATGGATTGATTATCTTCAGGGAATTGTCCAAATTCTTTCTGGCCAAAGTAAGCAGCCAGTAGAGGCTCTTGTCAAAATCTTTCCTCTTCAGAATCATCAGGGCTAGGATTTTCCCACAGTGCATTCTGTTGCCTAAGGGGACCCATTAGCTTAGAGGGATTTGGCTGACAAAGCCAATAGGTAGGTTAAGTATTGGGATCTGGAGGCTAGGAGATAGGTGAGGTGTGCTAGGCATGGGGAGGGGACAGGAAGGAGCATAAGAGATAAAAAGGGCAGTTGAGGAGGTAGTCAGATGAGTTCCTGGAAGCAGCCTGGACTGGCCAGTTTCCTAGAACATCAGACTATCTGGAAAAGTTGAATAGCAAAGAAGGAAGAGAACTACCCAGATAACCTTGAGGAAGTCAATCAGTCTCAGTTTCCTCATCTGTAAAATGAGAGCATTGGACCATCTGGCTTCTAAATCCTATGAGTGTGTGTGTGTGTGTGTGTGTGTGTGTGTGTGTGTGTGTGTGTGTGTCCAGGGAAAGGTCTCTTCTATCTCAAACCTTTGTTTGATTTCTAAATTCCATTTTCCCCCCTTCTCAATTGCAGGATGAAGATGAGACGTCATAAACTCTTTCTGACTCTCTGTATGGCTGGCCTGTGCCTCATCTCCTTCCTGCACTTCCTTAAGGCCCTGTCCTATGTCACCTTTCCCCGGGAACTGGCCTCCCTAAGTCCCAACCTGGTAGCCAACTTCTTGTGGAACAATGCCCCAATTACACCTCAAGCCAGCCCAGAGCCTGGGGGAGCAGTGGGCCCTGAGCTGCTCAGAACTCCACTCTATTCCCACTCTCCCTTGCTACAACCCTTGCCCCCGATGGGGGCCACTGAGGAACTCCATCGGCTGGAATTTGTGCTGCCTGAGGACAGGGCAGAGTATTTTGTCCGCACCAAAGCTGGTGGGGTCTGCTTCAAGCCAGGTACCAAGATGTTGGAGAAACCCACAGCAGGGCAGATAGAGGAAACACTTGAGGCTGGAGATGGCTCCAACTCTGGGGGAACAGCCCGCCGCCCACTGACAGTTGGAAACTGGCTGGCCAATGGGAAGCCTAAGGGGAAGAAACGTCGGAAGTGGGTGGAATGTGTGTGTCTGCCTGGCTGGCATGGGCCAAGCTGTGGGGTGCCCACTGTGGTTCAGTACTCAAACTTGCCCACCAAGGAGCGCCTGGTGCCCCGGGAGACCCCGCGGCGGATCATCAATGCCATCAACGTCAACCATGAATTTGACCTGCTGGATGTGCGGTTCCATGAGTTGGGTGATGTAGTTGATGCCTTTGTGGTTTGTGAATCCAACTTCACTGCCTATGGAGAACCTCGGCCTCTCAAATTCCGTGAGATGCTTCGGAATGGCAGCTTTGAGTACATCCGCCACAAGGTTCTCTATGTCTTTTTGGACCATTTTCCACCAGGGGGTCGTCAAGATGGATGGATTGCTGACGACTACCTGCGGACCTTCCTGACCCAGGATGGCATATCCCGCTTGCGCAACCTTCGCCCGGATGATGTCTTCATCATTGATGATGCGGATGAGATCCCTGCCCGGGACGGAGTTCTCTTCCTCAAGCTCTATGATGGCTGGACAGAGCCCTTTGCTTTCCATATGCGCAAATCACTCTATGGTTTCTTTTGGAAACAACCTGGCACCCTTGAAGTAGTGTCCGGCTGCACAATAGACATGCTGCTGACTGTCTATGGCACAGACGGGATCCTTCTGAGACGGCGGCAATACTACACCATGCCTGGCTTCCGTCAGTATGAGAACCGCACAGGCCACATCCTGGTCCAGTGGTCCTTGGGCAGCCCACTCCATTTTGCGGGCTGGCATTGTTCCTGGTGTTTTACTCCAGAGGGCATCTACTTCAAGATGGTATCAGCCCAGAATGGTGACTTCCCCCGTTGGGGTGACTATGAAGACAAGCGGGACCTGAATTACATAAGGGAACTGATCCGTACAGGTGGCTGGTTTGATGGTACTCGGCAGGTATACCCTCCTGCCGACCCCAGCGAACATATGTATGCCCCCAAATATTTACTGAGAAATTACCCACGATTCCACTACTTGCTGGAAAATCCTTATCGTCAAGCTGAAGGGACAGTGGGTGCTAAGGATGGTGTGAAGGGAATCGAGGGGGGTGGGCTTGGCCCTGATGGTGCCGTGGCTAGGGCAGCACAGGCAGGGGAAATCTGATGGCATCATAAGGCTGCATGCAGATTTTCATTTGGGGGGGAGGGCTGGGGAAGGGAAGCAGGGAAGGCCATAAGGGTGCTGCAGTTGGCCTGTGGGGCTAATTGTTATCTTAACCTCTCTCCCTTCTCAAAGAGGGAACCCCGCATGATCAGAACTTAGGAAGAGGGGTAGGGGGTGAGGAGACCTTAACTCCCCAGAATGTCCCTAGTACCAACTCCAGGTAAGCCAATAGATGCCCTTCTCTTGAGACTATGCCCAGGGGTATCCTTTCATTTCTTTCTCTGTCTTGCACATAAAGCCTTTTCCTGGAGGATGGAGAGAAGTAAATTTTCTTGTTTGCAACTTCATATCCTTAGCCTCCAACCACATTTTGTGGTGGCATTGGCTAGGCAGGTATAGGGACCAGAGGGAGAGAAGGGGCTAAATGCTCCTCAGAACACATGTCTAGAAAGCATGAATGGCTCTCACTTTCCCATGGGAAATCAAGTTTTGACTGAGGTCAAGGAGGTGTGGGAGAGGAAGAGGCCAGATGCTTTAGAAACATGGTGGGGACCAGGGAAGGGAGGGAGACTTGGGATAGAGGTACGAAAGGAGAGTAGGGGTAGGGAATGGGGGAGATGTATCTTGCCACTAGAAATTAAGATGGGGAGAAAGGAGCTCCAGTCCAGTGATCCCCTCCCACTCCACAGACCATCCCACTGTATATTCCAAAGGAAGGGTGAGCAAGGATATGTGGAACTATGGGAGGAGGAGACAGGGTTCTGGGCTCATTCCTCATCCCTAGGGTCTTTTGGAGAAATCTTGGGAATCCTTTAGCTCCTAGACCACATCCCTGTTGTGGCCTTCTATTACTAATTTATTCTGTGGTCTTCCTTCTTAGGAGCCCCATTTGGAATGGCCATGGGGGCAGATGTTGTGGCCCTTAGGAAATGGAGGGAATCCGATCACCCATATGTTTGTCTGTTGGGAGTATAAGGCCGGATAGGAACTTGGAGCAGGGGTGGGGCAGGATGCAGCAAGAGCTTCCTTTCCCTTTAACCCACCTGGGGAGGGACAGACAGAAACACTAGCCTATATAGCAGACCCCCGTCTCTCCCCACTCCCAAAATCATGCTAGGGCCAGAGCCTACTCTCCCAGAGAGTGGACAAGGGTGTGTAGTCTGGTCAGTTCTTTTCTCCGAACTTCCATTTCCTTGTCTGCTGAACGAGGAGGTTGGAGGAATTGATTTGTGGAATCCCAGCTCTAACATGCTATCCACTGGCCTTCCTAAATATTAGTTGGAGGGCTAGGACATACTGTTCCTCTTTTTGAGGCCTGAAGGGCCATCACCAGAAAGGCAATTTTCCTTTTGCTACTTGGCCCCAGGGGACAGAAGAAAAAGCAATGGAGGGAAGTGGCAGAGAAGCAAATTTAAGTTTCATAGATTTAGGACGGAAAAGGACCTTAAAGCACCTTGTTCTGTTTCTTAAACTTTTTTGGGGTCCCAGATCCTGGTCCAGGCTGGTCTGCTGAAGCCAATGGACCCTTCTCAGAATCATGTTTTTAAATGCATAAATGAATTATATGGAAATGCTATTACCAAAATATCTATTTTTTAAGTTCAGGACCCCAAGTTTAAGAACTCCCAACTCAACTATTCTCATTTCACAGATGAAAAAATTGGGACAGAGAAGGGTTGACTTGATTTTCCAAGGTCACCCAGGAAGTTAGCAGCAGAACTGGGATCCGAACTTGGGACTTTTGCTTCTAAATGCCATGCTCTTTCCACTGTAGCCTCAAACTAGCCCAGAGTGAAATGGGCTGCCCTTACTCCCCCCCCATCTCCAAACAAAAACTGGATGGCCTCTTATCAGTATGTTGGAAGAGAGCTTCTTTTAGCTATGGGCTGACCTAAGCGCCATTTAGGTTCCCCAAGTCTCTGAACTTGTGTAATTCTTCTCTGCTTCCTTCCTTCCCCATGAGGCTCCTTTTTGTCCTCTTCTTTCATCCCCCTTCCCCTCAGTTCTTACCCCCAGATCAGAAGATAATCCTTTTGGGGATCCCCAAAGTTCATTCTCTTTGAGGGTAGAAAATTGCCTTGAAGAAGGGACTTCTTTCTTCATATCCTTCAGATGGACATTGTGGGGGATAGAAGAGAACAAAGTAGCTCTTGAGGATGAAGGATTTCTAACCCCCAGTGGGTGGTTGGGGAATGAGAGGAGAGGCCAGGCAGGAGGCTCCAGGCTGGGGAGAGTAAAGAATGAAACCAACCCTCTCATCCAGACTCCTTTCATTCCAGGCAAGCCCGTCCCCCAAGCCAGGCTTCCCAGCTGGGCCTCTCACTCTCTCTGTGGGGGGAGAGCCTGGGAAAGTCTCCTCTCCTTTGGGAGATAAAAACCAGCCTTTCTCCTCCCTAACTCCGACTCCCAGCAAGTTTGTGTTTGTGTGAATGTCCTAGAGTGAGCCATCTAGCCCTGCTCTGAGTTAGCCCTTGATAAATGTGTCTGAGGATGCATGTTTGTTTACATATGTATACAGGACCCTAGGTTTAGAGCTGGAAAAGACCCCCAGGTCATGGAGTCCATTCCCCTGCTTTTGTAAGAAAGGAAACATTGACATTTCAGTCCCCTGGAGAGTTTGCCAAGCACTTTATACATATCTGACCTGATCCTTATAACAACCTTGGGAGGTAGGTGGTCATTGTTCTCGTTTTACAGATAAGGGAACTGAGGCAGATGGTGGTTAAACAGCTTGTGAAGGTCCGAAGCTAGTGAATTTGTAAGGTAAGATTTGAACTCAGGTCTTCCTAACATCCAGTCTGTCGATCTTTCTGTGATGGCCTTCAGTCCTGCCACACTCGTGTATTATGGTGGGTGTGTGTATCCCTGTCTAGGCCAGTCTGGGATCAGGAGCCTTGGAGTCTAGTCCTGGCTTGGTTCCCTTGGTCTGTGGCCTTGGGTAAATCACTTTCTGAATCTGTTTCCTCTCTGTCAAATGAGAGGGTTGGGCTAAGATCAATCAATCCAGTATCCATGTCCAAATAGTTCTTTGCCTCCATGAGCTTATGTTCTATAGAGAAAGGTCCCTGAGGCTCTGACTTCCTGTGTATTATGTGAGGGAGAATGAGCAGAGGTCTTTTGTCCAAAATGTTCCAGTTGACCTCTCTTTGTTTCTTGGGGCATGCCATCTCCTCCTCACCTCCCTCCAGTGTAAACCCTGCCACCTCTCCTTTTGACTTCCATCCCCTCAATTGAATACCCTCTCCCCTGAATTCGAGAGATGGGACAGTCAAAAGCCTTCTAGGATGGAGTCAGAAGACCTGGCTCAGAATCCTCCCTCCGTTCCCTGTGTAAGCAGGAGGGCAATCTACCTTCCTTCTCTTTGGTCCTTGGTTTCTTTCCCTGTAAAACAAGGGGTTTGGTCCACGTGGCTTCTAAGGGCCCTTTGAGTTCCAAATCTAGGATCCTATGATTTCCTTGTGTCATTTCTGCCCCTTTTCCCAACCTTCAGCTGAGACTTGGTTTTTGGTAAGGTTTTAACTGGAAGACTCAAGCTTCCTGCTTGGGAGAGCAGCATGGGACAGTAGAAAGAACCCTGGATTGTTTTGGGGGTAGGGGTCATAGGACCTGGATTGAATCCTAGCTTTGCAACTTCCAACCTGTGTGACTTTGGACAAGTCACTGAACCTCTGGGGCTCAGTTTATCTTAAAATAAGAGTCAGACACTAGCCTGTAAGATCCCTTCCAATTCAATATGTGGATGGGGGAATGGAATGGAGGAATCAAATTGCTCTCTAATCCTATAATCATTGTCCCTACCTCCTATTTACCTCCTTACTCAGCCCCCATCCCAAGTTGCTAAGAGGGGGAAATGAAGGGGTAGGAGGGTCTTGAATGCCACTGCCTGTCCTATTGGGAGGGCCCCCTCAGCGTCCTAGATAAAAATGGAAACTAGGACTTAGGCCCCTAATGTCTGATGGGAGAAGGGGAGGGCAGGGGTAGAAGGCCATTCTACTTCTAAGTTAGACCCCCAGGAGGGTCTGGCCAGCTCCCAGCCCCAGGAAGAGGGTGCTTCTTGATTGAGTGTCCTGAGGTCTCCCTCAGCTGTTGGAAAACAAGCCAACACAGTTTTAGTGTGTTCCAGGCTCTGTGCTAGCCTCTGGAGATGCAGTGACAAAATAGCTACAGTCCTCAAGACCCTCAAGGGGCTTTTATTCAAAGTTGCATTTCCCTTAGGAAGGGATTAGCCTAGGTGGCTCTTCTCTGATCCAAACCCTATGACTTTAGGGTCCTGTGGAAACTTGGGGAACTGGGCAGCTCTCCTCCTTATTTTGGACCCTCCTGCCAATTACTTCCTACACATACCCATAGCTGCTACAGGAATGCACTCCTAGGGGATTGGAAACCCCATGGTAAGGAATCCTGGTTTTTGAATACACTGGTTAGGGGATCCCTTTCTGTTCCCTGGGCTTCTGTTCTGAGTTCTCCATCCCTTGTCCCGCCCTCCAGTCCCTGGGATGGGAACTGAGTGGAGAGAGGCACCTGGGAAAGAGGAAGGAGATTCACATGCAATATGCATACACTGATTAGGGGGTTGGTGCAGAAGAGGTCTTCCAACTCCTAAATAATCTGAATAAACTGAAGTCCCTGGGTCCTCCCCAAACCCCAGTGACCTGCTCAAGATCCTTCTGTTCTCCTGAGGGGACCGGGTACAAGGGACCCCTGGGAGTGGTGGGAGGAGGAGAGGAAGGTGAGCCCTGGAAACTGAGGAGACCAGTAATGATGAGGGGAATAATAGTAATATTTTTTTTGTAAGGATGAATCCAAATGTACACTCTGAAATCATTTTCTCTGTAAATGGTTGGATTTCATTTCACCCTTAAAGGGATGTTTAAAGGAGAAGATAATATTAATAATTAAAAAAAAACAGAGCTACAAAGCCTGAAAAGAAGCAAGTTTATGTGTGTGTTTTGAGGAGGGGGCTGGGATTTCTGATTATATGAGGTGGAGGGATGGCTGGAGGCGAGGGGGCCTTAAATGTGACTACCCTAGTCCAAATAATACTTTTGTGAACCTGGGCAAGTCACACCCCCTGTGTCAGTCTCAGCTTTCTTGTTTGTGAAAAAGGGATAATTCGAATTCCAACTAACTGGGGCTGTGTGAAGGTTTGGCCTGGAGAAGCTGCCAGGGGAGTGGGTGTAGTTGGACTAGCCCCATCCCCAGCACAAGCATGTCTGGTTGAATTGTCTCCTATAGTTCTAACACTGAAACCCTTCTTAAATGAATATATGTCTAGAAACCTGCAATAATAACCTCAAGGATTGAATAAGTGAAGCAGCGGTAAGGAAAGCTGTACCTGAACGCGTCAGCTGGCTGGATTCTGCCTCTCTGGTCTGGTCTGAAGTCTCTGCCCACCTCTCTCCTCCACCCCCAATCCCATGCTTGACTCTCTCTGAGCAGAAGAGAAAATTGAGGCCCAAAGAACTTGCCACGTGCCAGTCACACAGCCCCAAGGTATCAGCCTGGTCTCTCACCTCCATATTCTAGCTGGGTTTCTACCATAAGGTGCTCCACATTCACAGATCTGTCTTTGTATCTAATACTCCTGAACTTCATTCACACATGGACCAACATGGGTACTCATCATGCAGGATTCAACAATCCTGTAGGGCCCTCTTTCTGATAGCTGACCCGTGGGACACCGTGACTGGGGATTTAGGATCAGGCCCCAAACACAAAAAGAAGCCTCTCAGGGCACTGTCCTTCCCCCAAATAGAGAGAGGGGCCAGAATCTTAGAGGTTAAAGAGGAAGCACACTATAGTGGGCAGAATGTTGGACTTGCTGTCAGAGCCTGGGCTTCAAATACACAGTACCGTGTGACCTTGGACAAGTCTCTTCATCTCCATGGGAGTTTCTTCGCTCATAAAATGGCAGGAGGTGCAGGACTAGATGACTTCAGGGGTGCCTCCCAGTCCTGGATCTAGGATACTAAAAATCAGATATCCTCACCATAGAATTTCAGAGTTAGGAATATCCTCAGCTGCCATCTCAGCCACCCCATACCACCGATTTATTGGGAATAGAAAACAATGGGGAGTCCAGGGCACTGGAGCCTGTGTGACTTTAGGCAGGTAGCTTAACCTCTGACCATCAATAGAAGGGAGTTGGGAAAGAGTCTCAAGTTCCCTCCTGACTCTAAACCCTATGATCTTGACTCATGAGTCATGATTTGATTCATGATCCACAAAGAGGAATCTACCCTCCACCATCCCCAGCCAGGAGATCTCTAGCCTCTTACAGGTCCACAGAGGAAGACCTCGTAAGTCAATCAGTGAGCATTTATGAAGTCTGTGGGCCAGGTACAACTTAATGGAAGCAAAACACACACACAGCTGTGCCTACTGGGTATATATGCCCATACAGAGTAAATGGAAGATAATTTCAGAGGGAAGGTACAGGGATGGGGCTGGGGCAGGGGGAGGGTAGGGGTGGACAGGGAAAGATCAGCACAACGTGGGGGTTGAGCTGGACCTTGAAGGAAGTTAGGAACTGGATCCAGAGGAGAAAACTGCCTCCAATGCAGATCCTCACTTGCCTACAACACTAGGTGTCTGGGACTGAACTCAACACAGGTTTTCATGGATTCTAGGCTCACTGTCAATCTCCTGTGCCCTGAGGCTCCGAACTTCTAGGTACTTGGAGTCGCCAGAGACCTGTTTTATTGTGAAAATACCCATATTAACCAGTAGAGGGCATTGGAGCTTCATTCTTGATTCCTGGCTGAAGATGACCTAGAGAAATGAGGTGGCCATTTTGCCCTGGAGGAGATGGGAAGGGGACCTGACAGAAATAGGAGGAAAGAATGCTGAAGGCGAGGGAGATGGAAGTCGCTCCTCTAACCTACAGTAATGGCTTCTACCATTTTCAGAAATGAATGTGAAAATTAGGTTGGATAAGATAGGACCAAAGATCTCATCTTGCCTATTTCTGCACTGCAATTCCAGATTGAACAAGGAGTCTTAAGTGACCTCAAATGCAGGAGTATGCAGGAGAACTAATTGTTTAGTCTTCAGGGTGAGCATTTACAGATTTACCTGATTTACTGATTGTCTAGACTTAAGGTTGGAAAATATGCTAATAATGCAGATTAAATTTAAAGAGTATTCATGCCCACCCATTTCCCCCTAGAGATCTGATTATTAAACATTTACCAGCACAACACTGCCTCAAAGGGAATTAAGCTCTGTCAGACCCTATTTTTTTTTTTTATAAATAATGAAATTCACATAACAATAGTTTCTATCCCTCCAGAGCTTTAGCATTCCGGAGCACTTTCAAATTCAACATTTGATACATTTCTTATACTTTACAGATGAGAAATTGGAAACCCAGAAAATGAAAGTTATTTGGTGGGGGAGGTCATTCAGATAGCAGATAGTAGAAGCAAGACTAGATATCCAGCTCTTTGCCCTTTCCACCATACTTACACTTGGTGGAATCTCAAGAATGGTTCTAACATTCCATGTTCTAGGTTCTAACATTCTATGTTCTAAGTTCTCTTCTGGCTTTGACTTTTTCTTTGAAAAACAAAAACAAAATCCCCCTTGTGGTCTATCTTTGAATGGTTCTAAGGCAAAAGAGTAATAAGGGCCAGGAATTTGGAGGCAAGTGACTTACCCAGGGTCACACAATTGGGATGTATCTGAGGACAGATTTGAACCCAGGTCCTCTCAACTAGAGCCTCTGGCTCTGTATCCACTGAACTACCTAGCTACCTGCACATTATCTTTTCTAAAGTCTCTCCTGCTTCTAATATTCAGTTGATCAGTTAATCAACCATTTATTAAGCACCTACTAAGTGCCTCTCACTTGAGCATACAAAAAAGGTAAAAGACAAGCCCTGCCCTCAAGGAGCTCACAGTCTAATGGGCAAAGCAACATGCAAACACCTAAGTTGAGATATAAGCAGGATCTTAGAAATAATCTTATTAGATTTCCAAATAAATTGGAAATAATTAAAAGGAGGGAAGCACTAAAAGGAGGGATTGGGAAAAGGCTCCCAGTGGGTTAGATTTTAACTGGGACTTGAAGGAAGCCTGAAGGAGAAGACAAGGAAGGAGAACTTCCAATACATATAAAAATGCCCAGAGGAACAATGAAAAGTCCAGCAGAGGTGGATGGAAGAGTATGTGGGAGGAGTATGGTATATAGACTATTTGGTGGCTTAGTGGATAGAAAGCCAGGCCTGGATACTGGAGTTCCTAGGTCCAAATTCAACACTTCCTAGATGTGTGACCTTGGGCAAGTTATTTAACCTCAGTTGCCTAGTCCTTACCATTCTTCTACCTTAGAATTAATACTTAGTATTGATTCCAAGACAGACTTTAAGGGTTATTTTTTTAATGGAAAGGTAAGGGAAAGCATCTTGGTAGGGAGGTCCTAGAAGCTTTTATATTTGATCTTGGAAAAAACAGGAAGTTTATTGAGTAAGAGGGTGAAATAGAACTTCAATTTAGAAAGATCTTGAAAACTGGACTGGAGTGAGGAGACATTTGAGGCACGGAGACACTCCCAGTAGTTATTTCAATAGCCCAGGCATGAGGTGAGGAGGGTCTACATTAGAGAGTAGCAATGTCAAAGGACAGTAGAGGGTATATACTATAGATATTATGTCTGGCCTTGGCAATAAATTGGGGGAAGGGGGTGTCAACTAGAAAAAACACAGAACTATTAAATAGTCAAAATCACTCTTTAATCAAGGGAAAGGGGGTTAGCGCTACTAATACAACAACAGAGCTGCTTTCCAAGACTGCACAGAGTCAAGACGCCCTGGTCACCAGCCCCTGGGAGTGCCACCCACTCGGGATGGACTCCGAGGAACAAAAGAACTTGGGGAACCTATGTACCACTCTAGATGACCTGGGGGCTTTAGGATTAGAGGGACAGTTGATTGACTTTACAATGGTGAGAAAGGAAAATGAGAAGTTCCAGACAGGAATAATAGTGAGGGGCTGGGGCCCCACAATGGACACAAAAGGGAAAGACTCAGCCTAGGGCTGGGTCACCTTGGTCGTGGACTTTAGCCTAGGGGGAAGAAACCATTGGGACAAAAGGGATGTTTAATATTGGATGGGATTTGCTGTTCCCACCCAAACTACCAGGAAGTTCACTGTCTGGTGAAGAGGGACCTTCCCTCAGGGGGAAACTCTCCCGTGAGAAAGTCAAAACCTGGGATTCCTATACTCCAACTAAATAAACTGGGGATCTCTAGATTTCCATGTTGACAGGGGCGATGAGAAGGATTAGGCTCACCTCCCACCACCAACTCACCAATTCAGTGATCTATGTAATGGAGATGAGTGGAAGGAGGGAGAGGAGAGAGGGGAAAGGAGGCTGAAGGGATTGGGTTTTCTCCACTATGACTTATGGAGAGAGGTAAACTAGGTCCTGTCTCCTTGAAAAGGGTATGACTCCATAGGGATGTTATTTGGGAGATGGAGGACAGGAGACAGGAGAGGGGTTTGATCAATGAAGTGGCACTGTATCTCCATCAAAGAAATAATGGCCCCTGAGGTCAGAACTATTCCTGTGAGACAAGATGACCCCTTGTATTTCTCACCTCCCAAGGGGGCATCAACTGCCAGCCCCCAAGGGTTTAGATATGGCCAACTGCCAAGGAAAGAGTGATGGCTTCCTTGGTCAGAGATATTGAATCCCAGGGGTTGGAATCAACCCCCTCCTTGTGAAAACTTAATCTCTTTGCTTGATCCCCGAGATAAACCCAAACCCGAAGTCTAAATATTCCAAATGGTTTATTGAGGTTATTTGGGGTAGGCAATGCCAAAGGTGTGAGGGGAAAAAAGGAAGGTGGGTGAAAGGGAGCCCTAAAAGTTGCCCCCCCAGCAGATTGGCTTTTCAAAGTCTGGGGGCCAGAGGCTTTTGTGCCCTGGCCTCTCCTCTTGCCAACTGCTTCTTAATCTTATTCTTAAAGTTAACTGAATCTTGTGGTGTAGTTTAAGGTACAAGGTAAGGGAAAGAGAGAGGCTCTCAGGGGAGAATATAGTTGGCTCCGGCCAGAAGGAGTCTAATCTAAATCCTTCTTGAGAAGAGGTGTAGCTGTCAGGGTAGAGTCTTGGTGGAAGTATTTTTGGGGTCCCAGAAGGAAGACAGGTCTCAGCTGGATGGGCTCTTGGCTCCAATCCCAGAAAACCACCTTCCCTCTTCACTTCTCAGGCTGGAAGTAAGTTCTCCTGTCAGTTGACTTCAAAGTTCCAGCCAGCTCTCAGAACTCACAGGATTCTCTCCCCTTCCCTTGCTGCTTCTCTGACTGATCTGTCAATCAGGCTGGCATCTTTCTTCCTTATCTTATATCTATATGTGGTATGTCCCAGTGTGTACTTTCTTCCAAGGTTTGGGGAAGTGTTTGACACTCCAAGGGTTGAATCATTAAATGTAGATGGAACAAAGAGGAACTCTTCTATTTACCCCTTGGCAGCAGGATGTTTAAGCCTAGAGTGGAGGTGGAGGGTAAGGGAGGTGGGGCAAATAGTGGCAGGCTTGTCCAACCAAATTGGGTATCTCATAACTCCCAAACTAGAGGTAAAGTTTGAGTAGGCCACCATCCTTTATTGCCTACTTTTTTTGTATTTTCACTAGAGGGAGGGAAAAAGCATTTATTAAGCACCTACTATGTGCTGGGTAGATATTATCTCATTTGATTCTCAAAAAGGTAAAGAGGGAGGTATCATTTTTATCCCCATTTTACAGATAAAAAAACCTGAGACAGATAGGTTAAGTGACTTATTCAAGGCCCCATAGCTAGTTAGTGACTGAAGCTAGATTTGAACTAAGGTCTTCTTTACTCCAGTCCCAGTGCTCTATTCACTGGACCACTTTTCCTGGAAGAAGTGTTCTCAAAAAGTAGCATCAATGAGTCCAGATCACTGGATGGTAATTGGTGAGTGTCCCAGGAGCTCCCAGTCTTAAATTGGATGCCTTTGGGCTGACTTTTTTAAGTCTGTGAACAACATGAAATAATCCCTTGGCCAACAAGAGGGATCGTATTCTTTCCCTCTTTTCTCTGTACAGACAGGTGGGTACATATATTCAGTAAGAAAATATGGAAACCAGCTTGTGCTGTATGTTAGGATGGAGAAGAAAGAACACTTTCTAAATTTTCTTGACCAGTTGTACGTACTAGTAAACCTATCTTTGGTCTAAGTTCCAGATTTCATCTCAATAACCTCCTTAATAAAGGAGAATCTTCTTTTCCTTGACTTTAAGACAGTCTCTAAATTTCTAGGTATACTATATTTATTTTTATTGTTGTTCAGTTGTTTAAGTCACGTCTGTCTCTTTGTGACCCCATTTGGAACTTTCTTGGTAAAGATAATAGAGTCATTTGCCATTTCCTTTTCCAGCTCATTTTACAGATGAGAAAACTGAGGCAATAGGATTAAGTAGTGATTTGCTCAGGATCACGCAGCTAGTATATGAGGCCAGTTCTGAACTCTGTAAGATGAGTCTTCCTGACTTCACGTTGAGTTCTCTATCTATTATATCTGCTATCACAAGTTCTTTTTAGCTACAGAGCTAACATATAGGGTCAGATTTATGTCTGGCTCTTTGGATAATTGTATCTGGAATTCCTGGGGAATATGTTAAGAGTATGTTTGCTTTCCAGTCTGCATCTCTAAGAGTTATCACAGCTAATGCAGTTATGAGCTATCTCTGTGTTACTACAGTCTCCTTTCAGACCCTTACCTCAGACTGTCTCCTCCTGTAGGAACTTAATTTCCAAATGGATATTTTTGCTGGGGTCTATTCCTTCCTATTTTTCATCATTATCCTGAAGATTCTTAATCTTTTATTTCTCCATATAAATTTCCTTATTATTCTTCCTAACTCTATAATATATTCCTTTAGTAGTTTGATTAGTAAGGTACTGAATAAATAAATAATTTAGCTAATATTGCCATTTTGAATATATTGGCTCAACCTACTAATGGGCAATTAACATTTCTCCAATTATTTAAGTCTCTCTCTCTACGTGTGTGTGTGTGTGTGTGTGTGTGTGTGTGTGTGTATTTTAAAATAATTGGATCCATAAATCTCCTGGGTTGCATCTTGGTAGATACATTCCCTAATATTTTATGACTTCTATAGTTATTTTGAAGGAATTTATTTTCCTAGCTCTTCCTGCTGAGTTTTGTTGGAAATAACATGAGTTACATGAATTTATTTTGTGTCCTGAAACTTAGCTGAATTTATTGTTTCAATTAATTTTTGGTTGACTCTTTAGGGTTTTCTAAGTAGATTATCATATCATCTACAAATTTTTGTAGCTAACATCTAGGTGGGATCCTGATTCTCTTCCTTCTCTGCCCTTCCACTCCTTATTCTTAGCTTGGAAAGTCCCTTTGATTTCTTATTTTGTACTCTACTGCTCCATTCATTCAGCTGGTTTCCCTGGAAACCAACACATAAGTCAGACTGGTCTTTCCTAAATTCTGTTATCAAAGGCTAGTTTGAAGTCAGACAGCTCATAAGCAGAGAGGTTTCCCAATGGGGACCTAATAAAATTTTGTAGGATTTCTCCCTGGTTGCTTGGACCTTTGAAAATACTTTTCTATCTGTTCCTTGATGCTGTTTGGGAGTAGGATAGTTTAAATTCTTTCTGAGTAGAGCAGGGGTCTACAGAGAATGAAAATCAGAGTTTCTTTTTTTCTCATAGATTGTCAGAATGGGAGAGATTTTTAGAATGAACAATATTAGAGCTGTAATATAAGACAATAGAACAGAAACTGTTTAACCTTCTCATTTTCCAGATGATTAAATTGAAGACTAGAGAAGGCAAATAATTTACCTAAGGTCACACAGCTAGTTCACTTGAGGGTCTGGGGCTCATGACCAGGTGTACTGGTTTCTAGATTAGTGCTCTCTTTACTGCATGAGGAGTATATAATGCACCTGCTAGCTTTCCAGAACATGCCTGGGGTTTGGAGGAAGGGAACAATCTTGCTTTCCCCTTTTCCCCCCATGTCATGGGAGGGTAGGGGCAGGTCACATATCTGGGTCTTCCCCTTACCCCACTCCCAGTACCAAATCCAGACTCGAAGTGAAATACAGAAAAAAAGTTCAAGGAAGGACAGTCCTGGAGAGGACATCGTGGAACACTAGATGAAACCATACTCAGCCAAGAGAGACTCAGCATCCCAGAAACAAAGGGGATTCTACAAAGGAGTCAAAGTCAGCTGGAATGAGGGAGTCTCTTAATACCTACACACTTCCCATACTCTTGTCCTGGGGTCAGAAAGCCTGGGCTTCGGTATCAGATATGGTTCTTCCTCTTTGTGTGGCCTTGGGCAAATTATTTCCTCTTTCTTAGCCTCCATTTTCTCATTAGTAAAAAAAAAAAAAAAAGAGGGGATTGGGCCTCATGACCTCTACGTTGCCTTTAAGCTTAAAGTCCCAAGAAATGATGAGTAATTACCTAATCTTTTCAAGTCTCAGTTTTCTCACCTGTCAAATGGAGACACTAATCTTTTCAAGGCCTATGTCAGAGAACTGTGTTAAGGAATGATTTTTTGCAATCACTTAAAGTACGATATAAATGGGAGAAATTATTTTTTAAAATGTTTTTATAGTAATAACTGCAATGTATATGCATCAAGTACTTTTTAGAAGTATTCTATCTGAAGCCCCTGGAACATATGAGGTGTTCAGGGAGGAATAGTGCCTATAGTATCAGGGCTTGCCAAATCCATCCACCTCTCACCTATGGCTCTAAGAAGCTATAGCATGCACAGTGGCTATACCCAGGTAAAACTGTCTTGAAAGGCTGGCTAAACCAGGTTGAGGATAAGTGACAGACTTCAAACTCATAACTGAGTTAGGGAGATGTCCACTCCAAACACAAGAAGATGTCCCCTGAAGGAATGGGTGGATGAGAACAATTTGTTCCAAAGGCCATGAAAGCAGTTGTGGAGTGCTTAAAGCTTGGGTCAGATAGTGAAGAAGATGCCAAGGTCATACACTGTATCCAGGGTCATCATCAGTTGTGCTGACTTCTGTCTTGCTACTGAACTTGGAAGAGAGTGAGGCTAAGGACTCTGGCAACTCTGCCTCACTGAAGTTCAATTCATGAGCAAATAAAGACATTTCCCCTTGATATCATTGATCCTCTTAGAAGACAAAGATAAATTACAAGCTAACAAGAAGCTTCCCCACCTTCTCCATTCCATGATTTCATGGAAGGGCAGTGCAGATTGGAGAGCTATTTCCTGGTGTTGGGTCTAACTAAATTCCTAAAAGCCCAAGTTAAGCTGAATCACCTGAAGGTTTTCCATTACTGCAGGTTTCACAGATCCCTGAAACTGGGTCAGAGAGTCCCAGAAGGCAACGGAACCTATCCCCAGTGTCAGGCAGGGATTCAATGGCCCTTTTTTTGGGTTAGAAAAAGCTTAAATAGAAATAACCCTCCTTTAGGACATTCTCCCAGATGCTTTTTTAAAAATTCAAAACATAGTAACCATCAGCCAAAATAAATGTTCAAATAAACAATGATTGCATAAGAACTACCATATAGTGTTAATGCCATAAAGTGTTAATAACTTATTACAATATGTGTATGTAATAATAGAAAACATCCTGTTTATTTCCATGTTTCCTTGTGGTCTGTCAGTAGATCAACACACATTTATTAAGTTCCTACTATGTGTCAAGCATCATGGTAAGTGCAGAGAAAAGATAGACCCTACCCTTAAGAAGCTCAAAATCCAATGGGAGAGAGACCATGTGTAAATAACTAGATACATATACAATATGTACAGAGCAGGTGGAAGGTAATCTCAGAAGGCATTGACAGCTGGGAGGTAATTGGGAAAGATTAAAGAAGGTGGGATTGAAACCTTGAAGGAAACCAGGGAAAGGAAGAAGCAGAGGTGTGTGAGATGGGGGAGAGCAGTCCAAGGGAGCAGAGGCTAGCTGGTGACTCTCTTTTTCTGTTACATCACGATTCTATTGCTATTACTATTTTTGTAGTTCTTGTTGAACTGATGACTTGTCCTATAGTCATCCCATCTCAGTGTGAATATGCTCTTAGTTAGGTTGGCTGTAGAGCCACCAATATGGAGGCCATGACAAGATAAGAGGCCAACTGAGGCATAGAGGAATGCAGATCTATATTGGTGAAGGGTGAGGACACCCTGAAGAATTCCTAGAGCTTTCTAGGACTGGGAGATGCCAATAAGCATAAAACATGTGACATGGCAAGGGACATGAATAGGCAGTTTTCACATTATGAAATCAAAACTATCAATAAGCACATGAAAAAGTGTTCTAAATCCCTCCTGACTAGAGAAATGCAAATTAAAACAACTCTGAGGTACCACCTTATACCTAGCAGACTGGCCAATATAGCAGCAAAGGAAAGTGATGTGGCGGAGGGGATGTGGCAAAATTGGGACATTAATACACTGCTGGTGGGCTTGTGAATTGGTCCAACCATTCTGGAGGGCAATTTGGAACTATGCCCAAAGGGCACTAAAAGACTGTCTGCCCTTTGATCCAGCCATAGCATTGCTGGGTTTGTACCCCAAAGAGATAATAAGGAAAAAAACATGTACAAAAAGAAAGAGCCACTCTCTTTATGGTGGCAAAATATTGGAAAATGAGGGGATGTCCCTTGATTGGAGAATGGCTGAACAAATTGTGGTATCTGTTAGTTATGGAATATTATTGTGCTAAAAGGAATAATGAAATGGAGGATTTCTATGTGAACTAGAATGACCTTGAGGAACAGAACCAGGAGAACATTGTACACAGAGACTGATACACTGTGGCACAATCTAATGTAATAGACTTTCTACTAGCAGCAATGCAATGACCCAGGAGGAGGAGAAGGGATTATGAATCATGTAGCCATAACATTCTAAATTTTAAAAAGGGAAGAAAAACAACAACACATGACTTAGACTGGATATGGATGACAGAAGTTTGGGAGTGAAGCAGGCAAAGGAGAAATCCAGCAAGGGACTATGGGAAAATTTTGAGGAGGGAGAAAACATAGTGATTTTGAGATGATCTTGCTGTTCTGACTCTAGTTTCTTCCTTTGGCATCACCATCTCAGAGATGGCACAGTTTAGTGAATTGGGTAATTCTGGGTAACTTAAATTCTCTGGGCTCAGTTTCCTCATCTGTCAAGTAAAAAGATTAATGACCACCGAGGTCCACTTCTATATCTGTGAGCTGATAATCTCTCCATATTCCCATGTGGTCTTCAAGTTTATCACTTCTTATTTTCCCTTCTTTAGAGAGGTAGCTCAGAGCTGTCTGTCCCTGGCTAGCTTTCTTTCCACTGTTTCCCATTCCTCCCCTTTCTACCTCCTAAGGATTGTACACACCAGATGGCTGTGTGGATGTTGCAGGATATAGAAGATCTGACCAGATGTGTGGAATGTGGGCCCACTCGGAGTGGATGGGAATGCTTGATGAACAGGCCAATTTGGTGATAGCTAGAAGGTCTAAATTTCATAGTACATACTACTTTACTGAATGTTGTATAGTCTAGCACACTCATCATGGGCCCCAATCAACTTTTATCATCATGTAATATGATGATAAAATCCCAGAAACTTCAAGCTGAAAGGGGTCTCAGAGGCCATCAGAGCTGGCCTGTACCTGAACAAAGATCTCCACTACAGCCTATGTACCCAGTGTTATTTGAAGCTCATACTTAGGGACACTCAATGTCTGAGGTGGCCCATTCCATTATTAAATTGTTCTAATATTCAGTGGAGCTGAAATCTGTTCCTTTTCACCATCCATCTATTGTCTCTCATTATGCCTTTCGGGTCCAAGCAGAACAATGCTAATTCTTTTTCCATGGCACAACCCTATACTAGTTACCATATTCTCTCCATAAACTCCCCCCCCCCCAACTCTTCTGGGCTCAACCCAATACTTCTATTACTCCTACAAGGATGATATTAGAAACTGGGTCTTGTTATATTAGTTTAGAGATAAGGAGTAGAGAAGCTGGTTTGAGAAAGAATTGGAGTTTGAAGCGGATCTAATACAGAGTGTCAGTTTCAAATGTTGACCTGTGGCAGTTACACTCTCTGGGTGTGGCAATTATTCTCTCTCTGAGTGTTGGGAGCAGGTGACATCTTTTCTCTCTCTCCTCACTGTCTAAGGAAAGGAGGGAAAAACATGAAGGAGCTAAGTGATTTTCCTTTTCCCACTTGGGAAACACAAGTGACTATCTATTGCTGTTTAATAAATTGTTTTTATATCTGAGAAGACCAAAGAAAGACCTGGTCTTTGGTTTGAACTCTGACTCAGAGTCCTAACTTGGTTCTTGCTGAGGCTCAGCCAGCTGACCTTTGTTATTTTTATAACTTGGAGACAAAGTTAAGAGTTATATACTTTGTATAAGGATAATAGTATTTAGTTTATTTAGAATAGTGAAAATTTGGGTTAGTCAGATCAGGAAGGATCAGTATAGCCTATGGAAACAGGAGAAGTGGTTCCTTGTGGAACCAGGGAGTTTTATTTGGGTGGAGTTAGAATCCCTTAGAGTTTTATCCTTATATTCTCAATAAATAGTCTATTTTTATATAACAAAAGTCTCCTTAGTGTCCTTGCACCTGGCCCTGAAGAGAAGTTCACTTATGAGCTTCACTTCACTGATATAAACTGAAAATACTTTGTAAGCACAGCAAGCAGAGTACCTAAATCAGTTGATAAATCAATAATCAATTAATTGCCTATTATTTTTACACTCCTCAAAGAGCATGGTCTTGCTCTATCATCCGGGGGACTTTCCTATGGGGGCTCTCCAGGTTCTTTGATATCACCTAGTCCAACTCTGGAGTTCTCCATCTCTGACGACTCTCTAAGCTGGAGGGAGGAGAAATAATCTAAACTCCTTCTGCCTCTACAACCCAGACCTCTACCCCGCCCCATCCCTCATTCCCATCCAACATCCTTTGGAACATTTATAGCCCTGGCTTCTGGGACTTTCTTAGAAGTTTTTAATCTTCTGAATCCCCTCCTAGATGGATGCTCTCCAAAGGCAGGACCTGCATCTAATGTGTTTGTTCTAATGGGTTCTGAAATGATGGTTTATGAATCCTTTTAAAGGGAAGTAATGATTACTGAGAAATAGCAAGGGTCCATTAAGGCTATTTTTTATTGGTCAGTTACTATCCTGGTTTGTTGTGGCTCAGTCCTTTCTAACTCTTCAACTCTTCATGACTGTTCTTAGGGTTTTCTTGGCAAAGATACTAGGCCAGTTTTGCCATTTATTTCTCCAATCAATTGAGTCAAACAGAGATGAAATTACTTGCCCAAGGTTGCATGGCTCAGTGTCTGAAGCTAAGTTTAAATTGGGGTCTTCCTGACTCCAGGCCCAGTGCTCTATCCACTGAGCCACCTAGCTACTTCTCTATCCTTGTTAGATCAGAGGAATACCATAGTATAGTATATCTGGATTTTAGCAAAACATTTTATGAAATTTCTTTCTTGTAATGTCTTTGAAGATAAGATAGAGAGATGTGGGTTGGCTGCAAAGGATTGTACACAGTGAACATTTAATAAATGTAAATTGAATTGAGTTAAATGATAGCATAGTTGGGTGGATTAAAAGTTTTTTGGATAACCTGATGCAAAGAGGGGTGATTAGTGAATCACCATCAATTTGGAGGGAGAGGTCTCTAGTAGAATGGTGCAGGACTCTGCCTTTGACCCTGGTTTGGCTCATCATTTCTACTGGTGACTTGCTTGAAGGCAGAGAGGACATGTTTCTCAAATTTTTGATGGCTTAAAGCCAATCAGGATCACTAGGACACTGGATCACAGAACTCTTGGCTGGTTTGAACATTGGGCAGAAGCTAATAAAATAAGATTTAACAGGGTTAGGGTTTAACAAGGTTAATAGGTAATGTAAACTCTTGTACTTGCAAGTTCAAAAAATCAATTGCACAAGAACAGAATACAGACAGTTATAACTTGAAAGTAGCCAATATGAGACAGATCTGTGTGTTTGAATAAACTTTAAGCTCAGTATCAGTCAAAGGTGAGTCATGGTACACAAAAAACTGCAATAAGAAAAAGAATAGAGAATAAGCAAGGCAATAAACTCATTTTCCTCTGTCCCAGGTAGGCACAAGCTTTGTGATTAATTGTAGGTGACATATTTCAGAAATTATCTTGCAAAGCTCGAATGTGCAAAGATACCCAAAGAACAGATGTAAGGCTTTGTGGGGACCATGATCTTGCTCTGCACATCTAATTTTGCTTGGCCTCAGAAGGCAAAACTTGGGCAAATTCTAAGTCCTAGGAAGTATATTTCAATCAAATATAAGCTAGAATTTCATATGGTCAGAACTGACCAAAAATGAACAAAAGCTGTTTAGAAAAGTTGCTTCTGGGTACAGCTGGGTGGATCAGTGGGTTGAGAGCCAGGCCCAGAGATGGAAGGTCCTAGGTTCAAATCTGGCCTCATATACTTCCCAGCTGTGTGACCCTGGGCAAGTCATTTAACCCCCATTGCCTAGCCCTTATAGCTCTTCTGCTTTGGAACCAATACATAGTATTGATTCTAAAAAGGAACATAAGGGTTAAAAAAAAAAAGAGGAAATAGTTAAACATCCTGATTGTAAATCACATGATGCAAATTGGGAAGAAAAAGAATAGGCTTTGAAAAAAACCTTCATGGGGAGCTTCTTCATTCCCTTGAATCTCCTCTCAAGGATCTACACAATCCATTCATTCATATGACCAATGAAGGAAACAGGTCTGGCTTGGTTGCTCCCCAAACAAGCTCTGTTCCTCAATGTTCTTGAGCTCCAGGTCCCCTTGGCATCTTCCAGGAGGCTGGGTTTAGAAGTTGCTCCCTGCTGTTGTCCTTTGCAATCATCATGGGGGTCCAGGAGATTCCTTCCTCTCCTAGGATCAGTGGTGCGCTGGAAATACTACTAGGGCTATAAGCACCCCTCTCTTCCTTTCAGGGTGTCCTTCCACATGTGTGTGTGTGTGTCCTGCTTACTCCTCTTCTTTTTCTGGTTCTCTCCATGTCTGTCTATCCTCTATTCTCTCCTTTAAAGACCAAGTCTGAGGGCATAGAAATCAGTCATTCTCAACATGGTAGCATGGCTACATATATCCAGGGCAAGGAGAGTTCACACCTTGTCAAAGAGAAATTATTTCCTAGAACTTTAATAGACCTTTACCTTATTAACAAGGCATTAACCTTGTCAGTGGAAACAGCATATCTCATTAAGGAGATGCAAGGACTAATGGAGGGGCTCGTCAAGCTTCCCCCTTTTCCTCTACACCCTCCATATGTATGTAGCAAGAACAAGAGGAGATGTCATTCACTCCCAGGGCAGATGTTACAATAGTCTTAGGTAACAGAGGAAGATTACTTAAAACTACTCTGTTGGCCTCCATTTCCTTTACCAAAGTGGGAAACTAAAGTCTTAAAATGACTGCCATTCCTAAAATACCAATTGTAGCATGTTAGCAATCCCCCCCCCCCCAAGTCCTCTCATCATTCAAAAATTTTTGAGGTCTCTCTCTTGCCTCCAGGATCAAATACAACATCCTTAGCTCTCAGCTTTTGCAGTGAAGATTTCCACCCCTGTCTGGCTTCTGTAACATCAGAAGTTTGTTCAATCTGAACTAAAACTAAAACAACAGAGGCAGAGCTTTGAGCCAATAACTTTATTAGAGGAACTGATATCCTCCAACAAGATCTTCCTTACATTCTGAGACCTCCACCTTCTCCAGAGTGCCCAGCCCCATCCTCCAGGCAGAAGCATATTATCTCATTGGTAGACTTGAAACTCTTTGTATCTAAGTAAACATTGCTACCAGACAATAGATGGACATATAGCAACCAACCCATTGGCTCCTTTATACTCAAGACACCCACTCTTAGCACCAGGCCCTGGGCATCTTAGTAACCGGTTTTAAAATGATATGATTCACTATTCAGTCAAGTCTCTAGCCCAGGCCTTTGTGGTATGGGTCATGGTGAGTGGAGTGGGTAAAGGGGCTCTTAAAATGTCTGGGGACTTTTAACTAAAACTTGTGACATGTGGGTGGAGGCCCCCTCCATGCTATGTTGACAAATTAAAGTTTAACGTGATAGGAAAGACTCTTATAGGAAAAGCCTACTCAATTATAATCTATACCTAGTTACTTCTGATTATTGCCCATTAATAATAATTACCTTCTCTATGGAATCATATTAAACTAGATAATACTGATTAGAACTAATTATAGGGATAAAATTATTATTTAAGATAAGTAGGGGTCTACTAAAATAGAGTAGGGGTCAAACTATTTCTCATACTCCCAACTCTCTACTTCATTATCACCTTTCTTCATGAATCTTACTTTCCTTTTGTCCTGATAGCTATTTCTCACATGAAACTGTCCCTCTTCCAGCTTGGTGTCATCACCAAGGGGGCTCCCAAGTGAGGAATGTGCTCAAAGTCCCCCTAGCTTGGAGTTTGGGGATTTCTAATTTAGTATTAAAACTAATTAACATTGATATTCTAATTTTGTTGTTTTTCAGTTGTGTCCAACTCTTCATGACCACATTTGGAGTTTTCCTGGCAAAGATACTGGAGTAGCATACCATTTCCTTTTCTGGTCTTATTTTATACATATGGAAACTGAGGTAAAATTGTGTTAAGTAGTGATTTGCCCAGGGTCACATATCTAGTAAGTATCTGAGGTTAAATCTGAACTCAAGTCTTCTGGAATCTAGGTCTAGCACTCTATCTACTATGTTACCTAGTCACCCCTGAATTAATATTAGTATTATATATTAGCATAATGAATATTGGTATTATTAATAATTGGAAAGCTATGTGTTGTAGAGGATAAAGAGTGAGCCTGGAGTTAGGAAGACTCTTCTTCCTGAATTCAGATTTGGCTTCAGATGCTTAGCTGTGTGATCCTGGGCCAGTCACTTAATCCTGTATGCCTCGGTTTTCTCATGTATAAAATGAGCTGGAAATAGAAATGGCAAATCATTCCAGTGTTCTTGCCAGGAAAACCTATGAAGAGTCAGACATGGCTGAAATAACTGAACAACATTATTATTATTATTAATAATAATACCTAGCATTTATACAGCATTTTAAGGCTTGCAAAGCACCTAACGGATGTAATGTCATTTGAACCTCCCATCGAGGTGCTATTATCCTACCCCTTTTACAGATCAAGAAACTGAGGTTGAAATGAGGTGACTTGCCAAGAGTCACCCATCAAGTTAAAGACTACTTCGAATTATTTATTCCCCTTGCATTTGCTTATCTGTGCACGTAGCGTGGACCCTCCTACCCCCACGTCCCAGAAGGGAAGGGGGATGAAGTGGTGTAAGAAGAGGGTATGTGGACTAACTCGAAGGGGGCGGGGTCCAACCGGAATAGGACGACTGAGAGAGAAAAGGACTGCCCCATCTCTCAACGTCACGGTTAGGGGCGGTGTCTGAAGGAAATGGCAGATAGAGCGAGAGCCGCATAAGCCCACCCCATTCCTCCGGGTAGCTTAAGGGGCGGAGCTTGTAGGGTTTAGAGAAGGGAGGTAAAGGATATGGGAAAGGTGTAGCTCCACCCACTTTGCGTCAACTCTCAGGGAGGGACCTACCAGGAATAGGAGGGCTGAGTGGAGGTGATGCCACTTCGCCCATATTCTTGTTTTCTTAGACCGAGGATTGAGGAGACGAAGCCCCGCCTACAGCCTACGACTCCGTTAGGGGCGAGGCTTAGAGGGAAAGGGAGGTTGCAAGCGAGCCAGAGGGAGTGTCTCCGGAGCGCGTAGCCTCTAGTACAGGAAGTCCCTCCCCCAAAGGCCTTTTCTCGTCCTCTGCACGTTCCTCATCCTCTTCCACAGAGGTCGTGCCCCGGAAGCGGATCAGCCATGTTGCCCGGTGACCGCGGCATGGAGGAAGAGGCGGCGGGCCTGTGAGGTTGCTTTCCTGTCACCCCTCCAGCCCTATTCCCCACCTCGCTGACGGCTCGCTCGCGGCTCCGGGCCCCCGGACCCTCATGGCCGAGCCCGGCCGCGGCGCGGTGCTGGGTTTGTACCGGGCCCTGCTGCGCCGGGCCCGCGGGCTGCGTTACACTGACCGTGACTTCTACGTGGAGGCCGTGCGCCGTGAGTTCCGCCGCCCGCTGCCGCCCGGGGTTGGCCCGGAGGCAGTGCAGAGGCAGCTGGACAAGGGCCGAGCCTTCCTGCGCGGGGAGCGTGGCCGCCTTGTTTGAGCCCGGCCACAATGCGCTGAGGAGCCCAGGTAGGTACAGTCCGGCCATGGTCGGGCAATGATTAAATTAAGTACCTTCTGTGTGCCGGGGTGGTGAGGGGAGAAGGAACGAAAAACACGAATTAAACGCCTGCTGTAGGCTTGCTCCCCGCGGGCTGCGTCCTATGCCTTCTCTCAGGGAGTCTGCTAGCCTAGAGTTAATGCTTCTCCTGATTTCCTCCCAGGGTGGCTTCTGGACCTCCGAGCTGGGCCACCTGGAACCTCTGAGGGCCTCAGGCACTCACTTCACAGCCTCCACTACCCTCTCGCCTGTTACCGGGACTCTCCTGCCAGAAGCCAATCAGGGCTGCTTGCTTTAGGAAGCCCTCACCTTTCCTCCTTGGGGACAGATCCTTTGTTTTAGAGAGAGTCTTTAGGACATTTGAGAGATCCGTTCCAGTTTCGAAGGCCTGCTTATTTGGGTCCAAGTGTGCTTTGCCCAGGACTTTGTTTCTTAAATCCTTATCTTCTGTCTTAGAATCTATGTTGTGTATCATTTATAAGATAGAAGGGCAGGAAGGGTAGGCAGTGGGAGTTAAGTGATTTGCCCAAGGTCACACAGCTAGGAAGTGTCCAGAGGATAGATTTCATTCAGGACCTCTCATTTCCAGCGGGGAGGTATATCCACTGTGCCACTTGACTGCTCCCTGCCCAGTCCCTCCCGGGGCTGCTGAGCCCCAGGAGTGAACCAGAGCCCCAGACTGGCCAAAGATCACACAGCCATAACCAGGACTTACATTCAGATCATTTAGACATGGCCAGGAAGCCAGCCGCCTAGAAATAACCGTCAAAGGGTTTAGGCACTTGAGGGCTTAGAAGTTAAGTGAAGAGAGACCACAGCTATGGATCACGGGAAAGCAGGATTTGGAGTCACCACCCCTGAGGTTTTTGGAAGACCCTTGCTTTCTCTTCACTGGCAGATGGATCATTTCATCACCTGACAGAATCTGCCTATTCTACAGAATGGACAAGGTGGTACTTTTACAGTCTCTTTCACAGGCTACTTAGGGGGAAAGAACTTTGTAAACCATAAAATGATGTAGAAATAGGAGTCACTTGTTTTCCAAGGTCACTCAGCTGGGGGAGGTGCATGGAGATCCAGGATTCAAATTCACATCTATTTATCCCTTATTCAGAGGTTTTACTGCTGCACAGCACTGACTTACCTAAACTCTTATTTCCTTTATTCCCTGGAATGAGCAGGAAGGAGAGTAAAAGGCAACTAACACCTCTTCTGTCTTTCTGGCATTTTAAGATTTTCAAATGATTTTCCTTACAACCCTGTGAGGTAGGTAGACTTAATGAAGATACATTTTTATAAATCCATCTTCAAACATCGAATCCTATGTAAATGTTAGGTCCTATTAAGATTTGGCATTATTACTATTGTGTGTGTGTTTAAATCTAATTTTCAACTCTAGGCATGGTGCACTAGCTATTTAGCTGGTCTTGGATATTGTTATTATACCCATTTTATAGATGACAAAACAGATGAGGGATGTGGCCAGCTAGAAATCACTGGAGTTAAGACTTGAGCCCAGACTCCTGACTCTTAAGTTCAGTACTCTTAACTCTATTACACAGGCCTCTTAGAATCATAGCAGTGATTTAATGACAGGGATAACACATTTACAAAACACTGTTAGTGTTTATGAAACACCTTGCTTTAAAAGCTTGGCATTACTTGTGTCTTGGTAGTCAGTAAATATTTATTAAGCACTTGCCTGTGCTTAAAGTGCATTGTGACCAGCTCTGGGTTAAGTATTGGGGAAACACAAAAAAAGAACAAAAGACATTCCTGCCCCCAAGGGCTCACAGTCTAATGGGAGAGACCACCAGGAAACCAATAATATACAAACTTCAAGTTGGAAAAAGGAAATCACTAAAGTGCGAAGGCATTAGAATTAAGGGTTGGGAATGACTTTCTGTAAAAGATGGGATTTTAGCTTCAACTTGAAGGAAGGTAGGGAATCTAGAAAATACCCAGAGCTGAAAGATGGGGAGGCTGTTGTCACTGGAATGAAGAATAATATGGGGAGGGAATGGTGGTAGTAAAGTGTAAGAAGGCTGGAAAGTTAGGAGGGGGTTAGGTTATCAAGGGTTTGAACACCAAATGGGATATTGTTTGATTTAGGCAATAGTGAACCACTGGAGTTTATTGATTGGGGGGAGGGGTGACATGGTTAGACCTGTGCTTTAGGAACATCACTTTAGTGGCTGAATGAAAGATGGATTGGAGTGGGGAGAGACTATAGAGTGAGGCAACACCCCTCCCCCCATTCCTAACCCCAGCAGGCTAGTGAAGTAGTCCTAGGTGTGAAGTGGGAACAGTGTTAGAGGAGAGTGCATAATCAAGAAATAGTGTAAAAGTGAACTTGATAGGCCTTGGCAACAGTTTGATTTTGAGGGAGGGGGTTGAAAATGAGAGAGTGAGGAATCCAGGATAACTACATGTGTGAGTCTTAAGAGCCTTGGAATTTGGTGGTTCTTTTTACAGTTAGGGAAGTTAGGATCAGGGAGGGTGTAGGGGAAAAGATGGTTTCCTTAAGTTTAAGTTATCTACTGGGTATCCAGTTCAATTTGTCTGAAAGACATTTGGAGATGAGAAACTGGAGGTCAGCCAGAGATTGGGGCAGGAGAGGTAGATTTGAGAATCATCAGCTTAGAGATGGTCATTGAATCCATGGGAGCTGATGATATCACCAGTGAAGTGGTACCATAGAAGAAGAGGGCCCATGACTGACCCCCTGAGGATCTGGAAGAGGATCTAGTCTAGGAGACTGAGAGGGCAGGTTGATTGTATGACCTATAAATGATGTCTTCCTTTTATATATGATGAAATTCAAGCATTTATTAAGCTCCAGCTTTGTGCTTGCCCTCTGATAGACCCCTCTGGGATACAAAGATTCAAAGAAATAATGCCTGTTTTCAAGTGGATTGTAGTTTAACAGTAGGACTTTTATGGAAGTGGGAGAAATCCCAAGTGATGGGCCATGTAATGGAGACCTGTGGAGGAAGTCACTCCATCTGCTGACATTAAGAATCTTGGTGATATGATGCCAAAAGCTCCCAGCCCATGCTGCTATAGCTTAGGCATTGCCTGTGATTCCTTTGTACAGAGAGAAGGGGGTGCAGTTTGAAAGACTTTATAGGTAGAAGTGACAAGATATGGCCACTGATTAGGGTAAGAGGCGATTGAGAACTTGAGGATAGTGCCAAGGTGATGACTGACAGATTGGAACATTGATGGTGCCTTTGACAGCTGTTTTGTGAAAAAGTAATGAGTGCTGTCCATGGATGAATTTGAGATAGCTTGGTGACATCCAGTTTGGAATGTTTCATAGTTAATTTGTGATATGGGGGCTGCTGTTTGGACAAGAGCCAGGGACTACACATATATAGATTTGGGAGTCATCAGCATAGGAGTGATAATTGAAACCTGGGAGCTATTGAAGTTACCTAAAGGGAGGGAGAAGAGTAATGGAGAGGGGACCAGGATAGAGGTTTGGGAAACATCTACCATTGGGGGTCCTAATATGACTGATTATCCAACAAAGGAGATTGAAGGGTAGTCAGACAGGTAAGAGGACCAGGAGAGAGATCAGGAAAGAGAGTGAAGTCAGGACGTCCAGGAATAGAAAATGTGTGAGATTAGACAAGACTGTTAACAGACAACACAGGAAGATTGAGGACCCTGACTTAGAAAGATTCTAGGACTTCGTGTCCAGAGAGCTGGCACCAAGTCTAAATTTTGCACCACTTCTGTGCAGTTATCTTGGCTAAGGCACTTCTCCAAGTGGCTCTTTTACTATCTCTAAATGGGTTAATCATTCCTGAACTTTTTTCCACCTCTTCCTCGAGGAAAGCCCTTTGTACCTTCCTATTTTTGCAGTCAGAGCTTGAGGCCCAAAGGGAGGCAGGCTTCTCTAATGGTGACCAGAACAACAACAAAAAAACCCAACAAAATAGATTTTTAAAAGTCATAGGGAGGATACTGGAAAAACCAATGCTTGGAACAATTGAAACAGTTCAAGTCTAGAAGCTATTCATTGAGAAAAGAAACATTCTCCTGAGTGTGTTCTCTGGAGTGAGGAGTAAGGGACAGGTGGGACTGACCCTTCAAGAGTGAATCACTTTTTAAAGAAATAAAGCAAGATGAGTTCTGCTAAGAACACACTATGGTTGAAGACAGAAGAGTCTGTGGAAGAGGGAAAAAGACCTGGGCTTGGACTTGGGACCTCAACATCGAAGCCTCCTGGGACTTGTCCAACTAAGGAATTCTGTTCGCTTTTGTGTGCCTGAATTTCACTTATCTATAAAATAGAATACTGTGCTTTCTGCCTCACATGAGCAAAAATAGCTGTATGCAAGTGAACTCAGAGTTATACCACATACATAGATCAGGACATTTTGAGTGACCTTAGAGCTTTCCTGGGACTATCATAAATTGGAGAAGCAGAGAAGGATGCCTTCCATAGGCTAGGTAGTGGCTAGGTAATCTGTGGAAGAATCATTTCAGTAACCAGTGTCTTGAAAGCCAGAATTCATGCTCATAGGAGCATATCCCAGTGGAAGGAACACTGGCTGGCTTGTGCATGTGATTAACTGTGGGTGAAGTTTTAGCCAAGACAATTAACTTCTGAGTTTCCATTTCCTATTCTGCCAAACACATGTACTCCCTCTCTCATGAGGTTGGGAGGGAAGTGTTTTACTAGGCACTGGCTTCCTAATCCAGTGTATTTTACTATGTGCACAGGGAAGGTCATCAGTGCCCAGAGCTACAGGTTGGCCCTCCAGAGATACTCTGTGGAGTAACTAGGTGGTTCAGGGGATTAAGAGCCAGGCCTGGAGGTTCTGAGTTCAAATTTGGCCTCAGATACCTCCTAGTGGTGTGACCCCACACAGTATTGAGTCTAAAACAAAGAAAGGGTTAAAAAAAAACTATAATAAAATAGGAATAATATTGTCCATCTCTTGGTACCCTTGGGAACCATGAACCATGGGCACAGCATTCTTTAGCTAGTTAGTTAGAATAACCTTCTTATAACAGGATTAGTATGCTGCTGACCAGATTGTGAGCCCTGAAGCATGGCTCTGGGCTCTGGTACCATAGCAAGATGTATCCTATTTCTTTTTTTTTTTTTAAACCCTCACCTTCCATCTTAGAATCAATACTGGGTATTGGTTCTAAGGCAGAAGAGTGGTAAGGACTAGGCAATGGGGGTTAAGTGACTTGCCCCGGGTCACACAGCTAGGAAGTGTCTGAGGCCATATTTGAACCCAGGACCTCCTTCCTGTCTCTGGGTCCGACTGTCAGTCCACTAGCCACCCAGCTGCCCCCTTATATCCTATTTCTTAATTGTGTCTGTATCAAAGGATGCCACTGTCCAAAGGAATGTTAACTAATGAAGTGGGCCTTCTGTCACTGGACACTAGTATTTGTAGACAAGTTAGGTTGACGCTTGGTACTAGGAGAGAATAAGTGACTTTCCCCATGGCCTCATGGCCACTGTGTGCCAAAGGCACTTGAATCCAGATATTTACACCAAGCCTGAACTCAGTGCCCCTTGGCCAACTCAGTCAGACTCAGGATCTGAGAAGTTATTGGTATATGTGCATGTGTCTACCCTGGAAGTAGAGAGTTCTTTACCTGTCTCTGTGATGAAACCCCAAATCTTCCCCACTTCCCCAAGTTGGTTACCAGTAAGAGGGCTGGCCTGTCAGGCCTGATACTTCTTAGCTATGGGGACAGGGCTCTGAACCTCTTTGCCCATTTTTAAAATGGGGAGAATGCTAAATTGCCTCTTTTACCAGATTGTTGAGGAGAAAGTGCTTTAAAAATAACTCCCTCTATGGGCAACTAGATAGTACAGCGGATAGAACTCCAAGCCTGGAGTCTAGAGGACCTAGGTTCAAATCTAACCCCAGCTACTCCTAGTGTGTGACCCTGGGCAAATCACTTAACCTCACTTGCTAACCCATACCTCTCTTCTGTTTTGGAACAGATTGATTTTAACACAGAAATTAAGGCTTAAAAAACAACTAACTTACTCTTAGGGGGCTTTATAAATCTCAGAGCACAAAAGCAGAAATCCTTCCCTAATATTTGTTTTGACTATCCTCCCCATTCCCCCATTGTTTCCCTGTTTCCTGCACCCTCCCCTTCCTTATTTAGGTGATAGCAATGGGTAAAGGGTGAGTTTCTAGCCTGGATTACTTGTTGGACCTTCCTTAGCACCTGAGGTGAGGAAGGATGGGGGAGGGTATTGTTGGCTACTTGTGGTTAGGCCATGTTGACTGAGGTGCTCCCAGGCATATGACATTTTATTCATCAGTAAAGTTGCCTTCCTGGTATTCTACTTGCTGCCTCTTCCAGCTTAGTCTTTCCCAGCTTTCAGTCCTTTCATCTGTGTGGCTAGTAGTTATAGTCACATTTTATATAACTGGATAAACAGGTGAAGTAACTTGCCTGAAATTCTAATGACTTGCTTGGTCAGACCTTTCTTCCCCAGATCTTCCTGTGTTTTCAGGTTTTAGGTCATTGGTGCATTCAAAGGTCATCCAGCCCAGCTTCTTCCATACAAATTCTTTGAGACAGCACAGAATTAATTAGGAATAAATTCTACTTCACAAAAGGCAAACTTGACTAGGAAAGGGTGAATCATTTTTGACATTTCAGCTCTCTGGTTGGACTTTTAAAGCTTCTTCCTCCAGGTCACCAGATATATGAAATCACATCTAGCCCAAAGTTAAGGGTATTTACCCTCAAGCAGGAAGAGTTCTTCACAGGCCTGATCTGTTTTCTTTGGATTGTAAGCATAGGCTTGCATTATAATTCTAGAAATCAGGAGGCTTCTCATCTGAGATGGGGAGAAATATAATCTAGAGGCTAAATTCTGGCTGTTGGTTTTCTGGAAGCTAACTCTGTCATAAGATGTTAGAAGTTTTGTTTTTTTTTTTTTAATTATTTTATTTAGGCTTTTTCCATGGTTATATGATTCATGATTTTTTTCCTTTCCCCTTCTCGGATCTGACAAGCAATACCACTGGTCTATACATATATCATTGTTCAAAACCTATTTACATATTATTCATATTTGCAATAGAGTGATCTTTTAACACCAAAACCCCAATCATATCCCCATCAAACTACTTGATCAATCATATGTTTTTGTTCTGTGTTTCTGCTCCCACAGTTCTTTCTCTGGGTGTGGATAGTGTTCTTTCTCATAAGTTCCTCTGGATTGTCCTGGGTCATTCATTGTATTGCTGCTAGTGGAACAGTCTTTTACATTTGATTGTGCCACAGTATTTCTCTCTTGGTGTATACAGTTCTCCTGGTTCTGCTCCTTTCCCTCTGCATCAGTACTTGGAGGTCGTTCCAGTTCACATGGAATTCCTCCAGTTTATTATTCCTTTTAGCACAATAGTATTCCATCACCATCAGATACCACAATTTGTTCAGCCATTCCCCAATCGATTGACACTGCGCCCCCCCCCCCCCATTTTCCAATTTTTTGCCACCACAAAGAGCATGGCTATAAATAATTTTGTACAAGTATTTTTCCTTATCTCTTTGGGGTACAAACCCAGCAGTGGTATGACTGGATCAAAGGGCAGGCAGTTTTTTAAAGTTAGAAGGTTGTTCTTATCAGAGACTCCTTTCTTCTCAGCAAAAGGAACTAAGACCAGAAAAATGCTTCTCTAGCACTAGGTGTCTTTGTACTGGGGGGGCAATAGCCTTCTCCCCCCCCCCCCCCCATACCATCTGTATTTCCAGGATAAGACCCAGGTTGTTGGTGTTTTCGTGCTCTTTTGCCCATTTCACAAATGACGTGTTTTGTTTGGGTGGGGGGATTCCTATAGTTTGTAAACAGTGAAAACTCAGACTTGGAAACTACCAGAGCCATCTCACCATGTTTATTTTAGCTGTGTTGGAGTTGTCTAGGCAAGCTTTATAATGGGTGGAGAGGGCTTGGAAACAGAGTAACACTATGGAAATTCTTGCCTGACCTGTGAGGTAAAAATAACTCTAGTTGGCTTCTTTCCCCAAGTATCCAGCCTAGAATACACACACTCTTAGAGTCGGCCTTCTGAGAGCTCCAGCCCGAGGCTTAGTCCTGCCACATTCAGCAGAATGAAAGCAAGAATAAAGGCCCTTTTCTCTTTCTGTGGCATCTGATCAAATCCCAGAATGTGATTAGCAGCCTTAAACTGGGAGAAGACAACACTGATGACAGCAGAGTTTTTGAAATTATGGAATAGCAAGTTAGCATTTTTTAGAACTAGAAGCCACTCAATGCAGTTCAAGTGAGCAAGAGCATTTATTTATAAATGGTTACTATGTTCCAGGCCCTGTGCTGAGCCCTGGGAATACACAGACTAGCAAAATAATGTCTGCCCTCAAGGAGCTTAACATTCTAATGTAATGGAGAGGATTGTGCAGCAGCTGGAAAAGCAATAACTTGAAGTTAAAGAATGCCACAGCCCAACTTGCATACCAGAGTTATTAACAAAAGGCAAATATTGCTTGTTAAAGTGCTTTTGGAGATATTGGTGGCAGGCAGTAAAAAATCTACCAAGTACCCACAGTATGTCATTCTGATTGTCCTTATCTTATTGCTGGCAAATAGGTCAGCAGTATGAAGAATAATTCTGACCTGAATTTATTCCATCTTGGGACTATTCAGGATACAAACTTGTTTGGGAATTATCCTTGTACCTAAGTATTGACCACATAGACTGACCAGTGAACATTCCTCGTGACCTGAGGACTAGAGACAGGAGACCAAAGCTAGTTGGCATCTTTGATGAGCGAGAGAGGGACTGAGCCGGAATGGCATGGAATTTTTTTTTCCCTTTTCTAGGCATGTCTCTTACTGGAAGTATTTACTCTGATCATCACTATCAGACCTAGATGGACATGTTTATTCTCATTTTTCTTTTTTTCTTTCTTTTTTTGTTATATGTTGTTTTCTTTTTTTAACATTATTTTATTTGGTCATTTCCAAACATTATTCACTGGAAACAAAGATCATTTTCTCCCCCCCCCCCCCCCCTTCCCTCTCCTATAGCCGACGCATGATTCCACTGGTTATCACATGTGTTCCTGTTTCTAACCCATTTCCATGTTGTTGGTATTTGCATTAGTGTGTTCATTTAGAGTCTCTCCTCAGTCCTATCACCTCCACCCCTATAGTCAGGCAGTTGCTTTTCCTTGTTGTTTTTACTCCCACAGTTTATCCTCTGCTTGTGGATAGTATTTTTTAGATTCCTGCAGATTGTTCAGGGACATTGCATTGACACCAATGGAGAAGTCCACTACCTTCGATTGTACCACAGTATATCAGTCTCTGTGTATAATGATTTCCTGGTTCTGCTCCTCTGCATCACTTCTTGGAGGTTGTTCCAGTCTCCATGGAACTTCTCTACTTTATTATTCCTTTTAGCACAATAGTATTCCATCACCAACATATACCACAATTTGTTCAGCCATTCCCCAATTGATGTGCATCCCCTTGTTTTCCAATTTTTGGCTACCACAAAGAGTGCTGCTATGAATATTCTTGTACAAGTCATTTTCCTTATTATCTCTTTGGGGTACAAACCCAGCAGTGCTATAGTTGGATCGAAGGGCAGACAGTCTTTTATCACCCTTTGGGCATAGTTCCAAATTGCCCTCCAGAATGGTTGGATCAATTCACAACTCCACCAGCAATGAATTAGTGTCCCTACTTTGCCACATCCCCTCCAGCATTCATTACTTTCCATAGCTGTCATGTTAGCCAATCTGCTAGGTGTGAGGTGATACCTCAGAGTTGTTTTGATTTGCATCTCTCTGATTATAAGAGATGTAGAGCACTTTTTAATGTGCTTATTAATAGTTTTGGTTTCTTTGGCTGAGAACTGCCTGTTCATGTCCCCTTGCCCATTTATCAATTGGAGAATGGCTTGATTTTTTGTACAATTGATTTAGTTCTTTGTATATTTTTGAGTAAGCCTTTGTCAGAGGTTTTTATGAAGATTGTTTCCCAATTTGTTGCTTCCCTTCTGATTTTAGTTACATCGGTTTTGTTTGTACAAAACCTTTTTAATTTGATGTATTCCAGATTATTTATTTTGCATTTTGTAACTCTTTCTAAGTTTTGCTTGGTTGTGAAGTCTTTCCCTTCCCAAAGGTCTGACATGTGTACTATTCTGTGTTCGCCTAATTTTCTTATAGTTTCCTTCTTTATGTTCAAGTCATTCACCCATTTTGAATTTATCTTTGGGTGTGAGGTGTTGATCTAACCCTAATCTTTCCCACACTGTCCTCCAATTTTCCCAGCAGTTTTTATGAAATAGTGAATTTTTGTCCCAAAAGCTGGGATCTTTGGGTTTGTCATATACTGTATTGCTGAGGTCACTTATCCCGAGTCTATTCCACTGATCCTCCTTTCTGTCTCTTAGCCAGTAACAGATTGTTTTGGTGATTGCTGCTTTATAATATAGTCTGAGATCTGGGACTGCAAGGCCCCCTTCCTTTGTATTTTTTTTTTCATTATTTCCCTGGATATCCTTGATCTTTTGTTCTTCCAAATGCACTTTGTTATGGTTTTTTCTAAATCAGTAAAAAAAAATTTTGGAAGTTCCATGGGTATGGCACTAAATAGATAGATGAGTTTGGGTAGGATGGTCATTTTTATTATATTGGATCGTCCTACCCATGAACAGTTAATGTTTTTCTAATTGTTCAAGTCTTGTTTTAGTTGTGTGGAGAGTGTTTTGTAGTTGTGTTCATATAGTTCCTGTGTTTGTCTCGGGAGATAGATTCCTAAGTATTTTATTTTGTCTAAGGTGATTTTGAATTGGATTTCTCTTTCTATTCTTGCTGCTGAACTGTGTTGGAAATATATAGAAATGCTGATGACTTATGTGGGTTTATTTTGTATCTTGCAACTTTGCTAAAGTTGTTGATTATTTCGATTAGCTTTTTGGTTGAATCTCTAGGATTCTTTAAGTAGACCATCATGTCATCTGCAAAGAGCGATAACTTGGTCTCCTCCTTGCCTATTTTAATGCCTTCTGTTTCTTTTTCTTCTCTAATTGCTACTGCTAGTGTTTCTAGTACAATGTCAAATAATAGAGGTGATAATGGGCATCCTTGTTTCATTCCTGATCTTATTGGGACTGCATCTAGTTTATCCACATTGCAGATGATATTAGCTGATGGTTTTAGATATATACTGTTTATTATTTTTAGGAACGGCCCTTCTATTCCTATGCTTTCCAGTGTTTTTAATAGGAATGGGTGTTGTATTTTATCAAAGGCTTTTTCTGCATCTATTGAAATAATCATGTGATTTTTGTTGGTTTGCTTGTTGATGTGGTCAATTATGTGGATGGTTTTCCTAATATTGAATCAGCCCTGCATCCCTGGTATGAATCCTACTTGATCATGGTGAATGATTCTTCTGATCACTTGCTGGAGTCTTTTTGCTAGTATCCTATTTAAGATTTTTGCATCTATATTCATTAGGGAGATTGGTCTATAATTTTCTTTCCCTGTTTTTGGCCTGCCTGGCTTTGGAATTAGTACCATGTTTGTGTCATAAAAGGAATTTGGTAGAACTCCCTCTTTGCTTATTATGTCAAATAGTTTGTATAGTATTGGAGTTAGCTGTTCTTTGAATGTTGTGACAAGGAAATCACTTTAAAAGACTGATATATATTAATTTAAGGTCGCCAAGGAATTCAGCTATGTAATTCCTAAATGAAAACTCAAGTAAGCCGTCAACCTTTTATAGAGTTTAATTACAAACAAGAGGAAGAAAGGAATTAGAGATAGAGAGAGAGAGAGAGAGAGAAAGGGGAGAGAAGGGAATAGGGCTTAAATACACTTCTGTTTAGGCTGGGCCAAAAGGCCCAAGCCCTTAGATAGCTGGGGCAAAGAAAGGAGATCAGTCCCTATTACTCACGTGACCAAAATGGAGAAACAGTCTCAGGGGCCTCCACCTCCAGCTTCCTTCAGAGCAAGCTTCTCAGAGCACCTCTCCAACCACTCAGAGCCAAAACTCTCCAACCCAACCACCCCTCAGTCCTCAGACCCCTCTCTCTTTAAGCAAACCATCCAAGTTCCCTCCCCTCCATTCTCACATCTACCAATCACTGACCATGTCTTCCCTGTGCCAAAGGTGGCTCTAGCTTAACCCAGGACCGCCCAGAGGTCTGTGGCTTTGCACATGTCTGTTGAAGGTCATATTCTCAAATAATTAAATCTTGATCTTTTGCTACAGCCCTTCCTAAATCCTGTTACCCTGAGTAGGGTAGAGATTGGAATAATTAAATTTTGATATATGCAGCAGCCCTTCCTAAGTCCTGTTAGGACTGAGTAGGGTGGGGATTGCAATTTCCAAGACCTGGTTTTGTCATTCCAAGTATCTCCATTGTATCAATTCTAAAATCAATCATGACTCAAAGAAATTCCTGTTCTATGCTTAAGCATAGGTCAAAGCCCTTTCCATTGTTCAGCAAAAGGTTTCTGTCCTAAAGTAATCTTAAGAAGGGAGGAGAATGACCCTCCCATGCCAATGGGGTTCACATTCCAATAGACTATCAGTAAGAAATTTTCCAAGTATGAAATTTCCTAATGGTGAAATTTCCAACATTTATAAGTCTAAGAAATTTTAAGGTTTACAATGTTTGATAGAATTCACTGGTGAATCCATCGGGCCCTGGGGATTTTTTCTTAGGAAGTTCTTTGATGGCCTCTGTTGGATTTCTTTTTCTGATATGGGATTAAGAAATCTATTTCTTCTTCTGTTAGTCTAGGCAATTTATATTTTTGAAAATATTCATCCATATCACCTAGGTTGGTATATTTATTGCCATATAGTTGGGCAAAGTAGTTTTTAATGATTGCCTTAATTTCCTCTTCATTGGAGGTGAGATCCCCTTTTAATCCTTGATGCTGTTAATTTGCCTTTCTTCTTTCCTTTTTTTAATTAGATTTACCAGTACTTTGTCTATTTTGTTTGTTTTTTCAAAGTACCAGCTTCTAGTCTTGTTTATTAGCTTAATAGTTCTGTCACTTTCTATTTTATTAATTTCTCCCTTAATTTTTAGGATCTCTAGTTTGGTTTTCTTCTGGGGGGTTTTAATTTGTTCGTTCTCAAGTTTTTTGATTTGCATTTCCAATTCCTTGATCTCTGTCCTCCCTAATATGTTAATATATGCACTCAAGGATATGAATTTTCCTCTAAGTACTGCCTTGGCTGCATCCCATAAGGTTTGAAAGGATGTCTCGCCGTTGTCATTTTCCTCAATGAAATTATTAATTGTTTCTATGATTTCTTCTCTAACTAACTGATTTTGGAGTATCATATTATTTAATTTCCAATTAATTTTTGATTTGGCTCTCCATGTACCCTTACCGATCAGTATTTTTATTGCCTTGTGATCTGAAAAGGCTGCATTTATTATTTCTGCTTTTCTGCATTTGAGTGCCATGTTTCTGTGACCTAGTGTATGATCTATTTTTGTGAATGTGCCATGTGGTGCTGAAAAGAAGGTGTATTCCTTTTTGTCCCTATTTATTTTTCTCCATATGTCTATTAACTCTAATTTTTCTAAGATTTCATTCACCTCTTTTACCTCTTGTTTATTTTTTGGTTTTATTCATCTAAATTTGATAGTGGTTGGTTCAAGTCTCCCATTAATATGGTTTTACTGTCTATTTCCTCCTTCAATTCTCCTAGTTTCTCTATTAAATTTGGATGCTATACCATTTGGTGCATACATGTTGATTAGTGATATTTCCTCATTGTCTATACTACCTTTTAACAGAATATATTTACCTTCCCTATCCCTTTTGATCAGATCTATTTTTGCTTTGGCTTTGTCAGATATCATGATTGCAACTCCTGCCTTCTTTCTATCAGTTGAGGCCCAAAAGGTCTTACTCCAACCTGTAATTCTAACCTTGTGAGTGTCAACCCTTCTCATATGTGTTTCTTGAAGACAACATATGGTAGGGTTTTGGGTTCTAATCCAATCTGCTATATTTCTATGTCTTATGGGTGAGTTCATCCCATTCACATTCAAAGTTATGATTGTCACTTGTGGATTCGCTGGCATTTTGATATCTTCTCCTAGTTCTGACCTTTCTTCTTTAGCTATATCCTTTTGAATCAGTGATTTACTTTGGGTTAGTCCCCCTAGTCCCCTCCCTTGATATGCTTCCCTTTCTGGTCCCTCCCTTTTTATACTCCCTTCCCCTCCCCCCTCTCCTTCCCTCCCTTTTTATACTCCCTCCCCCTTCCCCTCCTTAATTTTCCTTTCTTTCTTGCCCTGTTGGATAAGATAGAATTCAGGATCCCACTGGATCTAGATGTTCTTCCCTCTCAGATTTGATTTCACTGAGAGTAAGGTTTAAGTAATTCCATTTCACGCTCTCTTCCTCTTCTCATATGAGAGTTCTTCCCCTCCCCTTCCCATGTGTATCTTTATATGGGAAAGATTATTCTATTGATCCCCCCCCTATTTCTTGAAGTTAATCTTAGTATTATCGTGGTTCCCCCCTCCCTTTTCCTTTCTTTGCCCCCACTTTCCCCAAATCTTCTTAATGCCCCAATCTTTCCCTATGCATGTTTCTTCTAACTACTCTTATGATGCGTACAATTTTTGAGAGTTACACAAGACATTTTCCCCACATATTAATATATATAATTTGATGTAAATGTAGTCCTTATAGAAGAGAGTTTGACTTAAAGAAAAAGATAAGATTTATCTCCTTTTCCCTTTCTTTCATATTTACCTTTTCATGTTTCTCTTGCTTTCTGTGCTTGGATATCGAACTTTCCACAGAGCTCTGGTCTTTTCTTAGCAAATGCTTGGAAATCTTCTATTTTGTTGAATGTCCATACTTTCCTCTGGAAGTATATAGTCAGTTTTGCTGGGTAGTTGATTCTTGGTTGGAGACCCAGCTCTCTTGCCTTTCTAAATATCGTGTTCCATGCTTTGCGGTCTCTTAGTGTGTTAGCCGCTAAGTCGTGTGTGATGCTTATGGGAGCCCCCTTATATCTGAAGCTCCTCTTCTTGGCTTCTTGTAGGATTTTCTACTTTTCTTGGAAGCTCTTGAATTTGGCAATTACATTCCTAGGGGTTGTCTTTTGGGGATTTAGTATAGAGGGTGTTCTATGAACCCTTTCTATTTCTATTTTGCCCCCTTGCTCCAGAACGTGTGGGCAATTTTCTTCAATAATCTCCTGTAGAATAACATCGAGGTTATTGTTTATCTCTGGTTTTTCAGGGAGACCGATAATTTGGAGCTTGTCTCTTCTTCCTCTGTTTTCCAAGTCTGTGACCTTTTCAGTGAGATATTTTATGTTTTCTTCTAATTCATTAATTTTTTGGCTTTGCTTTATTGATTCTTGCTGTTTTATGATCTCACTTTCTTCGAGTTGCTTAATTCTGGTCATTAGGGACTGGTTTTGCTTTTCAGCTTTGTCTGCCCTTCTATTGGATGCTTCCTGCTCTTTCTCTAATTGTGCAGTCTTATCTATCAGACTGCTGATCTCTTTCTCCCATTTTTCTTTCCAGAAGGTTTCCATCTTTTGGGTAAGCTCCAGTTTGAGATCTTCCAGAGCTTGTTGATAGTTTCCTTTTTGGGAGGCATGTTCTGATTTTTTTTGGATTTCCTCCTCATTCTCTTCTTTTCCTTGGGTACTTCCACCATAAAAGTTTTCAATAGTCACCTTTTTCCCTTTCTTCCTGGAGCCTTGATTTTGGGCCATGTGAGCCATCCCTTTGGTGGTTTTATTCCACTTTCTTTTTTGGTTTGAGGTCTGGGTGATGTGGGCGGGTTTTCTGTGAATTTAGGTTGCCTCAGACTAGTTCTTCCCAGCCTCCGAGGTTTCTTAGAGCGCTGGGCCCCTGGTCACAGCCAAACTGCACAGGTGTTCAGCTCCGCCCAGATAATCAGTGCAACCACCCTGAGTACAGCTCCGCGTCCCCGTGCTCAGAGCAGGATTCTCCCATGAAACCGCCCTGAGATGTTGTTTCCTGGCAGCCCCCAGATCCCAAGGACCCTGGAGTGCCCCCCCAGACAGAGACATTCCCCACTCACTCGCTGTCCCAGTGAGCGTTCCGGTAGCTCACTCTGGTTTGGTGGGGGAGGTGGGGGGGGGAAGGGTGGCTCAGTTCACGTTTCTGTGCAAGCTTTACCTCCTTCTTATTATAGTGTGGAAATGTTCAAACCCCACGTACCTTCGCCTCTTTGGGGTACTGGGGAGTCCTTCTGTTCCTCCAAAGGTGATTTTTATGCTCCTTAGATGTAGTCTATTTCGTTCGGTGCTGGGGAGAGGAAGCGTGTGGCGTCTAAATTGCAGCCATGTTTACCTGGAAGTCTATATGTTGTCTATTCTCATTTTTCTGACTGACATACTTATCTCTCAGAACAAAGACTTTGTAACTCAACAGCACCCATAACAGGAGTACCCAAAAATGGTTTTCAGCCTGTTTTGTCTTTTCCACATTTAAGTCCATATTACCCTTCTGTGCCAGTATAATGGGACAACTTTCTTTAAGAGAAATGGAGCCCAACGTAGCCATGCAGATTTTTTTGATGCAGCCAGGTAATTGGAATCAGCTGGACTGTCTGTCATGAGATGAGAGGATATTCATTGAGTTAAACTTCATATGAAGAAAGGGAGACCTTTTCTTTCTATCAGAAATGAGCTCATTCTTACTCCAACCCTCACCTTGCCAACTGTATCAAAAGGCCCAGTTATCTTCCTCTGGAGCAGCAGGGTGAGGAAAGCAGCTTGAGTTGGCTGGTACCCAGTGTAGTGCATTTGCCCATCCAGAAATTGAAGGACAGGCAGGAAGGAAACAGCTGGCTCCATGGGTTGGTGAAGGTATGAGGCATGATGTCAGAAGGGTGATGGGGTTAGTGTGAGCAGAAACAGCCTGGAGTTCTAGAGAGGTTGAGGACTTCACTGGTTAAGCTGTCACTCATTGGTAGCATTGTATATCTTCTTTTGTTCTTTTTTCCCAGGGGAGCAATGGCAGGTACTGGTGAGCGCCCGGGAAAAGGCAAGAAGGATGACAATGGCATTGGGACTGCAATTGATTTTGTGCTGTCCAATGCCCGCCTGGTGCTGGGGGTTGGTGGAGCAGCCATGCTAGGGATTGCCACCTTGGCTGTCAAAAGGGTGAGTGACTCTGGGTCCTTGGTAACATTGGGTGTAGGTGGCACATCTCTGAGAACCAGGAGACTGAAAAGAGCTAATGTCTGCAGAACGCAAACTTGGATCATGTCACTCCTTCCTACAGAGATTCAGATTCCTTTGCCTGGTTTTGGACTTCCTCCAAGCCCTGGAGCTGCTTGGCTTTCCCAAAGCTCACACACATTACTTCAGTGCCTTCTTTTCCTGAACCAATGGCCTTGAGTTCTCCTGCCTCCTATACCTAAATTCATGTTCTCTTTTTTCCTCTTGACCTGCTGAATTCTTCTCCATCCTGGGAAAGTATCTCTTTTGGAGATGGCTTCTCTGGGATCCCCCATGACACTTTTTTCAGAATCTTTCTAATGTGTAGGTATCCATTTTGGGGTTTTAATATACGTTTTGGCATGTTGGTGCTCCAGACTTATAAGTACAAGGAGGTGCCATGAGGAATCCTAGCTTTTCTCTACTTTGTATTTTCCCCCCTGCCCCTAGTGCTGAGCACACAGTAAGAATGTAGCAAATGTTCAGACAAGTAAGGAATGTTGAATGCTCTGATGAATGCCTGGTTGTCCACTCTTCTTCCTCCTGTCTTGGGGGTGGTGTTGTAGATGTATGATCGGGCCATCAGTGCTCCGAGCAGTCCTACCCGCCTGAGCCATTCAGGGAAAAGAAGTTGGGAGGAGCCAAGCTGGATGGGATCCTCCCGGCTACTGAAGCAGGACATGAAGAGCAATCTTAGCAGATCCCTGCAGACTCTGCCTACAGACCCCTCGGCCTTTGACACAGGTAAGAATCTTATTTCTATGGAACCCTCCATTTCCTGCCTCATGGGTCCCAAGGGTGGATCAAATGAGCCATCAGAGCCAGGGGTTCTCATGTGAATTTTTCTTGCTTTCCTTGGCAGATGGTTTCTGCTCCCCCAGACCCAAACCAGCCTCCAAGAGGGGCCAGGCAGACTTGAAGAAGTCCCGACTCCGCCTGTCTCTTCAGGAGAAGCTATTTGCTTACTACCGGACCCGGGCAGCTATCCCCCCTGGCGAGCAGGCCCGGGCCAAGCAGGCGGCAGTAGACATATGTGCTGAGCTTCGGAGCTTCCTCCGGGCCAAGCTGCCTGACATGCCACTGCGGGACATGTATCTGAGTGGCAGCCTTTATGATGACTTACAGGTAACGCACTTTTCACCAAGAACACAGCTGGACAGGAGCAGTTTCTGACCTTGACCTGTTTTCTCATAACATTGGTCATTCGGACTAAAGATGTTCCATGTTTGGGAGAGAACAGCGCCTTTTGCATCATAAACCCAACCCCTTTCAGGACAGATACCCTCTGCCCCAATTCCCTTTTATTCTCTTTTTCTCTTCTTAAATTTGGGACTTCCTTTTAAATCTGTTATCCTTTTAAATCAAGTTATTGAGGGCCTTATATGGATAGGTTCATGGTTAGGCCCTGAAAAAGCTACCAAAGGAAGAGATAGTTCTGTGTGCATGTGTGTGGATGGTGGGGATACCTGCTCTTTCCTGTATTTAGGTCAGGTGTATTTGCTTGGTGAGCAGAGCAGCAGCTCAGTGTGAAGGGTTGTAGCCTCGATCTCTCTCTGATGTATCCCCTTGAGTCTCCTCAGTGGCCATAACCAAGCATTCCACTGTAGTCAGCCACCCAGGGAAGAAGGAGGCAGCTCTGAGTAGGAGAGATTCAGTGGGGCTGGAGCAGTTTGGGGCATCAGCCCCATTTGACTTGGTGTCTTTTCTCCATAGGTTGTGACTGCTGATCACATTCAGCTCATCGTGCCTCTGGTCCTGGAGCAGAATCTGTGGTCCTGCATCCCCGGGGAGGACACGATCATGAACATCCCAGGCTTCTTCTTGGTCAGGCGGGAGAACCCAGAGTACTTTCCCCGGGGCAGCAGTTACTGGGACCGCTGTGTAGTTGGTGGTTACCTTTCGCCTAAGGCTGTGGCAGAGACATTTGAGAAAGTCGTAGCTGGCTCCATTAACTGGCCGGCCATTGGCTCCCTCTTGGACTACGTGATACGTCCAGCTCCACCCCCTGAGGCCTTGACCTTGGAAGTGCAGTATGAGCCACAACGGCGGCTTGTCATTGACTTTCTACCATCAGTGACCTTGGGGGACACCATCCTTGTGGCTCGGCCTCACCGGCTGGCTCAGTATGATAACCTATGGAGGCTGAGTCTGCGCCCCGCTGAAACTGCCCGCCTCCGTGCATTGGACCAGGGTGACTCGGGTTGTCGAGCTGTGTGCCTCAAGGTCCTCAAGGCCATATGCAAGTCGAGCCCAGCTTTGGGTCACCTCACTGCCAGTCAGCTCACTAACGTCATTCTCCACTTGGCCCAAGAGGAGCCTGACTGGTCTCAGGACATGCTAGCTGACCGCTTTTTGCAGGCCCTCAGGGCCTTGATTGGCTACTTGGAGGCTGGAGTCCTACCCAGTGCCCTGAACCCCAAGGTGAACCTATTTTCAGAGCTTACCCCTGGAGAAATAGATGAATTGGGGTACACCCTTTATTGCTCACTGTCTGAGCCAGAGGTCCTGTTGCAGACGTAATAGAGGGCAAAGCCAGCTGTGATGTGTATTAGGTGGTCAGGCCTTGGAGATTGTTGGAAACATTCTCTGGGCTCTGCTGCCGAGGCAGTGCCTCACTGGGTTCCTCGGTGCCTCCAGTCTTGCTGGTCATCAAGCCCAGGTCGATACCTGCCAACTAGAATGGCCTTTTCTTGCCCTGCCCTCCTTTTTTTCTGTCACTAAACACTGTGCCTCCCCCCTCCCCTTTTTTTTCACTGTCCTAGCAAGGCCAACTTCCATAAAGTGCAGCAGGAAAGGTGACTTCTGCTGCCCCACCAGGCCCTACTTTTAAAACACTCTGTGTCTTTTACTGTTGCTCCCTCTGCCCATCTAGCTCCTTTCCCTGGAGCACATCTGCTTGACCAAGATACTGTCTCATAAGTGAATGTTGCTCTGTAGCAATGAGTGAATATTTATGAAATGCATTTTGCATGGTGAGTGAATATCCAGGATCTGTGGGGGGGCTGCTGGGGCTGTCCCGAGAGCCATGTTCCTGTCTGTAAAGGCAAAAGACAGGCAGGCTCTTGGGGGTGGATGGGGGCCTACCCCACCTCCCACCTTCCTCATTTGGCCAGGGAAAGCTAAGATCAGGTAGATTGGGAAAGGTGGAGAGCATCTCAGATGGAAAGTTCTCTCTTCTGGGAGGGATGGCTCTGGAAATTGGGTTCCAGGTTCTCTTCTGTGGCTTTCTCTGAGAGGGTAGAGGAGGTACCCAGAGGAGGAGCCTGGAGGTACAGTGACCATCCTGCCTTGGTGCTCAGGAGGCTTGTGGTAGCCCTTCCTCTGTACCAGCCCCACGGCTGTCCAGCTCTGGAGTTGACTTTGACCAAGTGATTCAGGAGAGGAAGGAGGGTCATAGGCCCCTCAGGTATCGCACATTACTGAGGTTGCTGTGTTTTCCTAGCCACCCTGCTATAGCAATTAGCTGTGGTCAACAACAAGTGGTGGGTGTCTGGTGAGAGGCCAGAATGCTTGCTGATAGGGGCACCAAAAGAACCCCTCCTGGCTTCATGTTTGTGCTGTGTCCCCTTCTTAGCTTCTCATTTCAGCAGGGGCCAGGCCTGCCTTGAAGCTTCAGTACCCTTGGAAAAGGGAATTGGACTGTCAAAAGGATGCTTCAATCCTGCATCTGCCAGAGGCTGCTAGAACACGCACATCCCTTCCCTTTGTCCTGTGTCTGTCAGATAGCACCTGGGGAGAAATAAGGGCCTTGTAGGGGAAGATGGGGGTGAGGGGGGATCCTACTTTATTCCCCCTCTCCCCCCTTGTTCTTGTTGCCCGCTGTTAAAAATGCACTATTTATTGCAATGTAAAGTTGTCCTGGGAGGGAGGGAAGTGTTTAATACATATTGGCAATATGTCTTACTGTTGTGTGTTTCTTTTTCTGTTTGTGGTAAGGGGCTATCAATGGCCCTGTTGCTGGCCTTCTTATCCAGCATTTTGTATTCCCACCGCCAAATCTTAGTATTTTGCTTCTGCTTTCTCTACCTCCCCACTCAATGAGATTCGCTGTTCCCTGGATTTCAATGGTGAAACAGTCAGGAGACAGGAAACAGAAAGGAGACCAGATCCTCAGCTTCCAGGATTTCTAGGAGGAGACACCTATGTATTTCTCAGAGCCTGGGAAATGAAGTGGGAGAGGGGGGTTAATTTAGAGAATCCCTGCCTCTTCCTCTTCTTACTGTTGAGGGAGATTTGATGGGTTTGTGTCTGTCTATGGGATTCTGATTGCTCATAGAACATGCCTTCAGGAAGGAGACTGGGAAGGTCTGCCCAACAAAAGTGTTTTAAAATCTGCAATTTCTCTAGCTTGCTCTCCAAACCTCCTATACATTAGCTCCTTACCGTGGAATATGGAGCTTAAAAAAAAAAAGTAACCATATATCTCAGAGGGGAAAAGTGAATTGAATTAGGAAGAATTATTCCAGAATAGCTTCAAATTCAAACAGGCTGATCTTGCCACACTATGAGGAGATGGAGCAGTCCATAGAATCAGAAAGTATGAGAGGTATTAGGTAGCTTAGTGGATTGAGAGCCAGGCCTAGAGATGGATTCAAATCTGGATTAGATACTGCCTACCTGTGTGACCCTGGGCAAGTCACTTAACTCCATTGCCTGGTCCTTACTACTCTTTTGCCTTGGAACCAATACTTTGATTCTAAGGTGGAATGCAAGGATTAAAACAAAAAAATGGCCCTAGTTTATGGCTCCTTTGGACACAAACCTTAACTGATGCAAAGGATGGGCAGCAGAATTCCAACTTTTTGGGGGAGAGATGAGGTGCTCTCATCTCTTTGCTCATTGATCTACACAAACATCAGATCCTGAAAAAGTCTTTACTGGCATAAACACCTCCTTTTAAAAGTATCAGAAACCAAATTGGTCATTGAGGTTTTGGGATTCTTATTCCCCCAACAAATTGGGATTTCCCCCCCAATCCCTATGTTTAATTGGGGTATTTTTATTATTAAAGGAAAGAAGTGACTGATGTTTTTTTTTAAGTCCAGGCTCCTACCCAGCCATTCCCTGGCCTGGCTCCTTTTTGATATTTTTGTTGCTGCTTCTTTTGAAAGGGCAAAGATGGAATGGAACCTAGTGAGTAAGCCAGTGCCTACTATGGGCATTAGGGGAGGACTGAAGGGAGAGACCTGTGTTGGAGGCTCCCTCACTCCTTCCTTTGAGGCTGTAGACTTGGCCCTGAACTTGGCTGGATAGTCTCTACCCTTTCTGACCTAGGAGCCAAAATTGGGAGCAGGATGTATCAGGCCAGGCTTCCCCAGCTTGGAGCATCTTCCCATCACTGCTGTGCTGTGTGGTTATGAGCTTAGTGGTGATAGCTGACCAAAGGCCTGGGAGTGCAGGGATTGGGGGTGGGATTATCTTGTTCCCTCTCTGTGAAAGCTGGTTTGTTCTTGGACTTGCAGGGGTTCTGACCAAGCTCCCAAGCTGCCCTTTGCTATGTGTGTTGTCCTTGATCCACATGCATTCTGAGCTGGACCACAGATGGCCTGGGCAGGCTTTGAGGGTGGGACTGGGTGCTTGGGTTCTGTGTTCTGGTCAGTTCTGCTGAACTCCAGATCCAGGCAGCCTGCCCAGGACAAGCACCGGGACAACCTTCCTGCTGTCTTTTTCTCCTCTAAGACATCGAAGCCAAGGAGTCCGTGACTTAAAAGAGTGGGAACATAAAACAATAATAATAATAAAAAAAAAACCTTTGCACCAGCTTTGGCTTCTGTGTTTGGTGTGGATAAAATTTTCTTTCCAAGGACTGGGCTGTTTGTTTGGAGGCTGCTGGTTAGGGTGGTGTGGGCCTTCCCTTTCACCCCAGAGGAGTTAGAGATACTTCACTGAAGCCTCCAAGACTAGGCAGGTGATGTTGGGCTCACCTTAGTCTTGTGCTTTGCATTTTAAAAATGGGCGTGAAGACAAAGGCTGGAAGTAGAGGAATTAAAGGAGAGAAGCCTTTACTTAACCATTTATAGTGATCATTTTTCTCCTGGATTATTCTAGGGCTTTCATGGTAACTCACAAAGATCACATGCTTTCTGTGGTTCCTGTTCCCAAAGTGGGCATGGGCTTTCATGTTTCAGGGTCTTTGTGTGTCCACACACAGAATGATTTTTCTCTGCCGCTATGTTATTTATTTTAGCCACCCAACCCCCCCTAAAAACAGCAGCACCTTTTTTCCCCATAGTCAGGAATAGCACTGGGCACCATGTCTTGGTCTAGATCAGGACCGGATTAGAGGAGCACTCTTGAGGCAATTGGTGACTTATTGCTGGCTTTTTATAGACAATAAACCACTGTATTGTTAATGTAGACATGACTTTCTACCAAAAGGGTTCTTAGGCCATTAGGGAACCCAAAGCACTGGGCCTTTCAGAAGTTTAAGAAAAAAGTCCTTGCACTTAGGCTTAATCTAACAGTCTGCTGTGGAGATACTAAAACCTGTTTGAAAGGATGATGCTATCAAGCTATCTTGGATCACTTTGAGGAGAAAAAGAATTCTCAGTCTTGGACAATGGGAAGAATTAGGTAAGCCTTCTTGTAAGGCTTCTGGGTCACCCCAGAACTGAACTTTAAGGGGAAAAGGTTCTGAAAAGCAGAGAAAATGGTGGCATGCTTTCCCAAGCATGGGTGTTGGGGGTGACTCCCCTCCTCCCTCCATGTGCAGAGATAGGGCACATGATGGATTGGGATATAGCCAAAGTAAAATTTTTTGGCAATATTGCCTGCATCAGAAGGATGTCATTGTCAAAATGGACTGGTCACTCAGATATAAGTCTGGAGCATCTCTGATGCCAGGATCAAGGATCTGAAATTTAAAGAAGCCAGCAGCCAGAGAAGATTGCTTCATTTGTAAAAAAGAAGAGTTGGACCTAATTTGGGGATCTTTGTTAAGTCCTGGACCTCTTAGGCTGTCCAAGCTTCTGGATGAAACTTTTTGGAATTTTTTTTTTAACTTCTGTCTTAAAATCAATACTATATATTAGTCTAAAAGCAGAAGAGCAGTAAGGGCTAGGCAATAGGGGTTGTGACTTGTCCAGGATCACACAGCTAGAAATTACTTGAGGCCAGATTTGAACTCTTGATCTATCATCTCTAGGCCTGGGTCAATCCACTAAACCACCTAGCTGCCCTCCAGAATCATTTTGAAGAGCACAGAATAATCCATAGGACTACAGAGCAAATCAGATATATTAAACTATCAGAACACAACATTCCTGGACCCCAAGTTCAGAGCTCTTAGAGGAAGTCATGAAGGTACTTTCTGGCTATCCAAGAAGAGAGGAAAATTTCTGATTTGTTGGTCTGGATTGTCTGGGTATAGAGATATAGGAAAGAGGAAAGTCATAGGACAAACCCTGCTGCAGGTTGTCAACAGCTTTGTACCCGCTTTCTCAACTGGGTGGCCTTGGAGACATGAAAGAGTTTAGTTACTTTCCCAGTCACTCAAAAGCCAATATTTCAGAAGTGGAACTTGAACCCAAGGCCCAGTTCACTGGAAGCTCACTTGGCGATTAGACCAGCTGTTGGCTATTTTTTTTTATACCTCAAGTTAATGCAGGAGCAAGAAAGCAGTCATTAAATGTTTACTATATGCCATTTGCTGGGGATGCAAAGGAATGGGAGAATAGGCCTTTCAGGAGCTCCTGCTAATTGGGAAAACAGCTGCAGAGCAGATGGGAAAGGCCCCCAAATTTTAGGGGATCTGATAGCATGATGCAAACCCCCAAGAACCTTAGAGGGTACTAACAGGCTAAATGAGGGTGCCTGGGAGGGTCTGGGGAATGTAGAGGCAGAGGCTGGGCAGATAGTATAGCCCAGAGGATCATAGGTGCTTTGGTACAACAAGTGACAAGGTCCAATGATCCTCTCAGTGGAGGGACTCTGAATTGGTCCCTCCCAGTACTTCCAAGCAGTCTAAGCTGCCTCTGTCAGGTGCTGACATCAGGGAAGAAATGGGAAAGTCATGGTCTTGGCAGCTTGGGAACAAAAGAAATTTAGAGATGTAGAAGCCTTTTCAGGAACTTTTTTGGGTAAAGGCTTTGAGCATGCCTTTTGCATCTTTTACCATTTCTAAGACCTATTTTCTCTCTCTTTTTTTTTTAACTCACACCTGTCTTAGTATCAGTTCTAATACAGAAGAGCAGCAAGGGCTGCTAGCTAATCAGGGGTAAGTGACTTGGCTAGGTTTACACAGGAAGTGTCTGAGGTCAGATTTGAACCCAGATCTTCCTGACTCCAAAGCCTGGCACTCTATCCACTGTGCTACCTATCTGCCCCTCCTCCCCTTTCCCCTTGGGAGAGTTGCCCACATCCACCGTCCTGACAATGGCTGCTCCATTTATCTGAGCCTGAAAGCTTTGGGTTTTATGTTCTATCTCTAGCAATAAGGCACCCTGTCCAGGCTGTTTGGGAAATGGATTTGCTGACCATGTTCTTGTGTTCAAAATGGACCCCATTTCAGAATCATGTTTTTAACATGCATAAAATACACAGGATTACAAAGAAAAAGGAATTTTTCTGAAATATAGTTGCTATTTTTTAACAAGAAAGTTCGTGCACCTTAGGTTAAGACCACTCCTGTTCCCTTGTTGTCTAGATGTCAGAAGCAGGACCTGAACACAGGCTTCAAAGTTCCAAGGCCAGCCTTTTCAATTCAGAGAGATGCTCTGACATTCCAAGCCCCTCTGTGGAGTAAAATGATCAGTACAAATTCGTATAGTGCTATACAGACTAAGCCTTCCATTCTGATGGCTCCCAGCAGCATGGAGAAGACCCTCTGTGACTGGAGGCCTTCCTAGGGAAGTGTGAGTTCTGATAGGTTCTACCAAGCTGGTAGGGTTTCACGTTGGCCCTAGAAATGGCCAAGAACCATGAAGTTTGGAGACTAGCAGCAGGTTGGTTTGCTGGTGAGTTTTCTTTTTTATTGGCAATTCACTCATGGAAGATTATTAATATTGTTGGAGCTAGAAAGAACCTTAGAGGTAGTCTAGTCCAATATTCCTTTTCTTTCTGGTCCTTCCCCATATACCCCCCTCCTGACTTTTAGCTAGGCTCTGAGAAGGCTTACCTAAAGTCCCCTATTGCCGTAAAGGCACAGTCAAGACTAGAATCACTTTTCTGGAGTCCTAGTCTATTAAGGCATAGAAAAAAAAAAAGTATTAAGATGGGGAGAACTTTAAATCAGAGATCCTATGATGGGGCCAAGGAGCCTCAGGTCCTAGGGGAAGTAAGGGTAATAAAAATGGAGGGAGGTAGGGGAAGAAGTAATTATCTCTTGCAGATGTGATGTGATAGGATTAACCAATTTAAGTATGCCATTTTCTCTTTTTTAAAAACACTTTAATATGTTTTATTTCCCCCATATCTCTTTTCTCCTCTTCCAAGAGCTACCTATAGAGAATAAATTTTTTTTCAGACAAAAAAAAAGGAAAAAAAACTGATCAATACAGAGAAAAAAATCAGATCATATATAGTGTGCCACAGCTGTAAACCCACCACCACCACCGCTCATAGAGTTCATTTTCTGTCTGAATAAGCTGAATCCAACCCGAGTTTTTATTTATAAAGAGCAAACCATTCAGATCACAGATTTGGGAACCTCAGCTAGACTAATGGGCTCATTTTACATCTAAGGGAATGGAGGTCCAGAGAATGAATTGATGTGGCTAGGCCAGGATTTGAACTGTGATACTCTTCTGTATCATATGGTTTCCTAGATGGAAGTTGGTTTGTAGGTTTTAGAGCTAGAAGAGAACTGGCTCCTCATTCCTTACTGGGATATTCAGGGCCCACACTAGTGGACAGAGGAGCAAACTGAGTCCTAGAGATCAAGGATTTAGGGCTAGCAGGGACTAAAGAGGTTATTTGGTCACCCTCTTAGACCCTTGTGAAGGGCACACTGTTAGCAGCAAGTTTGGGATCTGAAACCAACTCCTGGCACCAAACCAAGTTCTCTCTGCTATTCCATTTTGCCTCTTAACTAGTGGAAGAATGGATATCTGAACCTGGGTTGTTGGATTCATGGAATTTCAGAATGCAAAGAGACCTTAGAGATCAGCTGGGGCTTCTAAGGAATGAAGTGATGGCTCTAGGTCCTGGAGAGTAATGGCAAAGCAGATATCAAAGTCCAAGGTGAGTTCCCACCCTACCTGTACCACTTCTGACCTTGGGCAAGTCCTGTCCACTCTCTACTCCTCTAGTTTCTTAATCTGTTCAGATAGACCTGTAGACTCTAGGGAGATGAACATGACATGTTTTTAGCAAAGTTTGAAGATTTTTATAGAAGAGATGGGTCTGGGAATTCAGGTTTGCCTTCTATTTTTCTGTTGACATAATATCTATTTTTCTCTTGTTCATAATATCCTTGGGGACAAGATGGAGAGAGATAAGGGGTAAGACAATAACTGGAAGATTTGGAAATGGATGCCTGATAAGTCAAATTAGAGGTTGGTAGCTTGCTGGTAGAATGTCCTCAGGCCTTTTTTTAGGCCCCACAGTGATTATTTATATCACTGACCTGGATAATAGGTAGCAATGTTTAACAGAATTGCAGATGGGAAAGCTGGGAGTGAACTGACAGGCAGAAGGACAGAATCTAAGTCCCCAAAGATCACCACAGCCTCCCATGGTGGGCCAATTCTAGTGAAATGGGATCAGAGTGAAGGGCTTACATTTGGACAGCTGCACAGGACAGGATGGGGGAGGCAGGGCCCAGGCAGTTGCTGTGAAAACAATCTGGGCAACTTAGTGAGCGTGAGTCAACAATAAATCATGGCAGCCTTTAAAAAGCTCATGTAAACTGAGTGCATTCATTAAAGGAGGCACTATGTTCAGGACCAGGGAAAGGATTGTCTTGCTGTCTTCCCTTCTGACAAGTCTATTTCTAGGTGGCCCAGTTCTTTTTTTTAAGAAGAGCCTTTGGCAAACTGGATTATAGGCAGAGGAGAGTGACCAGGATGCTGAGATGACTGAGGAACAGGCCAAACCAAGATCAGTTGGTGGAAGCAGGGAGTATTTAGCCTGAAGAAAAGACGCAGGAGGGTTAGAGTAGAGGAAGGAAAAAGGAGGGGACGTGATTCTATTTAATGGGTTTTCCTATGGAGGAGAGACCAGATTTATCACATCACAGAAGTTACAACTAGGGGTCATGAATGGATTGTTGGTAGGCTCATTTTTCTGCTCAATTTGAAAGAAAAACCTTGTGAAAATCCCAGAATCACAATCTCCCAGTTTGTTGTTGTTCGGTCTGGCTCTTTGTGACCTCATTTGGGATTTCCTTAGCAAAGGTCCTGGAGTGGTTTGCCATTTCCTTCTCAAACCTTGTTTTATGGATGAGAAACTGAGGCAAAGTTAAGTGACTTGTCCAGGGTCTCACAGCTGGGAAATGTCTGAGGCTGGATTTGAACTAAAGGTGAGTCTTCCTGACTCCAGGCCTGGCACTCTATCTACCTAGCAACTCTCAGAGTTGGAAGGAACCACCTATGGCCATATAATCCAAGCCAGCCCTAAACAGGAAGCCTCCTTACAAGACATGACCAAGTGGGCAACCTTGTCCATCCTTTTCTGTCTCCCCACTATTAGTCTGGGAGCTCCTGAGAGCCTGGTCTTTTTTTGCCTTTCTTTAATTATTGGTGGTGGTTAATCAATGCTTGTTGACTGTATCCACTTCAGCATCTCTACTTTTGAGTAGGAGGTTTTGGTGAAGTTTCCATTGGCCTCATGTCCGGTTACTCTCAGTTCTGCCCAAGAGCCATCATCTGAGATCTCCTAAAACAGGCCAAGAACACACTTAGTTGGATTCCTCCTGAGCTTGCTCTTCTTGACCTCAAGCCCTTTGATGCTCCTCCTGGGACACCATCATTTTGGATGCGCTCTCTCAAAAACTGGGGGGTAGGGCCCAGTAGGACCACTCTTTCCCTTTTATTTACACCCAACTTACCTACACCCTAGGAGTGAACTGGCATTTTTAAAATAACCGTTATTTTCTCTCTTTGTATCAACACTGTGTATTGGTTCCAGGCCAGGAGAGCCGTAAGGGCCAGGCAATGGGAATTAAGTGACTTACCCAGGGTCCCACCGATAGGAAGTTCCCGAGGCCAAATTGGAACCCAGGATGGCCTATCTCTAGCCCTGGCTCTCCATACAATGAACAAACTATGAATGAATTGGTTTTGCCTCCCTCAGTCACAGAGGGGTTCCCCAACCCTCCCTCCCTGGATAGTATTGGGTTTGCTGTCTAGCCAAGGATCCTCCAGCTGGATGGTCCCTGAAGAGTCAAGTGAACGCCTTGACACTGATCTCTTCAATTTCACTGTATCTATTTCAGTCCACGTGATTCATCAATTTTTCCAATAAGTGAAAAAGAGCCCCGTGGGGCATCGGTCTTCGGTCTAGAAGGGTCGAAGCGGGGAATGGGTAAACGGTCAACCAGGCTCGGAAGATGGGGAGCTGCGGGAGAAGAACCCTGGATCTGTAAAATCACGACCAGGACACGGTGGGGGACGGCGGGGAATTGGGGGTGGGGTGGCATTTGTAGGCCACTTGCCGCGACCCTCGCCTACGCTGCTGAGCGCTGAACCGTAGGGACCATCTCGACAACCTTCAGGTTCTTGCCCAATAAGAGATTGAGCTAGGCGTGAGTCATCAGTTGGAGCCAATCAGCACTGTCCTCTTGCCCTAGCCCTGCCTCTAACGCAGTCTCGCGAGATTTTCGCGTTTCCTCGAGACATCACATTGACGCAAACCGTCCCAGGATAAAAGAGATTTTACTGCTCTGCCTCCCTCGCCCTTCCTGGCCCCTCCCTTGTTCCCGGATATGGGAGTGACACGAAATTTAGATCCCTCCGCGAAAAGGGAGTAAAGTTGTATAAAAATAGTCCCTGCCATTCCACCCTTTTCCGGGAGATTTTTCCAAGGCAATCGCCTCCTTCGTTTCGTTGATAACCAGAAATCGTGCTCGGAGCTCAATGAAGACAATAGAATGGAAATGAATACGGCACCTCGTTTTGGGGCGGGGAGGTCACGTGATCTGGGTGGAAAGATGCTTGACGCCTGCGGAGGAATACCGCGTCACGTATGGCGCGCACTATAAGAAGCTCGCTTCAGGCGTTGCGGCCGCCATTTTCATTTCTGCTGTATTTGGAGGATAATCTCTTTTGTTGCGTTCGTTGCCGCCCTCTCCCGCCCCGAGTTCGGCTCGCCTTAGTCCACCCCCCTCCCCCGGCGCCCGCCATGGCGTTCTAAAGGCGGCAGCGACCGCGGCAGCATTGGCCCTTGCAGCGGCGGCGGCAGCAGCTCCGGGCTCTGCAGCGGCAAACTCTAGCGGCGAAGCCATGGCGTAAGTAGAGGAGGGGTGGTAGCGATGCGGGGGGAGGACCCCAGGCCTTTATACGCCCAGGCGTTTAGTAATCGCTTGTGTTTACGTGTTAGGCCGTTTTCTGGGCTCAGCAAACAATGCAGAGGGGAGCAATGACTCGCTGCTTATGTTCTATGATAGAGGATATTTGTCTTGTATGGTCTAGAAACTCTGGAGAGATCAAAGGTCCCTAGCTTGTTCTGAAAATATCCTGGTGGGGCAGCACTTTTGTAGAAGGCTAGCCGGGCCGGGTCGGGCGCATTGCCCACGCTCAACGTGGCAGAAAAGGAAGTAGATAAAATGGCGGACGCTATAGTGTGGGGGTTGGGGACGCGAAGGGGCCGCGGTGGCCTCGGAATGAGTCATCCCCTTCGGGCCCCCTGCGGGCGGGGCGTCGGCCCCGATCCTTATATGGGCATGAGAAGGAAGAGAAAGAGGAAAAGAGAGCCTTAGCCCCGGGCCCGGCCCCAGTTCGGCCATTAAAGCTTGCTTTCCTGATATAAATCCAATATGGGGAGAAATGGGGGATGGAAAGAAAGGACTCACGCCCCAGGATTTCTTGCAGGTTTTTCACGGCATTCAGCAGCAGCATTGCTGTCATCCAAGAAAAAGACACCCAAGACTACTCTGCCTTCCTGAAACCGACAAAAGTCCGACAACATGACCGAGATGAGCTTCCTCAACAGCGACTTGTTGTGGGGGGATTTGTTGTCCCCCTTCAACCAGTCGGGTTTGGGGGCTGAGGAAAGCCTGAGCCCCTTAGATGACTACCTGGAGGAGGCCAAGCCCTTCAAATCGCATGGGTTCTCCAGCGACAAGGCTAAGGCAGCCTCTTCTGATTGGCTGGCTGTGGACAGTTTAGTTACTGCCACAGACTTTGGCAAGGGTAAGAAATAGGGGGTTTTTCGGGGAAAATTTTGGGGGGGAGGGGTCAAGGCCATTGTCCTTAAAGTGGGTCATTGGGGAAATGGATAGTGATTGATAATTCTAGCCCAGGATGTTTGGTGACAAAGTTATTTGTCTTGCAGAGGATGCCTTCTCAGGCATGGATTGGATGGTGGAGAAAATGGATCTGAAGGAGTTTGACTTTGATGCCCTCTTGGGTATGGATGACCTAGAATCCAGCTGCTCTGAGCTTATGGCCACGTTGGAAGGCTCTTGTGATCTATTCGACCCCCTGGCAACTAATGATAAAGAGACCCCATTAACAGAAAATTCAATTGGCCAATTCCCAGAAACTTCACTTGAAGCTGATCATGTTGCCCCCCTCCCCTTCCATCAGTCTTTTCCCCTTTCTCTAAGGCCCCTGACCTCCACTCCAGACCATTCTTTTAGTTTAGAACTAGGTAGTGAAGTGGATGTCTTGGAAGGAGACAGAAACCCAGAACTTGGTTATGTGATGATGCCCAAGGGTATCAAAGAAGAAGAAGCTCCTTCAGATAATGATAGTGGAATTGGAATCTGTACGAGCCCAGAGTCCTATCTCAGTTCTCCCCAGCACAGCCCCTCCACTTCCATGGGCTCTCCTAATGAGAGTCAGCTCTGCTCAGATCCCATCTTTCTCTCTGCCCACCCCAAGCCATATGACCGCCCCCTTGAGGACAAAAAAGAGAAAAAGGTAGATAAAAAGCTAAAGAAAATGGAGCAGAATAAGACTGCTGCCACCCGTTATAGACAGAAGAAGAGGGCAGAACAGGAGGCGTTATCTGGGGAGTGCAGAGAACTAGAACAGAAGAATGAGGCTCTGAAGGAGAAGGCAGATGCCCTAAGCAAGGAAATCCAGTATTTGAAGGACTTGATAGAAGAGGTCCGTAAGGCTAAGGAGAAGAGGAAAAATTCTTAAGTTGATGGGTAGTCAGATTCTTTTGTTTTTGTGTGTATATAGGTGTCTTGTGCTGTTAGTTCAATAAATTATTTTGTAGTAAAAGTGTGTGCATGTTTCATAAGGCCCGTAGGGCCAAATTGTAAAACTTGCTTTCCCCAAAAGAACAGCAAATGCTTTTTGTGAATCTCCTTCCATCATGGGGAGTGACTGGGCATAAGACTTCTGGTTTAATAGGAATGTATCACCTGCCTGCAAGGAGCAAATAGCCCCAGCACAAGAGTGGAGCATCTGGAAGGCTTTACAGGTTTGTGGTAAAGTAAAGCTCTAAAAGTAGCAAATGAGGAATTAGTATACATAACAGGTGGTATGCAAATGTGTAGAGACAAAATTCAGTCAAATCTGAAAACCATGTGCTTTTTAAGGGCAATAAGAATTTAGAAAAGCTTTTCTTGTGGAACCACACATTTCTGCCTTTGACCCTTTGTGTAATGTTCTTACAAAAAACACTTAACCTGTCAACCTACCCCAATATGCATCAGGCTCCACCCATGGTTTTTGAAGCCTGTGGTAATTGCCGCCTTTCACCTACATCTTTGGGTGGTAAGAGTGACTTGTAATTTCCTTCAACTCATTTTGCAGATGAAACCCAAGGTAGGAAGATGAATTCCTGATTACAGACTTGGAACCTGGTTGCCCTAAAACCTAGTCATAGAAAACATCTGCAGGAGCCTATTCTCTGGAAGTCGGCTTTTCTCCCTGATAGCTTTTCTGAATCGGGGGAGAAGGGAATTTGAGAATCCTGTGATGGCTGCTGTCAAAAACATTGGTTTTAAGAGACCTAAGACTTAGAATGAGATGAAGCTGTTGAGAAATGGTGAGGCTTTTTGAAAACCGTAATCTGCACTCTTTGGTGCAGTTATAGGATGCAATGGAGCTTAAACTTTTATAAAACAACTAAACTAAGAAGTGAAGTGGGTGAAGGGAGTCAGGAGGTGGGAGTTGAGGGTGGATGGGATGAGAGCCTACTGACCTAATCCCAGTGGAAACATGCTCCATTCTTGACAGGGAGAGAAGCTTTTGATGGGAAAGGGCAGAAGGCAATAGAATAGGGAGGACTGATGGTCAGAAATAGGAATGTCCATTAGTGAAGAGAGCACTCTGCTGCCCTGATGAATTTCATCCCCAGGCCTTGAAGGAACAGGCAGAAGGGTCTGTTGGTGAAGTAGACAAACTAGGGAATGAAGTACAAGAGATGAAAGGGAGGAAGGGAAAATGTTCTAGTGGTCCAAAAAGGGAAAAGGATGATGGGGAATTACTTTGGCCTCAAGGATGGAAAAAGGACAATGGCTGCTGATTATCAAGAAAGGGCGAATTTAAACTAGGAATTAGAGCTTTTTTTTTCTTTCTTTAAACTGATTCACCAAATCGGAGGCCAATCACAGGGAGATCTGGTGTGGAATTATCCTAGGTTTTAGCAAAATTTGGTAAGATGGAGAGGTCTGGGCTTAAATGAGAATATTATTCAATAGATTTAGAACTGAGTGAATGGCTAAATCAAGACTAGCAGTCATTGGAGGCAGCTGGGTGGTTCAGTAGATTGAGAGCCAGGCCCAGAGGCAGGAGGTCCTGGATTCAAATGTGGCTTCCGACACTTCCTACCTGTGTGACCCTGGGAAAGTCACTTAACCCCCATTGCCCAGCCTTTACCTCTCTTCTGCCTTGGAGGCAATGTGAAGTATTGATTGTAAGATGGAAGGGGAGGGTTTAAAAAAAAAAGTAGCAGTCAGTAGTTCAAAGCTTACAACTGAAACCTGGTCTCCAGTGTAGCACCCCTCAGGGATCTGGGCACCCTGGGCCTGGTTCCATTTAACATTTTTAGCCAAGATTTGAATATACATGATGGTATTATTCTTACCAGATGGGCAAGTAATAAGCGCTGGAAGTGCTAATACTTTGCAATTAAGCCTCTCCCCATTCCCTACCCACCCTTCACAAAGGCTAGAACATTGGGCTGAATTTAACAGTGGGGAGGCATGATCTGATAGTATTGTCTAAAAAAAAGAGCCAAGGAGATTTTACTGGTTAAGTTCAATGAATCGACCAGAAGACAGGTATGTGTAGCCTGGAGAACACTTGGGCACGAGGGCAGGGGCAGACAAAAAGCCAGCAATCTTCATCAATGGGAAAGGGATTACTTTTCCTGGTTTGGCCCCAGAGGGTCAGAATCAGGAGACAAATTTAGGCTTGACATCAGAAAAAGCTTTCCTATAATCAGCTGTTCAGAGATGGAACAGGCCATCTTGGGGAGAGACCTCCCCTTCTCACTCCTAGTGACTGTAATTGTAGGGATTACTTTTCAGATATGGTCTAGATGGCCTTTTCAGGGTTCCCTTCCCACTTGAACACTCCGCCTCTGGGAATGAGGACCCAAAAGTGAAATGAACAGGAGGCAGCAGATTTTGACTTGGGCCCAAGTTTTCCAATTCCCCGAGAACCTCAAATGTCCAAGGGCTAACTCCAACTAGCAAGAATTGGGCAGACTCCAAAATCCAGCAACAGGGAAACCCATTTGCCTAGCTTCCAATTTCTCTGAATTGGATCCAAGCTACAGTGTGCTCTTTCCATTCAGGATGAACGTTCATCCTGGGGGAACCCTGACAGTTCCCAGAAGCAGCCTCTCAGGGAAGACAACCCTCCAGGGGACTTGGAGAAGTTAAACTTGTATTTCCTGGAACACTTTGCCTTCCAAGGATCTTGGAGGGATAACCTCTGGACCTCAGGATGGTCAGCTTATACTGAAATTGCTTTAAATTCAGATTACTCTTTCATTTTAACATTACTTCCATTTCCTAATGCTAGACCCTGGCATCCCTTCCCATTGAGCCAGTTCTTATAGTCAAGAAAACAAGAGGAAATGATTTTATTCAGCAAAACAGAACTGAACCACTTTGGACAGCATCTGAGATGTTTGGCAATTGCACCCCTCACCTCTGCTAGAGGGAGGGAGCATAGTCAGCAGGCAGGGAAGAGGGAGATTTAGTCCCTCCTTCTAGCTCTCACTGGAAAGAGGGCAAAGGGCAGGTGGAGGAAATGGCAGTGACTCTCAAGCATTTAAGTGCTTACTATGTGCCAAAGAATGTCTATGGATTGGGGGGGGGGGGGGTCACAAATGTTAAACTGAAGGAGTCTGCTCTCCCCAGGAGCTGACTATTGGGGGAAGACACCACATAAGTTTCTGACAGAGCTCCCCCAAGGGGAACTGTAGTAGTCGGAAATCACTGGCTGGGAGCAGGAGTCAGCCCAAGTCCCCTTTGATGCCAGCATCCCATGATTCTAACCTTGGAGGCTACTCCACTGGGAGAGGCCTTACCCCAGGGTCTGAGGGGCCTCACTTCCCTTTGTGCCCAAGGATCCTATCTAGGGTGGCTCCAAAGCTAGAGCTCAGAGATCCCAGCCTCCACAGCAGGCTTTTATTTTTTTTTTAAACCCTTACCTTCCATCTTAGAATCAATACTGTGTATTGGTTCCAAGGCAGAAGAGTGGTAAGGGCTAGGCCATGGGAGTTAGGTGACTTGCTCAGTCAAACAGCTGGGAAATGTCTGAGGCCAGATTTGAAACCAGGACCTCCCATCTCTAGGCCTGGCTCTCATCTACTGAGCTACCCAGCTGCCCCCATCATGGCAGGCTTTGCAACCATACTGCTCGATTTATCCACATTGACTGGCAGAAGAGGAGGGCAAAATTAGCCCCATTCTTCTGACTCCAGTGACTCCGTAGGAGCTTTCTGAACTGTGGACCAGCTGTCAGAGAAAGGCTCTCATCTTGGCCTTTCTGGAGGTGCTCTTTGGCAGGCAAGGCAGAGTATGGCCCAAGAGGAGAGAAAAGTGAAGGGCCTTTGTTTTGAGCTTTAGAGGAAGTAGGAGAGCAGGAAGCTGAGCGTGGGAGGGGGCTCAGCACCCCAGCAGAGGCCTGTTGTTACCAAAAGGTTCCTTTCCCTCAGATCTCATGCCCTTGTCTGTATGGAGGGTAGCCTCAAGCTTCCAACAGCCCAGACCCCAGGCTCCCCCATATGACTCCATGGTTGCAAGCCCCCCTCCTTCTGTTACCCTCCCTAGGGGGCCTCTCTAGGGTGGGAAGGTGCCCCAGGCTGAGATGAGGCTCACTGGAATCCCAAACAGGGAAGTTTTCATTTTTATTTATGGGGCAGAGCAGTCCCCAGGCCCTGGTCCAACCTACCCCTTCTGTGTGGGGGCAGCAGTGCCCTCTGGTGGCTGAGTCTCAAACAGCAGTCCTAAGGGTGGGGACTCCTGAAGCTGGGAGTGGGGAGAAGGGAGCCAGGCCCTCCCCTCTACCTGCCACAGTCCCTCAGGTTCTCAAGTCTCTTGGCCCCAGGGACTGCCTTGTTCTGAACCAGGAGACTTGGTCTAAGACCAGACTCGCTCTCCTTGTCTCCATATGTCGGCTTCTTCCCAGGGAGTGAAGACCACACCAGTCCAGACTTGGGGCTCCTTCCTCTCCATCACTTTGTTCCGGAACTCCCAAAATATTCCTCCTGGAACTTCTGGAAATCTTCCTCAGTGAACACAGTGCCCTGGGACTTCTCCTTCTCTGGCTTAGTGGCTGGTCGGTCCCTGGCTTTCCTGCCTCGGTTTTGGAGAAGGATCTGTGGGTGGCAGAGGCCAGAAGTCACTAGAGGAGGGGGAGGCAGACAGAGGCCCCCCAAGGAGGGGAGAGGTTGGGCTTGGCTAGAGTGAGTGGGTTAGATGAAGAAGGTTGGGAAGGAGAGCCGGTGTCTCAGTCCATATCTGACCTGATCCTTCTCCAAAGGACCCCTGCTTTGCCCCTAATGACAAGGCACCTGGGACTTGGGGGTCACAAAGGTCTAAAAGCTGAAGAGGGGAGTTTAAATCCTCAGGTCTGCCTCTAGGAAAACCAGAGAGCCTCTCCTCATCCAGAAGAATTCCTCCACTCCAATTTACCTGAGAAATGAGAGCTTTGGACTAGGCCATCTCCAAGCTCTCTCTGACTCTGAACCCACAATCTAGTCTTTGCCTTGTAGCCCTTGGGGAAGGGAAGCTCAGCTACCTCCCAGGGCACCCCAGCATGCTCTGGTCCAGATTAGGAGGTCTCTCCTTCCTTCCTTTGGTTCTCTCATATATTCCCTCCCCTGGTCAGGGCTCCTATGGCCAAGCAGACAAGGTTGTGCCCCCCCCCCTCCCCCCTGCCGCCCAGTTGAGCCTTTTCTTCTTTCTCTAGGGCCCCTCCAGGTGGAATTAGGTGAATGAGAAGATGAACTACCTGCCATCTAGACTGATGGGACAAGCTCTTGATGCTTCCTGCCTTGGGGATGGTGACAAAAAGCTGAGACTGGTATCACCTGAAACTAGTCCTAGATGACCCCAAGAGTAGAAGTTTCTCCCTCTCCCAGGCCAGAAGAATCCCAGGCAATAAGACAAGGGGGTGGATCTGCAGCAGCCCTGACCTTTGAGGTGACCTTTGGGTCTGCAGCCACCCGTTTCTGCTTCATGAATCTCAGGTTCTCCAGCAGGTGGTCCTGATTCTGTCGCTTCTGGAACTCCTCTAAGTGGAGGCAAAAGAGTAGTTAGAAACAAACCCACAACCATACCAATTTGATTTCTGGGATGATGCAAAGGAAGGGGAGTTCCACGGCTGGGGTTCAAATCCAGCCTCCAACACGTATGTGACCTTGGGCAAGTCCCAGGTCTGATTCCTTGTGGACTCTTGCTATAGCCTCCTCCTTGGCTTCCTCTGGGACCAGCCCCACATCCAGCCTAATGTGGTTCAAGTGAACAAGGGCAGCCAAAGGGGGAGGGGAGCCTCCATCTCTACTTCTTTACAGGGCCCTGTACACATTTGGCGCCTAATAAATGCCTGCTAACCTCGGAGTCCATACCAGATAAAGGGGGAGCCCCGCTGGGCGCTCTGAGCAAGGGATTCTGTTCTGGGAGCTGGAAGCGGAAAGGGAGGACGCTCCTGGAGGTGGGAATGGCTGGTGCAAAGGCTCGGGGAAGGAAGAGACAGGAGCAGTGGGGGCGCCACCCCCCCCCCCACCCCCCCGCTCCAGCATCTTACCCAGAGCCGACTTGGTGACCTTCCCTTTGACCGTGGCTCCGTTCTTCCTGGGAGGCCGTTTCCCCGGGGGCCGCTTCTGGGGTCCAGCCCTGGAGCCTGGGAGAGGGAGGGGGCACTGTCAGGGCCGGGCTCCGGGGTTCCTCCCTCCCAGCCCATTCCGCTGACCTGCAAACAGAGGCCTTAGTCCCCCCTCCCCCCGCAGCGTATTCGTCGATCCCCTCCCTTAGCCTTACCGGTAGGCTCTCCAAGGAGCTCCAGGCCTTTGCGCAGGAGCGAAGCCGACATGCTGCAGCTGTCGCTCACGAGTTCCGCCCCACCACTTCCGCTTGGAGCCCGCTTCTAAAGAGTCCGGCCGGAAGCTCGAGCTTCCGGGAAAGTTCTGGGAAGGCAGTCACCGGGTGCTCTTTAAGACGCATGCGCAGAGAACTATCGGAGTTAGTCCTTTCAGTCGCTTCTGACTCCTCCAGACTGCGTTTTGTATGTTCTTGGCGGACTCTGGAAGGATTTGCCATTTCCTTCTCCTGCTCATGTGACAGATTAGGAAACTGAGGCAAACAGGGTCACACAGCTAATAAACGTCTGAGGTCAGATTTAAACCCAGGCCTTCCTGATTCCATCCACTGTGTCCCGAATTGCCCCAGGATAATGAAAGGGTGGAAGGAAGGAGTGGGTTGCCAAGAGCTATAGATAACTTCGAGAGAGGATACAGGAATCCAAGGGGAAACAGGCCCATATAGGGAAAATTACTTGTCCAAAGTCACACAGCCACTACCAGGCAGAGGTTGGATTCAAACATTGTCCAGCCTCCTGTCATTGCATCAATTCAACCCTAACTTGTCCAGATTCTTCTTGTCCTTCCAGGCCATTCACTTGTCTCTTCTACCAAAGGGACTGACATTCACCTTGAAGAGAGCTGGCTCAGGGCCTCCTTCTCTCTCCCTGCTCCTTAACAATCTGCTCCTCGGGGCTCTGCATCCTAACGTGCACAACCCCTAAATTCAGCTTTAATCTCTCCTCTCAAGTCTTATTCTTGGCTCACAGAAGACACTTAATGAATGTTAATTGACTGCTTGATTGAATTACAGAAATGCAGAGATTTGAAGGACCTCAGGAGCCATCTAGCCTACCCATACTCCCCTACAAATGGACATCTGGAGCTCATCCTCTTCCCCCCAGTCCTAGCCCATCTCTTTACTGCCCCGGTCTGGTTGAGGGAGCCCCCATCTTTCAGATTCCTGACCTGGGGTCACCTCTTCAGGGCCATCCCTAACTCTTCCCCTCTTCTCACATTCTGGGAGTGGCCACATTTCCTTCTGTGCATATTCTCATCTATCCCTTAGTCTCTCCCAATTTAACCAAGACACCATTGTAATACGCTTAAAAAAAAGAACTCTAAACCCTCACCTTCTGTCTTAGAATCAATAGTTTGTATAGGTTCCACAGGGAAGGCTCGACGTAGGAAGTAGACCTCCTGTATCTGTGTGATGGGGACAACAGTAGGCCTCCCTCCCAGGCTGTTGTGAAGATGAAATCATATTTGTGAAGTGCTTTGCAAATAATAAATTGCAATTATGATTATTACGATTAATCCAGGATGCCCGGTGGGCACATGTGAGGCCCCAGACCACTAGATGGCACTGCAGGGCTAGTTTTCCTTATCACCAGGGCAGGGAGTGAGTCTTCAGATTTCACTGATTTTCACTAAACCTGAACAGATTCCTTCACCTTGGGCTGGTGAGGCAGAGAAAGGGGGTAAAATAGGACATGAGAGTTAGTGTGATGAGGTGGTTAGGGCCCTGGGCCTGGAGTCAGGAGGATCTGGGTGTGAATCCTGCCTCAGACAGGAGGGAGGGAGCCCTTTGATCTCCAGGGACTGCAAAGTGTGTGTGTGTGTGTGTGTGTGTGTGTGTGTGTGTGTGTGTGTGTGTGTGTGTGTGAGGGTGAGGATAGGGCACAGCTCTGGGAGCTCCTCCTTCCCCTCCTCAGGGCCAGTCTCTCCTCCATCTCTCTTTCCCAGTCTGGTACCAATAACCCTGGAGGTCACTGGGATATTGGAAGTTTTAATCCAGGCTACAGTGAAGCATCTAAATCATCCTTCAAGGATTGCCAAGCACTGATGCTCCTAACAGCAATGTGCCCTATCTTATTTATTCTTACCAGGACTATTTTATTGTTTTTCACCCAATTATACATAGAAAAAAAATTTGACATTTGTTTTCTGATATTTTGTAACACAAATTCTATCCCTCCCTTCCCTTTCCCCTCTGAGATTCTCCCCATTTTATAGATGAGGAACCTGAGGCAGGGAGAAGTGAAGTGCCTTGTCCAGTATCATACTAATAATCGACTGGAGTAAGGTTTGACTCCAGGGCTCCCACCTAATGCCCATCTGCTCTAGTACAATGAGGCTTTATAGAGTCATCCCCAACATCTGTATCAATTCATACTCAAAAGAATAACAACCACGGCCTCTTGCTTTCCCTGACTTCCACTTGGTCCGTATCTTGAGTCTGCCTAGTTATCTACACATTATTTCTCCCATTAGACTGCAAGCTCCTGGAGGGCAGGGATTATTGGTGCTTTTCTTTGTTCCCTCAGAGTTTAGTGAGAAGCCCTTATTGATTGATTGAATGACTCAGAGGCCATCCACTCCAACCCTCTCATTTTGTAGAAGAGAAAACTGAAGCTTAATGAATCCAACACCATCCAGATAGTCAATGTCCCATGATCCCATGAATGGAATAATGGTGGCTATGTCATCTAAATCATCAACTTCCTGTTTCCTCTTTCTTGGTGTCTGTCTCTTTATGACTTTATCTATGTAGCGCTGAGCTGCCATTTTTCTCAGTTTGCCCCAGGTCTGTGAGATAAGAGAGATCAGAGTCTGGTCCATAGCACCCCCTCATTATCTTTTTTGGGGCTACCAACCAACAGAGATCCTGATGACCAACTTAAGTCTCAGGAGGATGGGAGAGGAACAAAGAGAAAGGCCTTGGTGGAGTGGGAGGTAATCAGAAATGAGTAGGGGTCTTTAGCAAGGGGCTCATTCCAGGTTCAGGGTCCTTTTTAAGCTGTGAAGAGCTCTTGAAGAAGGAGTTATCCTTTTTCTAATTGAAGCTGAGACCTAGAGAGATTGCCAAGTTATTGAGGCTTGCCTCCAGAGATGGACATGAGGATACAGCTCAGGGCCATAGATAATGTCCAATGGATAGTCTCTGCTCTTTGAAATTGACTTCTCTTTAGGCAGAAGTCAGCTTGTCCTTCTCCACTCTAGCCTGGGGCTTATTCCTTTCAAGTCCTGGTCTGGGAGACTGAGGCCCCTCTGGGATGGGGATCAGGGTGTCAAGAAGGGAAATGGGGAGTGGCTGGTGCTGAGGCATCTGGAAGCCAATCCTGTCTCTCTCCCATTGTCTCCTCCAGAGCCCCTGGCAACCTCCCAATGAAAAAGGCCTAAAAGAAACTTCCAGGCAGTTTCTCCCTCCGTGCCAGAGGGCTGCTGGCTTATTTCTGGGTCTTTTTCTCTCATTATTAATCTTTTACCTTTGTGTCCTCTTTTCTTCTCTACGATGCTCATTCCTGCCAACTGAGGTCTTTGAAGTGTGTTTTCTTTTTTTAAAATAATTTATAATTTTTTTTATTATTCTAAAAGGGTATTTTAAGAAGGCCCAAGGGAAAAAAAAAAACCAATCCATTTGTCATTTCCCCCTGTCTTCCTCTGTCCTCTTTTCTGTATCTGTCTCTCTCTGAATGTTTTTGAGCCTCAGGCTCTCTTTTTTTGTTCCACTCTGTCTCTCTTTCCTTAGGATCTCTCTCATTCTCTCTGTGTCTTCTCTTTTGTTTCTTCCTCTGAGTTGTCTGTCCACCTCTGTCTCCTTGTTACTGCTTTTCTCTCTCTCTCTCAGTCTTTCTCCCATTCTCATTGTCTTCTGATTGGTTGTCTCCCTCTCCCTCTGGGTTGTGTGTTTCTCCTTTCAAGCCTGTGTTTGTTTCACTGTCCCTTTTGATTTCTCTGTCTCTCATTCTCACTAAGTCTCTCTCTTGGTCTTGTCCTCTGATTATTTGGTGTTCTCTCTGTCTCTGTCTATTTCTTTCCCTCCCCCTCTCTCTTCTTCCTTCTCCTTTCTCTCCCTTCCTTCCTCTTCTACCCTATATCTCTCCCTCTTTTTCTTCCTTTCCTCCTCCTTTTCTCTCCCCTCCCTCCATCTCTCTTTCTGCATCTTGTTCCCTCTCCTCCCACCCCCACTTCAGGAAGCAGTCAATTCCTTGTCTTTGAAGGTCTTAAGAAGGAACCAAGATACCTATTTTTTTTGGGAAGATGCTGTCAGGGGGTTTCCTGGGCTGGTCGTTCCTTCTAACTGATGATAATAACAGACAGCATCTGTAGAGCCCTTTATAATTTGCAAAGCACTTTACACATGTGATCTCATTTGCTATTCCACTATTTCCAGTGTTGGCACCCCCCCCCTCCTCTCTCTCTCTCTCTCCTCCTCCTCCTTCTTCTCTCTCTCTCTCTCTCTCTCTCTCTCTCTCTCTCTCTCTCTCTCTCTCTCTCTCTCTCTCTCTCCCTCTCTGTCTCTGTCTCTGTCTCTGTCTGTCTCTCTGTCTCTCTCTGTCTCTCTCTCTGTCTCTGTCTCTCTCTCTCTCTCTCTCTGTCTCTCTCTCTCTCTCTCTCTCTCTCTCTCTCTCTCTCTCTCTCTCTCTCCCCCTCTCAAATAAACAGAGATGTATTGGGAAATATTTTCCATCTCACCTCCTCCAGCCCTCTCTAAACCATCCCACCTGTCCCCATAGTCTAGGAAATCATTAGCCAAGAAATTTTCTTTCATCAAAAATAAACCAAGAAGGGCAGAGACAAGAGGGAGGAGAAAAGCAGACTGGAATGGAAGAGGTGATACCTGAGTGTAGAGCTAGTGGGGTGGGGGTCAGTGGCTAGGCCAAGGACATCTGCCCTGTCTGCCTACCTGTCTCTTGGCATATCTGAGCTCAGGACTCCTAAACCCTGTGATTATGAGCAGAGACCTCTTACTCCTATTTGGTTTGGTTCTAGCACTGATGCAGTGGAAAAGGGCCCTGGCTCTGGAATCAGAAGATCCAAATCCCATCTCTGATGTTATTTCCTGTGTGTCAAATCTCTTCACTTCCCTTGGCTTCAGTCTCCTCATCTCTAAAATGAGGGTGATGGACTAGCTGACTTGTGGAGTGTGTTCTAAGTATTGTCAAGGAGAATTACAGAATGGAAGTGACCTTAGAATCCAGAACAGTACAATACAGAGAAAATGATGTGGGATCTGGGCCAGAGAACCTCCATCTGATTCTCATATTGGCTATCTACTGTGCTTGGGTGATCTTGAGCAAGCTTCAGCTCTCTTAGGGTACCCAGTGATTTCATTGGCAAATGAGGGGATTGGACTACCTCAGGGGTTCTTCACTTTGCTTGTGTCATGGATCCTTCTGGGAGCAAGTGTGGTGAAGCCTGCAGACTCTTGCTTGGAATTATGGGCTGTTGCCCACAATCATCACTGAAAGAAATGCTAAATGTCACTTACAGGTTAGTGGAAATGAAGATGTCATTTTTTCCTCAAGCAAGATCACGGACCCCTGAAATCTCTCTGTGGAACTTCTTTTGGGGAGTCTGTGGACCTCAGGTTAAGAACTCTGGGGCTAGATGACCTCTAAGACTCTCCCAGTGCTAAATCCCATGATAAGAGCTAGAAGAAGCCTTAGAACAGAAATGTTCTGTTTTATCTTAAAGACCACCCCTTCCCCTTGGAGTTAGTTAAATGACTCAGTGGATAGAGAGCAGGCCTGGAGATGGGAGCTCTTGAGTTCAAAATTGACCTCAAATACCTCTAACTGTGTGACTCTGGGCAAGTCACTTAACCCCCATTGCCCAGCCTTTACCATTCTTCTAACTTGGAACCAATCAATACACAGTAGTAATTTGATGATGGAAGGTAAGCATTAAAAAAAGAAAGAAAGAAAGACCTCCCCCTGCAAAGTCTGGAGGAATTCTGATTTGTGACTGGAGGGGAGAACCCATTTAGATGAAGTTACATGGAACTTTTAGGTCCATGTGGAAGTGGACCCCTACATGGGCAGTTCCTGTCTACAAAGCTTAGTTCTCTGGGAGGCCACATTTCCCTCTTTGGGCTAAGATCTCAAGTGTATTTAGATTCTTACTCAGTCTGAGAATTCTTGCATAGATAGTCAAGGCCATGAGTTTTATTTCTGCTTCTCTTTTAGGATATTGCATCCAAGGGTCAGAGATCTTTGATATTCTCCTTCCTGCTACTCTGGGTGGTTTGAAGCTGGTAGATAATAGGTTAAGATGGTCTCAGAGGCCCTTAGTCCAATGTGTGTTTGAACATTTAGATTTTGCTTGAAGAATACTAGTGACTTTTGTTGTGGTTGTTCAGTCATTTCAGACTCTTTTTGATCCCATTTTGAGATTTTCTTGGCAAAACCATTGGAGTGATTTGTCATTTCCTTCTCCAGCTCATTTTTACAGAGGAGGAAATGGAGGCAAACAGGGTTAAGTCACTTTCCCAGGGTCATAAAGCTATTCTGGGTCTGATTCTGAATTTGAACTCAGGTCTTCCTGACTCCAGACTTGGGGTTCTATCCACTGTGCCAGCTAGGTGCCCACAGTTCTGGGAAGTAGATGCTATTATTGTCCCTGTTTCATAGATAGGGAAACTGAAGCCCAGAGAGTTGGTGACTTACCTAGGGTCACATAGTTAGTTAGTGCCTGAGGCATAATTAGAACACCAGGTTTACAAACTCAAAGGTCCAGAGCTCTATCCACTGCACCCTCCAATTGCTCCTACTATCAGATATCTCTCTTCTTTATGAGCCCATGCTAGAAGGATCATCATGAGATGAACTCACAATTCCTGCAGGTTTATCCAGTCTTTCCCTCACCTAGCCTAGGATGTGGCCAGGATCTTTTCAGCTTAAAGTCCTCTTGGTCATCTCAGTGGAGTTCAGACCCCACAGATCTTTGATCCCACCTTTTCCCAGCAGACTCAGAGACCCAGAGAAAGCACCTCTCTAGCTGAGGCTGGGGGATGGAGGGAAAAATGGGCCTATGTGGGTGCTAGTCTGGAGCTCTGGGTATGGTTATAGAGAATGGGTGCATCAGGGGGGTTTAGAGGTTGGAATATAGGTATATAAGAAAGGGGGAGGGCTTTTGGGGGGTTTAGGGTTTGGGATATAGGTGTATGGGAAAGAGGGAGGGATTTGGGGGGTTTAGGGGCTGGAATATGGGTGTATGGGAAAGGGGGAGGGCTTTTGGGGGTTTTAGGGCTGGGATATGGATGTGAGGGAGTCTGTGCATGGGATAGAAGTCAGTGGGGGCTGGGCTGGATTTGTGTCTGTGATGAGGCAGAGGCTCTGTGGGGTGAGATGATGCTACCAGCCTTGGGGAAGGGCTCCCCAATGTGGGAGGAGCGTCAGGCTAGGAGCTTACACGTGATGGGGCCTGGGTCCCCTAAGCAAAAGCTGTTCTGTTTTATCTCAGTTCTAATTGTGTCCCCATTAAAATGCAAATTTCCTCTTAGACTCTGGCTTTGCCAGCCCGCCTGTATCGTCATAGCAACGAGAGGGGGGTGGCAGTGGGGCTGGGAGACCTGCCTCTCCATGGACTCCCTGGCCAAGCCCACTAGGTTCAATGCCACTTCTCTTCCCCACCCCCTGTGCCCCAAGGAACTAGAAGCTGGGCCCTGGGCAACGTAGTCATTGGATGATATCTCCACCCCCCCCCTCCCCCCAAGCCCAAGGCACACTGCTCCACTATGACTCAGGGTTGACCAGATTTCTGTTTTTTGGTGGGAAAAGCAGGACTCTAGAGTTAGAGGGAGACGAGAGAGTAGGGGCTAATGGCTTGACTAAAATCCGGGAGATTTGGGTTCTTAGCCCAGTTCTGCCATTGTGTGAACCTGAGTAAGTGCCTTCTCCTCTCTGGGCCTCAGTTTCTCTATCTGTAAAGAGAGGTAGTTGTACTCCATTCTCTCCAAGGTCCTTTCTAGGGCTGTCAACATTCTTCTTAGAGGCAGAGGGAGGCCTCACTTGGAGGGAGAACCGCGCCATGGAAATCCCCCATCTTGTAGGTGTGTGACTGCTCCCATGGAAAGGAGCAATGGCTGCCACCTAGTCGGAGACCAATAAATGCTTGTTGTTGATGGGTGTAGAACCTGAAAGCTGCCATACACATTCCTATTGGCCTGGAAGCTCCAGGAGCTTCCAGAGCAGGAGTGCGTCAGCACCAAGGACAGAGCCCTGCATGGCCCCAGGCTTAGGGATGAGCTGGAAGGAGAGGAGACCGAAACCGAGGTGGAGAAGGGGGGAAGAGAGGGAGAGAGCCAGAGGCAGCGACAGTGGAATGAGTCTGGCCTGGAGGAGCTGGGCTCAAAGCAGCTAAGCTGTGTTCCGGAGAGAAGGAGGGACCCGCAGGTCCCCTTCATAGAAGTCTTCCAAAGTAGGTGCTGCTATGATCCACGTTTTACAGTCAAGGCAACTGAAGCAGGCAGATAAAGTGACTTGCCTAGGGACGCACATCCAACAAGTATCTGAAGCCAGCTTTCAAATCAGATCTTCCTGACTCCAGGCCCAGTGCTCTATCCACCGCACCAAACTCAGAAAGACTTGAGTTCAAATCTACCCTACGACATGTACTAGCTGCGTGATCCTGTGTCAGCTAATAACAACACTTCCCTCCCAGGGTCATTGTGAGGATCAGATGAGAAAATATTTGTAAAGCTCTTAGCACAGGGCCCTACACAAATGCCAGCCCTTATTGTTATTGTTGTTATTAGAGTTACAACAATGATGTCTTGCCTCTGACCAATCTTGGCTGTGTGACTTGGTGGTGGCCGGCCCAGGTAAATCTTCAGTCTGTTCAATGCCCCAGGAAGCTTCCCAAGACCATAAGATGCAGGTGAGTGGTGATCTGTTTAGGGGAGACAATTCCCTTTGGCAGTGAAATCCTAGGCCTAAGTTAAAAATCTATTTAGTGGAAGGTATATGATTCTTACTTCTATGAGAGGAGGCATTAAGTTCATGATTGAATGAACTCATGAATGTGCTGGAGCTCTTTCCATGATGCCACCATGCCCTTGGGATAAACAGCTAGGCCTTATCAGAGACAGTTTGGTTGGATTAAATGACATCTAAGGTCTCTTCGGTCTTATTTCACCAAAATAGTGACCTTGCTATCCAGAGCCTCTGTCTCCTTAGTATGGGATGGATGTCCTGGGGTTTCTCCCACAATGAGGTGAAATCTGAAAGCCCCTCAAGGTGAATGTGCCCTGGAGTGCCTAGTTACAGCTCTGGATAAACAATTCTCTATCCTGTGGTCAATGAAGCCCACTGATCCTAGAATGACAGGTAGGACACCCAATCCCCAGATCTCTGCTCCAAGCCATTGCAATTTGGTGAGAGCTGTGGCAACTTGGGCTCCCCTGGCCCAGCCTCCAGAGCCCAGGGTCATTCCAGGATATAAGAGGGGCTTGAAGAGAGTTTTCAAATATCTGATGGGTTGATCTGGGGTCCAGGTTTGGCCATCCCTGACATAACTCCAGAGGGAATAAACAACTGGTTAAATGTTACAAGGAGGCAAGATTTCACACACACATACACAGAGATGATCACTTGCATTTGTGTGACTTCAACATATTATATTAAGTATAATATATTATGATATAATATAATATACTGTTATATATGATATTATTCTATATTATATCATAGAATAATATACTGTTATATATGATATTCTATATTATATCATAGTATAATATACTGTTATATATGATATTATTCTATATTATATTATATCATAGTATAATATACTATGTTATATTTTTTCATTATATTAGCTGGTGGTGCAGTGTGAATAGAACACTGGGCCTGGAGTCAGGAAGATCAGAGTTGAAATCTGGCTTCAGATACTTGTTGGATGTGTGACCCAAAGTAAGTCACTTTATTTCTATCTGCTTCAGTTTCCTTGACTGTAAAATGGGAATCATAACAGCATTTACTTTGAAGAACTTCTGTGGGGATCAAATGAGATAATATTTATAAAAATGCTTAGTTCCTGGCCCACAGTAGGAAAGGGGAGAGCATTTATGTGGCACCAAATTCTTCTTCCCTTTCTCCTCTGTCATCCCTCCCACTCCCCACAGAGAGAACCAACCCTTTAACAGAGAATTAAAAATAATAATGAAAGAAGAGAAAAACATGAGCAAAACCAATCAATGAAGCAAACAAGCCAACAACAAAAAGGCCTTAGCATTGTATGCTGTGTTCTCCACCCATTAAGGAGGGAGGGAGAAGTGCCTTTTCCTATTTTTTCCTTGGAGCACTGCTCGTTCTTTATATATTTTCAACATTTATAGTCTTAAAAAACTCTTACTTTATGTTTTAGAATCAATACTGTGTATTGGTTCCAAAGTGGAAGAGTGTTAAGGGCTAGGCAATGGGAGTTAAATGACTTATCCAGGGTCACACAGCTGGGAACTGTCAGAGGCCAGATTTGAATGTAGGTTCTCCCATCTCTAGACCTGGCTCTATAACCACTTAGCTACCTCTTTGCCCCCATATTTTTAAAGTATCTGTGCTACTGAAGTGAGCACCCCTATATTCTTTTAAAGAATAAATCTTTATTGATCTCTTTTTATATGACCCAAATCTCCTCCAGTATTCCCCAGCCCCTTCCCTATGAGGGATCCATCCTATATAACAAATAATATTTTAAGTCAAAAGAAAAAGAAAAACCCAGCCAAGTGTATTGATACATTGAGAAATTCTGGGAAGCTGTGCAGCATTGAATACTTGTGGCCTTCCCATCCCTGCCAGGTCAGGGGCAGAGATGGGGTCTTCTTATGTATCCTCTTGGGAGCCAGGCTTGCTTTTGGTGAATTTGTAATATTGTCTTTTGATTCATGTCTGTGGTTTTTTCCATCTGTGTGGCTGTTGTCATTGCTCTCTTAATCCCGATGATATGACCCTGCATCAGTCCATGGAGATCTTTCCAGGCTTCTCTGTGTTCATCACATTTGTCAAGTAATAATATTCCTATATTTTGCTGGGATATCAGGGAAGACCTAATAATTTGTTATCTGACAGCAGAGAGAGCTGCCTCCTATGGTAGTGAGTTCTTTGTCATTGGATGTATTCAAGCATTTGCTGGATAATCAAGGGTAAGAGTCAAAGGTTAGACTAGGAAAGACATCTTTACTCTGTCCCAGTCATGTCCCATGAGGTGGAGCCCATGGACTCTTTCTGAGAATCATGTTTCTAAATGCATAAAAGAGAATACACAGGATTACAAGAAACCAATAGAATTCTCAAAATATTTTTACAAATACAAATACAAGACTCTAGGTTAAGGAAACTCTTGCCTGGATGACCCATGTACTTTGAAGATTCTGGGATTCTGTCCCATAGAATAGTAACAATAAACCAGCAGTACCATCCTCCTTCCCCTTTGCAGACTGACACAGTATCTTAAAGGAAACTGTAATCAGGTGGTCTTCTCTCTGGGCAGATGGAATTGCTTCTGTTTATTGAGACATTAACAGATAAAGGCACAAAGAGAAATGAATTCTGGGTCTTTATTAGTCCATGCTTTATGAGAGGAGTGGTGACCTTTAAAAGAGGATGAAAGCAAGGATTCCCTGTAATAATCATGGGATGGAGTCCCCTCACAGCTGTTTTCCTGATTGCAGACCCAGCACACTTTCCATGACATTAAACTAGAGAGGAGCACAGACATTCCCTTGGCTTGCCTTTTAAAAATTTTTTTTAATTTTATTTGGTCAATTTCAAACATTATTCCTTGGTTACAAAAATCACATTCTATTCCTCTCTTCCCTCCCCCTGCCCTTCCTGTAGCCGATGAGCAATTCCACTCTGTATTACATGTGTCCTTGATCAGAACCTATTTCCATGTTGTTGGTGTTTGCACTAGGATGTTCAGTTAGAGTCTACATCCCCAACCATATCCCTTCAACCCATGTAATCAAGCAGTTGTTTTTCTTCTGTGTTTCTACTCCCACAGTTTTTCCTCTGAATGTGGATAGTGTTTTTTCTCATAGATCCCTCCAAGTTGTTCAGGATCACTGCATTGCCATTAATGGAGAAGTCCATTACATTCAATTGTACCACAGTGTATCAGTCTCTGTGTACAATGTTTTCCTGGTTCTGCTCCTTTTGCTCTGCATCACTTCCTGGAGGTTGTTCCAGACTCCATGGAATTCCTCCACTTTATTATTCCTTCGAGCACAATAGTATTCCATCACCAACATATACCACAATTTGTTCAGCCATTCCCCAATTAAGGGCATCCCCTCATTTTCCAATTTTTGACTACCACAAAGAGCGCAGCTATGAATATTCTTGTACAAGTCTTTTTCCTTATGAACTCTTTGGGGTACAAACCCAGCAGTGCTATAGCTGGATCAAAGGGCAGACAGTCTTTTGTCACCCTTTGGGCATAGTTCCAAATTGCCCTCCAGAATGGTTGAATCAATTCACAACTCCACCAGCAATGAATTAATGCCCCTACTTTGCCACATCCCCTCCAGCATTCATGTTAGCCAATCTGCTAGGTGTGAGGTGATACCTCAGAGTTGTTTTGATTTGCGTCTCTCTGATTATAAGAGATTTAGAACACTTTCATGTGTTTATTAATAGTTTTGATTTCTTTAACTGAAAATTGTCTATTCATGTCCCTTGCCCATTTATCAATTGGAGAATGGCTTGATTTTTTGTACAGTTGATTAAGCTCTTTGTAAATTAGTAATTAGACCTTTGTCAGAGGTTTTTGTTATGAAGATTGTTTCCCAATTTGTTACTTCCCTTCTAATTTTGGTTACATTGGTTTTGTTTGTACAAAACCCTTTTAATTTAATGTATTTTGTGACTTTTTCTAAATCTTGCTTGGTTTTAAAATCTTTCCTTTCCCAAAGGCCTGACATGTATACTATTCTGTGTTCACCTAATTTACTTATAGTTTCCTTATTTATATTCAAGTCATTCACCCATTCTGAGTTTATCTTGGTGTAGGGTGTGAGATGTTGATCCAAACCTAATCTCTCCCACACTGTCTTTCAATTTTACCAGCCATTTTTTATCAAATAGTAGGTTTTGGTTCCAGAAGTTGGGATCTTTGGGCTTGTTATAGACTGTCTTGCTTAGGTCACTTACCCCAAGTCTACTGATCCTCCTTGGCTTGCCCCTTTTTCCCCTCATGAAAATGAAGACTTTCTTCCTTTGCTGTCTTTTCCTCTGTCATTCTCTCTCTCTTTTCTCTGTTGTTCACACTTCCATTATGTCCATGAGACATTTGATTCTCACATCAATCCTCTGAGAATGCCACAGCTGTAATTATTATTATTATTTTTTAAACCCATACCTTCTGTCTTAGAATCAATACAAAGTATCATTTAAAAGGCAGAAGAGTGGTAAGAACTAGACAAGTGGGTTAAGGGACTTACTCAGGTTCTTACAGCTAGGAAATGTCTGAACCAAGGACCTCCATCTCTAGGCCTGGCTCTCAATCTACTGAGCCACCCAGCTGCTCCCCATAACTATAATTATTAACCCTATTTTCCAGGAAATCAAATGGAGGCCTTGAAAGGAGAGGTAAGTTACCCAAGGTTACACAACCAAGAAATGCATGAGGTTGGATTTGAAAAAGTAGGCAGCTCAAGTCTGTTGGATCTTCCTTCCTTCTTCCCTTCTCTTCTCTTCCCTTCTCTTCTCTTTCCTTCTCTTTCTTTCTCTTCTCTTTCCTTCCCTTCCCTTCCCTTCTCTTTCCTTCTCTTTCCTTTCTTCCTTCCTTCCTTCCTTCCTTCCTTCCTTCCTTCCTTCCTTCCTTCCTTCCTTCCTTCCTTCCTTCCTTCCTTCCTTCCTTCCTTCCTTCCTTCCTTCCTTCCTTCCTTCCTTCCTTCCCCCCTTCCCTTCCTCCCCCTAAAACTCTATAACATAGAGTTTAGGAGTAAACTGCCTACTCTTTCACAGATCTGGGCTTAGAACCTGGGTCTTCTCACAGCTGAATTCCTCTGGTGAACTCCAAGGCTGTAAAATGATTGTTCCTCATGGGGAAGGGGGTGCTTGGAGGCTGTCATTATCAGATTCTCATGATCTCTGATGAAGACATGCCCATGAAGATGGCTAAGGGTCCAGAAAGAGGGTCGAATGTTAACAAAGAGGAAGGAATGCAGAGCTTAGAATCAGGGGTCCTGCACTGAAATATCGACTTTAATGTCCCCAGGATTGTCTGGGCCTCAGTTTCTCCATCTATGAATTGGGGAAGGCACACTAACTGGCCCCTTTGGCCTTCTTAGCTCTAAATTTGTGATCATAGGAATCCTGGATCTATATCTGGAAGGGACCTGAGAGATCATCTAACCCAATCCCCTCAGTTTACAGATGAAGAAACTCAGGCCTGTGGCCATTGGGAAAGTATCTTGCCATCTAGAATTTAAACCCAAGTCTCCTGATTCCAACTCCAGGGCTATCCCTGTCCATTTTAAACCTATTTTATTCCCTATTTTAACCCAAACTCTTCTTTTTACAAATGAAGAAACTGAGGCACAGAGGAAGGGGAGTAGTGAAACTCTGTCTTGTGAGGGAGCTATAATTTAGGAAATAGATCTTAGGTTATAATCTAGAACTCAGAGAAACATGAAACAACTTGCCCAGGGTCACAGAGCAAGTAGGCATCAGAGCTGGGATCTAATCTAGGTCAAGCACTTGACTGACTTTCTAACTCCTCTTTCCTGGTGCCCATTTCAGGGATAGGGAAACTTGAGGCCTTCCCAAGACAAAGTGGGTACATGGGGCAGAGCAAGGATATTGGCAGGGTCAAGAGTTCTGCCTGCCTCCAGCTCTCTTTCTCCCCATCCCACCTGAATGAACAGGCCAAATGAGAGTAACAAGAGGAGACAGCTAAGGGAGGGGATCAGCTTGTGGTGGATTGAACCCCCAGGCCAGGAATGACTCTGGGGAGAGAAGGACACGTGGTCTGGGAGGCTCTAAATGCTTCTTCACATGCACTATAAACCCCAAACTGGATTGCCTCTGCCCAGACTGGGATGGTTGGTGGCTGATCCCTGAAGCCCCCAGCCTGTCGTAAGAAGGAAGACAGAGAGACTTGCTTTGTCACCTCAATAGGAAAAGCTCAGCAGCCCAGAGTGGGCAAAAGTCCCGGATGCATACCTGGGGACCAAGCTCCAAGATGCAGCATAAATACCTTTCCAACTGGCTAAGCAAGCGGGTCGAGTTGGATTGGACTAGATGCTGCTGTCCAGAGCGTGACTCAAATCCTGACTGGAAGGAAATGCAGTGCCTTGGAGAAGGCTTAGGCAGAAATGGAGCAGGCAGCTGCCTACACAGGATGCTTTCAGAGCTTCTGGGAAAGATTTCCTTGCCTCCTCCCATCCCCAGGTACCTACGGTGGAAACCTGGTTTCAAATCTTGCTTCCAATACTTAACCTTTCCATATAACCTAGGGGAAGTCTATTTTTCTAGACCTTAGTTTCCTTATTTGTAAAATGAGGGATTGACTTAGATGTCTCTCAGGTGCCCTCATCACTAGGTCTAGAATCCTTACATTCTACCTTTCCCAGAATTCTCCTTTCTAGTCTTCTGGAAGGGTGGGTGGGGAGAGTTCCAGCTTGGATGGACCTGGGACCAGGTGCCATCCCTTCCTGCTCAGGGGTGTCCCTGGCAGCAGAACCTTTACTGAGGACAGTATCATTCATACAAGAATCAGTGCCAATTCTGGCTGCCAATAGTAATGGCTGGCATCTATTGGCACAATCTTCTCCATAGGTTTTCCTGTCTGCCCCAAATGACCTTCTTGAGAGACAGCCCCTCAGGTCTAGACTTTAGACATCATCTAGACTTTAGACAAGGAGGCTGAGTGACTTGCTCATGGCTTCATAGCTTAGTGCCTGAAGTAAGATTTGAAACTCCATGTTTGTTCTGAACTGGAGACCCAGGGCTCCTTCCTTCCTTCCTCCCTCCCTCCCTCCCTCCCTCCCTCCCTCCCTTCCTTCCTTCCTTCCTCCCTTTCTCCCTTCTTTCCTCCCTCCCTCCCTCCCTCCCTCAATCCCTTCCTTCCTTCCTTCCTTCCTTCCTTCCTTCCTTCCTTCCTTCCTTCCTTCCTTCCTTCCTTCCTTCCTTCCTTCCTTCCTCCCTTCCTTCCTCCCTTCTTCCCTTCTTCCTTTCCTCCCTTCCTCCCTTCCTCCCAGGCTCTCTCAATACTATAAATAAATATATAATAAAATACTACACATAAAAGAAATAATATATAATTAATAAATAAAAATACTCCTGCATTTCTTTTCTTTTTTTGGTTACAATACTCACTTTATTTCCCTCCCTCCCCTCCACCCATCCTTCCTGCAGCCGATGTGTAATTGCATTGGGTATTACTTGGGTCCTTGATCAGAACCTATCTCCATGTTGTTGTTTGCAATAGGATGTTCATTTAGAGTCTCCATCCTCAACTATATCCCTTCAACCCATGTATTCAAGCAGTTGTTTTTCTTCTGTTTCTACTTCCGCAGTTCTTCCTCTGGATGTAGATAGCATCTTTCTCATAAGTTCCTCTGAATTGTTCTGGATCACTGCATTGCCACTAATGGAGAAGTCCATTACATTCAATTGTACCACAGTGTATCAGTCTCTGTGTACAATGTTCTCCTGGTTCTGCTCCTCTTACTCTGCATCACTTCCTGGAGGTTGTTCCAGTCTCCTTGGAATTCCTCCACTTTATTATTCCTTTTAGCACAATAGTATTCCATCACCAACATATCCCACAATTTGTTCAGCCATTCTCCAATCGAAGGGCATCCCCGCATTTTCCAATGTTTTGCCACCACAAAGAGCTCAGCTATGAATATTCTTGTACAAGTCTTTTTCCTTATGAACTCTTTGGGGTACAAACCCAGCAGTGCTATGGCTGGATCAAAGGGCAGACAGTCTTTTAGTGCCCTTTGGGCATAGTTCCAAATTGCCCTCCAGAATGGTTGGATCAATTCAAAACTCCATCAGTGATGCATTAATGTCCCAACTTTGCCACACCCCCCTCCTCCCTCCAGCATTCGTGACTTTCCTTTGCTGTCATGTTAGCCAATCTGCTAGGTGTGAGGTGATACCTAGGAGGATTAATTTTTTGTTTTTAAATATTATTTTATTTGGTCATTTTCAAATGTTATTCTTTTGAAACAAAGATCACCTTTTTTTCCTCCCCCTCTCCCACCCCTCCCCTAGCCGATGCACGATTCTACTGGGTATCACATGTGTCCTTGCTCCGAACCCATTTCCTTGTTGTTGGTATTTGCATTAGGTTGTTCATTCAGAGTATCCCCTCAACCCCTTTAGTCAAGCTGTTGTCCTTGGTGTTTTTACTCCAACCATTTGTCCTCTGCTTGTGGATAGTGTTTTTTCTCCTAGATCCCTGCAGATTGTTCAGGGACAGTGCATTGAGACTAATGGAGAAGTTCATTATGTTCGACTGTACCACAGTGTATCAGTCTCTGTGTATAATGTTCTCCTGGTTCTGCTCCTCTCACTCTGCATCACTTCCTGGAGGTTGTTCCAGTCTCCATGGAATTCCTCCACTTTATTATTCCTTTTAGCACAATAGTATTCCATCACCAACAGATACCACAATTTGTTCAGCCATTCCCCAATTGAAGGGCATTCCCTCATTTTCCAGTTTTTTTTGCCACCACAAAGAGTGCAGCTATGAATATTCTTGTACATGTCTTTTTACTTATTGTCTCTTTGGGGCACAAACCCAGCAGTGCTATGGTTGGATCAAAGGGCAGACAGTCTTTTAGTGACCTTTGGGCATAGTTCCAAATTGCCCTAGGAAGATTATTTTTAACATCTTTGTGGAAGACAGATTAGAGCAGAGACAAACATATAGAAAAGATAGAGGGAAAAGAGAGAATGAATGAAGGGAGAGGGAGAAGAGGAGAAAGAAAGAATGGGAGAGAGAGAGGAGGAGGAGGAGAGAGAGAAAGAGAGAGAGAGAAAGAGAAAGAGAAAGAGAGAGAGACAGAGACAGAGAGAAAGAGAAAGACAGACAGAGAGATAGATAGAGAGAGAGAGAGAGAGAGAGAGAGAGAGAGAGAGAGAGAGAGAGAGAGAGAGAGAGAGAAGGCAAGGAGTGCTTTTTGACAGGTATTTGAAATGCTGATAGAGCAGCCAGGTGGAGCTGTCCACCAGACGGTTGGAAGAACACAGAGGACTGGAATTACAGAGGGAGATAGGGTGAAATATGCAGCTTAGGGATAGCGACAAATGATGATAATTGAAACAATGGGTTCTAATGAGGTGGCCAAAAGACTCAGGATAGAGCATTGGAGGACACCCATAGCTAGGGGGTAAGAAATAGTTCATGGTTCAGTAGAGGACCAGGCTGAGAAAGAATAGTCAGACTGGAGGGAGTAGAGCCAGGAAGAGATGGCACTTTGATAGCATTAGAAGCTGCAGAGAGGTCAAGGAGGACAAGGTCTGAGAAGGGGCCATCATCAAAATGAGCAATTAGGAAAGGATGGGTAACTTTGGATAGCAGCTTTGACTGAGTGCTGGGGTCAGAAGTCAGATAGCAGGGGAACAAGAAGAGTGGGCAGTGAGGAAGCAGAGACAGAGCAGACAATGCCTTCTAGGAACTTGGCAGCAAAAGCTTGAAGGGATGGCAGGGTCAGATGAGGTTTTACAATTATTTTTATTTGTATAGGATGGGAAGATCTGTGCTCATGTAGATGTCAGAGAAGGAGATATTAGAAAAGGAGATTTAATGAGAAAGAGAAGGATCTTGGAGGCATGTTCCCTGAGGAGAAGGGCATACCTAGAAAGAGGGATTTGTCTGTAATAACAGGACTCACCAATCCTTTCCCACAAGGAACTTACAGTCTCCTGGAGAGCAGATAGGATAGATAATTGAAGTCAGGGAATGAAGAGAGGCCGGGGGAAGTCAGATACCAAAGGAAGGAGAAGGCAGCTTCAGTTTGGTGGATTAGGTGTGGGGAGTGGGTCATAAGAAGGAGACTTTTGGATTCATCACAAGGCATTTATTAGGCATCTATAAGTGTCAGACACTGGAGATAAAAATGAAATAGTGCCTGCCCTCAAGGAACTTGCATTCCATCATCAGAGGAAATGGCAAGCACATATGGAAATAAATACTGTGGGACAGGGATAAAGATGACACCTGTGATTTCACTGGCATGAAACACTCTTGGGAGAGGAAATGCCCTTACCAGTACATGTTGGCATCTTCTCTTCAGTTTATTCTCTTAGTTCCCTTGAGCCCTGAGATGTGAAATGATTTACCCAAGATCATACTGCCAGGATTTGTTGGAGGTGATATTTGAACTCGGTTCTTCCTGTATTGCTCTCTCAATATCCATGAATCCTCACTGCCTCGAATATTACTGTTCCTCATATTCAAAAGTGATATTCATCTCTGTTCTTAGGACCCTAATCTTCCATCAAGGCTTGGCATCACTTCTTTTTAAAAACTTCCCTGTATTTCTTTTTGGAGTTCAGCCTGGTAGTGGAAAGGGTAATGGTTTTAAAATAAAAGACCTGTGATCAAATACACAAATGTCTTATTTGTGTAAACTTCCTCTCCCTGGGCCTCAGTTTCCTTCTTTGTACGTGAAGGGGGGGTCTCTGAGGTGTGTGCTAACTCTAGATCTAAGATTCTATGCTTCTAGGTAGTATCCCCCTAACAGAAAATAAACTTCTTGAAGGCAGAGAATATTTCACTTTGTCTTTGTATCTCCAGTACTTGGGACAGCACTTGGCACAGAGACAGGCACAAATACAAAGTAAAGGCAAGAGGGCAGTTAAGCCTTGGTATGGGAGGATTTGGGTTCAAATCTGATCTCAGCACTTCCTAGCCGTGTGAGCTTGGCCAAGTCACTTAATCCCAATCCCCCAACCCTTACTGCTCTTCAGCCTTGGAACAGATACTTTGTATTGATTCTACGACAAAAGATAAAGGTTTAACCTCCCCCCCCAAAGAAAGTAAGGGTAGGACTTTGCAGCAATGGAGTATGGTCATTGAGAAGGAGCTGACTCCTCTTGGGGTATTTGTTCCTCTGTCTTTTCCCTTCTCTTCTATCAACAATCATCCTGGAGTTATGAAAATGAGGGCTCTGGCAAAGGGAGTCCTTGTTTTGTTGAAAAGACCTTTGGTAGCAGGTCACAAAGCAGTGGTCACTATGATTTTCTAACCTTAAGTCAGATGGGGCTTGAGGCAGAGATCCTGACTTTGGTAAACAGAAACAAGCTGTGTAATTAGAATGTGGGAGGATGATTTAGAGCTAAAAGGAAACATTAAAAATGGGGAAACATTAGACATCAGAGGACGAAACACGACAATCTCTTTTTAATCCCAGTTTCAAAGGGCAGAACCCCATGTTCAGGTGGGGAGTCTGTTTCTTTCCTTCTGGATTTCCTAGAGTTGTGGGAGAATCATCCTGCCAGCTCAGCATCTTGTCATAAACTTCTCATCCTCATGTTTGGTGGAACAGTCATTCATGGAAGTCATTTGTGAAGCATCTGAGCTGTTCTTTCTTCTCTGACCTTCACAGCAATAATCCAGAAAGGCGGTTGCAGTGAGTATATGATTCCCCTTTGTATGGATGCCCAGAGTGGCTGAATCATTTCTTCCAGCTTTCCAAGGGGCAAGGCCAGAATTTGAACTTGGGGGTTTCTGACTCTCAAGTCACTATGTTTGCTCCATCAGCAGCTGGTCAGCTCCCAGTTGTTCAGTCAGAGTGTGAGCAGGAGGGATAGGAAGGCCCTGGCTTTAGGCTAAGGTCTTTGGGGAGGGGAGACCCTTGCTCAGCGGGTGCATGGGGATTGAGGCCATCAGCTCAGCTGGGTTCCTCCTGCCAGGTCAGCCTTTCCCTGTCTCCTTGCTGAGCTTGTACTGCCCCTCTAAGGAGGTCTGGTGGCCATCTCCCCTCCTCCACTCCTCCTCCTGTCCAGCTCTGGGCGATGCTGCCCTTAAACTCCATTGCTTGCTCTGGGTGGAGCACCTGGGGCCCCCTTTCCAGCACTGACAGGTCCCTGGCTGGATCTGACAGGTAGTCAGGACTCATTGTCTCTCCCGGACACTCAGCGGGCGCATCCCAGGTGCGGAGAGCTCAGGCCTGTCACAGCTAATTCAGCTCCCGCCAAGGCCGCCAATTGATTTTTATTCTGCTGCCCCAGAGTGGCTGGCTGGACTCGGCCCCTCTCTCCCTTCCCCCTCCCTCCCATCTGACTGTCTGGTGACACTTGATCGGCTTGTGGCTGGGGCCAGAGGCTCAGCTGCCAGTCCCCCTCCCCACTGGGGTCCCAGATATTGCTGGGGGCAGAGATGGGGATAGAGACAGCTTTGAGCCTTCTATTTCACTCAGCTCCCTACTCAAAGCCTCCTTGTGGCTCCGGGTTCAGTGAGCCTGAAGGACCAGATAAGGAGGTGTGACCAGAGAAGGTCCCCACTGGTGACCTGTTTATAAAGGATTTGGAGCAGACTCGGGGTACCTGGTGGCTTGCTTCACTGATCTTAAGGGCCATGGTGGGTTTATTCTGTGTGATTCCAGATTCCAGACAAGAAACACAAGAGCAAGGCTGTGGAATTCAGGAAGTGAATTCTAGCTCAGCATGAGGGAAAAAAATAAAAAAAATATTGAGAGATGTCTAGTTATGAATTAGAGGGCAGCATGAGGTAGTGAGCTCCCTGTCACTAGGAGAGTCCAGGCAGGTGCTTTTGTGTAGAGGACATGACTTCACTGAGCTGGACCTTTGAGAAGCAGCCTGCGTCAGTGTCCTCAACAAGGAGTCACAGAACCTGGGTTCAGATTCTGTTGAATACTTGTGTGACTGTAGGTAAGTTATTTGACTTTTCTGGGCTTTAATTTCCTCATCTGTAAAATAAAGAGGCTGGCCCAGCTCATCGCTAAGGTCTTCACTACCTGATTCTAGGGCTTTGGAAGGAAGCCAGGTTGTCTGCATCTGGATTTAGGATTTTTTTTTCCTGAAACAATCTGCCTTAAAGAGATGGAGAGATTCTAGCAGTGGATGAGTCTTTCAGGCAGTTGGGGCTGTCATGGCCGGGCAGCAACCTTTGCTTCAGCTTCTGAGAGAGAGGGATGGACCCTGGGCGCCCTCTTTGCCAAGCTGGGGTTAGGGGCATGCTGGGTCAGAGAGCAGAGTCCTGGATTCTGCAGGGGGAGGGACCTTGCTATTGGCACCACGTTTGTGCAGGGGAGAGGGCAAAGGGCTGTAGGGGAAGAAACAGTGTATGGTGGTGGAATACCCAGATCCTGGTCTTCACTGGCTGAAATTGGGCAGCTCACTTCTTTCTCTCAGCCTCAGTTTGTCATATTTCACATTGTATCTGTCAAATATGGAGGTGAGGGTCACTGTCCAGCCATATTAATAAAACTATGGGGGAGGATCCCATGAACTGGAGGGACCCTCTCATTTTATACTGCGTGAACCTGAAGCCTGGCTCTCAATCCACTGAGCCACCCAATTGCCCCCCTCTTTTACTCTATTCTAAGGAAAGTTCCCAGGCCAGCCATGTCTTCTTTTCTTTCTGAGATCTACTAGAGATGGGAGGTCCTGGGCTCAAATGTGGCCTCAGACACTTCCCAGCTGTGTGACCCTGGACAAGTCACTTAACTCCCATTGTCCACCCCTTACCACTCTTCTGCCTTGGAACCAATACACAATATTGATTCCAAGATGGAAGGTAAGGGTTTAAAAAATGCTTAAATGACCTTTTTTTTTTCTTTTGAAATCTTGATTACTCTCTCTTTCTTCCTTCTCTAAGTTAAAAATCCAAACCCAAATCTCTCCCTTGGGATAAATAATGGTAGTCAAGCAAAAGACTCAAATATCTGTTTCTTCTTGTATCCTAGTTCCACTTAGTTTTATTTGTGCCAAAGTTTTAAAACTTTGATGTAACTCATGCTCTTTCATCATTCATGATCATTTCTGTCCCTTGTCTGGTTATGAATTCTTGCTTTAGAAGTAGTTGTCCAATGAGGGAAAAGAGGCCAGAGAGGAGACAAAAGTCAGCTACAGGGAGTGAGCGATCAAGCTGGGATTCGTACCCAGGTCCTAGGGCTTCCAATTCAGGGCTCCTTCCCACCACAGTAGGGCTTGTGGGATGCTGGGCATGCCATCTTGCTCAGAAAGAACCTGGCTGAAATGAAACCAAGAGCCCACATTCTTGTGGTGCTTAAAAACTTTTACAGGGCTTTTCTTACAACAGCCTCTGGAGTCAGTGATACAAGCATTATTGCTGTCATTTTACAGGTGAGGAAACTGAGGCTCAGATAGGTGAAGATTTGCCCAAGGTCCTCTAGCCCCTGGTTGGTGGGCCTGGGGCTTGAGAGCAGTTCTTTTAAATCCCAGCTTGGCCAAGGGTTTTCTCCATAATAGCAAGATGCCTGCTGAATGCCTAGCTTAGTCCTCCTACTTCCACAGACCTGCATCCCCACCATGATCTCCTCATTCAAGGGAGTCTGCACTGGGAGCTGTCCTTCACAGGACGCAAAGGAGCCTGGATGTAGGCGAGGGCAGGGCTGGGCTGCCAGTCTCCTTCATGACCCTCTCCTCTCCAGGTCTGGAGGGACCCCGGGGGCGGGGGGTGGGAAAGGGAGGAGCTGGAAGTGGGCATCTGTAATCTGCAGGGGCTTCCTGGCAGGGGTGGCATTGAATGAGCGTCCATGGGTGGTCCTGACTAGAACTCTGGGCTTGCATACTGGGAAGGAGCCATTCTCCCTAGCTGCTGATGCAGATTCCCAGAATCCCATGTCCCCTGCTCTCTCCATTGTGGGGATTAGAGATCTTGGAGCTGGAAAGCACCTCAAGAGGTCATCTGGTCCAGCCCCCTGCCTTGGGGCATCAAGCTAGAATCTTAGAATGTCAGAGCTGGGCTGGAGCGGGCTCTGGTCTAGCCCTCTCCATTGCATTCATGGAACCACAGACTCTCCCATTTCATAGACGGCTAGAGCTGGCTGGGATCTCTGCGGTCAGCTAGTCAAGCCTCCTCATTTTACAGATGAGGAAACAGAAGATGGTGAGAGGCCTCACCGGCAGGATTTGACCTGAGTCATTCCTTTTAGTCTACCCACCCTGCCTGCCTTCAGATAGAAGGATTCTCAGAGGCTCTTTGGGCCAACCCATCCTGGCACAGGAACTCTGTGCTGCCTCCCTGAAACCTCTGCGGATGGGGACTCATCACCTCCCAAAGCAGCTCACTCCAGTCTTGAACCCCTCATATCGTAAGGAAGGTTTTGTCATCAAAATCTGCCTTTCTGCCCTCTTCTGCACCCTCCGCTCTTTATCCCTTCTAACTCAGAGAATGTCCCTACACCTATTTCAAGGAACCAATTGTGTCCCTCCCAAGTTAGTGGGTTTTCAGGCTAAATGTCCCCAGGCCCCTGGTCCAGGCATCCCTTGTGGAAGGGTCCCCAGGCTCTTTCCCTGGGGTCTTATTTTCCTCATCAGTAATAATGACAATAATGAGGATAGTGATAGCTAACATTTATAATGCTTTAATGTGTATGCATTTCCATTTGTGAAATGGAGGGATTGGGGGCCCCTCCTGGCTCTGATTCAAATTGGGCTTAATTCAGCAATCATCTCTCATCTCCCAACCTTTGGCCAGATTAGCCTTTGTGCCTGCCTCTTAGGGTCCTTAGCTTGCTTGACTCAGCTTTAGCACTGCCTCCCATGGCAGATGTTTCCCAGTTCCCCCAATCCTAGTGTCCCCCTCCCCAAAATTAGCTTGTATTTACATTTTATGTAGTTTGTTGTTCATTCACGTCAGCTGCGTCTGACTCTTTGCCACCCCATTTTGGGATTTTCTTGGCAAAGATCCTGGAGTGGTTTACCATTTCTTTTTCCAGTTCATGTTACAGATGAGGAAACTGAGGCAAACAGGGTGAAGTGACTTGCCCAGGGTCACTCAGTAAATGTCCAAGACTGGATTTGAACTCAGGTCTTCCTGACTTCAGGCCTGATGCTCTAGCCACCAAGCCACCCAATTGCCCTAGACTGATTGATTTATTTCCCCCCAAGATACATAAGGCTCCTTACTGGGTACTGACTTAGATGCCATGATTCTAGCTCCCAGGTTTAGGAGAGCTGACATTTAGGAGCCAAGAAAAGGGATTGTACTTGGAGTCAGAAGACCTGAGTTCAAACCCTAGATCAGTTCCTCAGCTTCCCCATTCCTTCCTAGACTGCCTGCTTGAGTCTCCAGACGTTGCCTCCCTTGACACAAGAGAACATAAATAAATAAAAATAAATTTAAAAAGTAAGGGGTAAATAAATGCTTGTTGAGGGGAAGCTAGGTGGTTCAGTGGATAGGGCCCCAGGCCAGGAATCAGGAGGACCTGGGTTCAAATCTGACCTCTGACACTTCTTAGTTAGGTGACCCTGAGCAAGTCACTTAACCCTGTTTGCCTAACTCTTGCCCTTCTGTCTTAGAGTTGTTCCTAGGAAAGAAAGTAAGAGTTTGAAGACAAACTTGTTGTGTTGACCATAAAAGGACGGGCTTGGACTAGATGACCTCCAAGATCCTTCCAACACCAGATCTAGGATCCTACGTGTAATTCTGGTCAAGCCACAGCCCCTCCCTGGCCCTCAGGTTTCCTTTTCTGTAAAATGAAGGAGTTGGACAAGATGGTTTCTGCAGGCCCTTTCCACCCCCCCCCCCAACCCCCCCCCCTCTAGAACCCTGTACCTTCTTTTTTTTCCATAATTTCATTTTTTTATTTCTTTTTTTAAAAATATATTTTATTTGATCATTTCCATTATTCGTTAAAGACATAGATCATTTTCTTTTCCTCCCCCCCACCCCCATAGCCGAGGCGTAAGTCCACTGGGCATTAGATGTTTTCTTGATTTGAACCCATTGCTTTGTTGATAGTATTTGCATTAGAGTTAGAACCCTGTACCTTCTTAAGTCAGGTCTGTCCCTGGGCCTCAGTTTCCCCCTCTGTAAGGATGTGGAAGGTGTGAGTCCATGGCCTTTCCCTAGATTTAGGATCCTAGGGAGCATTTACAAAGCTAGAAGAGACCCCGGAGCCGGTTCCTTCACCACTGACCCACACTGGTGAGGAGGAGAAGGGCCAGAGGCTGGGTCCGTCACCAGGCGGTGTGGCTTGCCACCATTTCTCTCCCTCCCTTCTGTGAAACGGGAGCTAAAGACATTTCTGCTTCCTTCTTTCTCTCCCTGCGCAGCCCCAGAGAGGTTCGCTCCGATGATGCCTTCAAACTACGGGAATGAATTAAAGATGTAATTAAATTAGGAATAATTCATTACTCCCCAGAATGGCGGCTCTTCACACTTTTCAGGTGGGGTGTCCGAGGCGGGAGGCCGAGCCAGGAGAGAGCCAGCCTCGGCAAACAGGGCGCAGCGACTCTCTGGCTCTGTTTGATCCCTGCCCGACTCCTCTTTGTCTCACAATGCTGATGGCCGGGACACGTCGCTGCCCCCGCCGAAGGGCCTCCTTTAACTCCCTGGGTGCCTGTGGGCACGCCACTTCTGCGTCCCGGCCTCAGTGTGTTCATCGGCACAGTGGAAGCACTGACCGCCAGACCGAAGGACCCGGGATGTTGTCTAGTCCCATGTCTCCCTTTTACTGCCGATGGAGCAGGTCAGAAAGGAGGAAGTGACTTCCCCAGCGTCACCCAGGGAGTTCAAGGAAGCCCTTCAGCGGGTGCGGGGACGTCCCCCGCCTCAGAGGGTGAGAGACAACAAGAGAAGAGTAGACGGACTCTCCTGGGTGGCTGAGAAGCGCCGTGGGTAGAGCACAGGTTTGGAGTCCGGAAGAACTGGCTTCAGACTCTAGCTGTGTGACCCTGGCAAGTCCCTGAGCCTGCTTGCCTCAGTTTCCTTATCTGTCCCATGAGCTGGAGAAGGAAATGGAAGATGGCTCCCGCGTCTCTGCCAAGAAAACTCCAAATGAAGTCACAGAGAGTGGGGCAGGCCTGAAACCACTGAAGAACACCAACAAGGAAAGGAGAAAAGAGCCATCTGGGCCGTTCTAAGGTTCCTCCCGGGTCATTCTTTGCCCTGAGGTTCCTCCCAGTTCTGCCATGCTGGGGCTCTGGGAACCAGCATAAAGCCCCCCAGCTGGTGCCCGGGGCTCCCCAAGAATTTCCTGGGGCGCAGGGATTCAGAGGAGAGCGGAAGGGAATTTCTTCAGACTGAGAGACCCAGTAGGAGGCTGTTGTTGCTTGGCAACACGAGGGTCCCGCCCCCAGTGCTGCCTGTCCTCCTAGGACTTCAGGGCTGGGGTATGATGTAAGTGAGGGGAGGCAGGATATTCCCCCAGTCTCTTAGGTCACCCTACCCTTCTCCGAGGGGGTCCAGGGACCCCGGTGCAGAGGACAGAAATGAATCTCCTTTGTGGAGGTCTTAAATCCCCCTACATTCCCTGAGCCCCTCCCAGGTGCACCCCGGTGCAGGCATCGGGAGGGGGGTTGGGGGCTTTGGGGGGACCCAGAGGTGGTGAAGAGACTGAAGCCATTCTGCTCCCCACAGAAAGCACAATCCCAATTCAGAGCACCCCCGGAATGTACGTGGTTGACCCCCTTGGGGAGCTCTCACTTAGCATTCTGGGGGCGGCCAGCAGGCCAAACATGAGCTATGCCTAGCAATCGGGGAGCCATGGGTGGGGGGGGACTGTACTAGGGTTGTGAGGCCCAGACAGAGCCCCCGGATGGAGAGGAGAGGGAAATGGCAGGGGCTGCAGAGCTCTGGGATGGAGACCTGCCCTCCTGCCCCAGGCATCCTTTCTGTCTTTCTCTACTTCTCTTTATTTTTTTTTAAACCCTCGCCTTCCATCACAGAATCAATCCTGTGTATTGGTTCCAAGGCAGTAAGGGCTAGGCAGTGGGGGTTAAGTGACTTGTCTAGGGTCACACAATCTGGTTTCCTCTGGCATTCTTCTGTTTTCTTTGGTACCTCTCAAATTGCGGGCAACAGTGAGTGGTTGAACTGGGCTGAGCTCCATCCTGCCTCAGCATCTTCTTCATGCTTCATGCCTAACAAGTGCCTTCCCTGCCTTCCCTGCCTCTATCCTCAGGGCCTCCAGTGGGAGGCTGGACCATTTATCATCCACGCTGAGTATCCTTGCTGTCCTCCCTCCCCTCCTGACCTACCTCTTCCTCCCAGGGGCGTGTTGGGAATGTTCTAAATGGGAGGCTTGGGTGCTCTCCCTGGTTTCCATTCATTTAATAAGCATTAATTAAGTGCCTCCTTTTACAAAGCCTAGGATCTGGCCCTGGCATCCGGTGTGACCTTGGGCCTGCCATTTCTCTGACCCTGAGCTTCCTCATCTGGAAAAGGAAGGAGCTGCAGAAGACAGTCTCTACTAGTGCCCCCAGCTCTGATCTGTGTGCCGTGTTCTAGGATCCTCCTTGGCTCTGACCTTCTATGAGTCTCTGGTTTCGTTCCCAGGAGGGGCCTGGCAGAGAGTGCTTGTGGCTGGGCTTGGGGCATTCCTGGCTCCCAATTTCCCTGCATAGCAGAGTGTACAGTGGAATAGCTCACAGTAGACACACAAATCTGTGTTGCGTTTGTAAAGAAGAGTTAGCCCAGGGATCAGAGGATCAGCCACTTACTGGCTATGGAAGCTTAGGGAAGCCTTTCATGATCAATGAGGGAGCTGGCCTCAGTGATCTCCAAGGTCTTTTTGGGTTGTGAATGGGCCATGAGGGCCTCCCACCTGCCTGCTTGGCCTTCAGCAGAGCTGATAGACGACTGCATGGGGAACCTGTAGCTACCATTGCTTTGTGCCAGGGAGTGAGGTCTGGATAGGAGTGGGGGATAGGTGCCTGGGGTTTGTGTGTGCTGGGGGGTGCTAGGGGATGGGGGTGTGTGAGAAAAGGCACTAAAGAGCTTTTGGGCCAGAACAGACGAACCTTTCAGCCTGTATATTTAGCTCATCTAGGTATATAAACAGAAACCTGGAATTGCTTCAGCTGCTCCCCCCCCAGAAGAGTGAGTCATCCCACTCTGGAGCTAAAGTTAGGTTCAAATCACACATTTGCATTTTCTCTCTCTTTCTCTCTCCCCCCTCCCCCTCTCTCCCTCTTCTTTCCTCCCTCTCTCCCTCTCTCTTCCCTCTCCCTCTTCTTTCCTCCCTCCCTCTCTCTTTCACTTCCCTCTCCCTCTCTCTCCCTCTTTCCTCTTTCCTCCCTCCCCCTCTTTCTCCTTCCCCCTCCATTCCTCATCTCTTTCCACATCTGCCTCTCTTCTTTCTTTTCATCCTTCCTGCTTTTCTTTTTCCATTCCTCCTTTTTCTCTCTCCATCCCTCACTCTCTTTTCTCTTTCCCTGCCTCTCTTCTCTGCTCTCCATCTTTGTTTCCCTCCATGTCTCCTTCTTTTCTCTCTCTCCATTCTTCTCTTCTTTCTTCTTTCTCCAACCCTCTCTTCTTCCCTCCTCTCTCCCCCCATCCCTCTTTCTCTTCTCTCTCTCTCTCTCTCTCTCTATCTCTCTCTCTCTCTATCCTTCCCTCTCTTCTCTCCCATCCTCCTCCCAACTATCTCTCCTTCCTTCCTCAAACCTTTCCTTCAGCCAACAGACTTCTTCCCTTGTGCAGATCTCCTTCCTCTGCCTCTCCCCAGTGGGTGTTTCTCTCATACTGCTCCATCTCCCCTTCCTTCTCTCCTGGTTGTCTCTCCCCCTCCCTAAGACCTGGGAACTGCTTAGGTTCTTTCCCTGGGGGCAGAGATGCACCACCAACCTTAGTTATAGCCACATCTGTTCCCCTGTTGGATACCAGATGTTGTTGGTTGCCCTGATCTGTAAGTTCTGGCTCCCTAAGGGAGAGCTGGCCTTGACCCCAGCCCCATGCTGGGGACTTGAGTGGACTGGAGATGGACTGGTTGCCTGGGGGCACTCAGGGAAAAGGGTTGGGAGCAGCCCAGTAGCAGCCAGTAGGAGGGGCTGATTATGGAGTGGACCCTGGAGATCAAAAATCTGTCAAATAATGCTTGATCTACAGAGCCTGGTATGATGACCTGGAAGCAAGTGAGACCACTCTGGCCTCTGAAAAACTAGTCATTTTAATGTAAAAACTGTATTCCGTCCCTACTATGTGCTGAAACTGGTCCTTGAAGTCTGGGAGGAGCAAAGATCTTGGCCTATTCTGTACTTTGATCTCATTTGATTTCCTAGAATTGGAGGCTATTGGACCTGAAAGGGCCCTTAGAATGGGGATCCAAGATCCAAGCTGGGAGGACCTTAGAAAAGGGAATGCCAAAGCTGTGAGGGAGCAGACAAATTATTTCATCCATCCCAAAAGTCTGAGGTAGTGCCTTGAACATGATAGGTCTGAACTAAATGTTTGCCTTTTATTTTCAAGGTCAGTAAACCAAGGCTTAGAGAGGTTAAAATAATTGTTTAAGGTTCCTGAAAAGATTTTTGGCAGAACCAGGATTAGAACCCAGGTTTCCTGTACTGAGTCTGGCAGTCAGAGGTCTGAGTTCTGCAATGGTGAGGCTGGGGTGGTTTCTGTTCTGTCCTTCAGGGATGCTTACAAGGTTGAGGAGACCTCCAGGAGCCAAATCCCCTCTGGGACTCATGAGGAAGGAGGCACAAATTCTGAGTTTAGGATAAGCTAGCAGAAACATTCAAACCTCACCTCAGAGGTTCTTCAACAGAAATAAAAGCCCTGGGCTTGGGATGGGAAGGTCCAGGGTTGGGTACTGGCTGTACCAAAAATGGCTGTGTGACATTGGTTAAGTCACTTATCCTTAATGGTCTCAGTGAGTTCAAGTGTGTTTCAAAACTTTAGGGATGTCTACATTGTCTCCTGCAAATTAGAATGTGAGTTTCTTGGAAGCAGGGATCATCTTGAATTTTTATTTCTATGCCTAGGATTTAGCACATGCTTTTTAACTGCTTTCTCATTCATTCATTCATTCATCTGTGGTTTCATCACAATGTAGATTACTATTCCTCCATACCTTATATAGACTGTTTCCATGAGATGCTGTGACTCCAATAAAAAAAAACAAAACATTTCTCACCTGCTGATAGGTCTTCTGGTGATGAAACTCTCTAAACCTGACTAGGCTCCCTTGGGTTCAATTATTGTCTCTGTGCTGACACCTCTCAGACCTATAGATCCAGGCCCAGTTTCCCCCGAGTTTCAGAAGTCTGGCCTCACCAACTGCCTATTGAACATTTCCCACTGGATGGCCCAGAGACATCTCACTCAACATGTTCAAAGCAGAACTCATTATCTTTCTTTCCTCAATTCACCCTTCTTCCCAGTGTCCCCACTTCTGCTGGAGTAGCACCCTTCTGCTGGTGACCCCCTCCTCTACCCTGGGATTATCTGTGACTCTTCTCTCTTCCTCAACCCCCATATTCAACGAATTGCCAAGATAGCAATCTTATTTCACCATTTTGTACTTCTCTCTCTCTCTCTCCCCTCCTCTTCTCTCTGTCTTTTTGTTTCTGTCTCTCCTTTCTTTCTCTCTCTCCTTCTCTCTCTGTGTCTCTCTCCTTCTCTCTGTTTCTGTGTCTCTCTGTCTCTGTCTCTCTCCCTTTCTCTTCCTCTCTCCCAAATTCTACCCCAATTCCAGCCCTCATTGTCTCTAGTTATTTCAGTAGCAGAAACCTTGCTTCCAATTGTTCTCCAATCCTCCCGAACCCCTAAACTGATATTCCTAAAGTACAGGTCTGATCAATTAAATCCCCTACTCAGAATTCTTCTGTGGCTCCCTGTGCCTCCAGGATAAAATAGCCACTCTTCCTTCGGACAGTGGCAGCAGTACCTGCCACCATTGTACTTCCTTCACATACTTTCTCCTATGGCCAACTGGCCTGATCGTTATTCTCTGCACTCTGGCAGCCACCTCACTGTTCCCTGGCTCTGTAATGAGATCTCTCCTTCCTCCCCCCTCTCCCTCCCCCTGGGGAAATCTTGGCTTCCTTCCCAAATGCAGCTCAGGTCACACCTCTCACCTGGATGGTTTTTCTGTCCCCCCCCCCCCCCCCCCCAGCTCTTAGTGTCTTCTCCTTCCAGAAAAAGGAAAGCAAAGGAATTTCCTTTGTGTTTGTTTATCTGTGTCGGGATTATATTCCCATAACAGAATAGGAACTCCCAGAGGCAGGGAATGCTTTCTTCTTTATCTTTGTATTTCTAGAGTCTAGGAAGAATAATTGAATGGAATTGAATTAGCTGGTCCTTGGACCCCAGCCACTGTTGTGTCACTGGACTCATCCTGGGGGTATCTGCCACTTGGTAGGGGTGGCCTTTGAGAAGCAGAGGTCACACCTCTATCCTCACCTGTAAAGTGGGGATAATTATATATTCATGATTTGCCCTAAACTCTCTAAGGATCAGGCAAGATAATGGATGGGAAGTACTTTATAGACTTTAAATGACCATCGAAATCTCTGCTCTTATGTTCAATTATTAAAAATCATGATTTATATGCTCAGACTGGGATCTCAGCAGTGCTCAGAAGATTGCTGGGGAGCCTTCTGGGCATGGTGTCCCATTACCACAAAGACTCACCCTGGTGGAGACCCACTCTGTCCTCTTTGTCCACTCAACACTAAAGGGCCTTAGGTGGACATTACTTGATCTGAGACAATGAGGGTTCCAGAGATATTAATCCTAGGAAGTCTTTGTATCATCTGGATCACCCTTCTGGATTGCCTCAGCCTGTTCAGGAATCCCAGGCTTGGTCTCCCATGGCATGCTGCCATTTTTGTTTGGGAGTCAAAGAACATGAAAGCTCTCCAGGCCACCAAACCAACAACTTGGCCAGTCAGGTGGTCACTGAGCACAGTGAAATGGATGGAGCCCTGGCATTGTCCCCCCCAGCAGTATAACCTTGGGAATTGTCTCTTAGATGGAAAATGGGAGTAATGAACCTCCTACACTCCTTATCTCACGGGGTCATCAGGAGGAGAGGAGAATGCTTTGAAAACCCGAAAGTGCTCTGGGAGGCATTAAATTATTACTGTATCACTATTATTATTAATGATATCATGATATAAATAATACAACAACCAAGCAATCTACCATCATTTCTCAAGTGCCTACCCAGTCTGTCCCAGTCTGTGTTATGTCGGAAAGATACAAAGACAAATGTAAACAGACCTTGCTCTCCAGGGCTTACATTCCAAGGGGTAGGGGGCCAACAAATGAGTCAACAAGCCATCATTCAGCTTCTGAAATGTGCCATTGGCCAGGTCCTGGGAATACCCAGAAAAAAAAAGATTATTATAACTATTAATAGAGTCTATTGAGTTAGGACTTTGATGTTTGCTAAGTACATTTCCTAGATTATCTCATTTGAGCCTCACACCAACAGTGGGAAGTAGATGCTATTATTATACCCATTTTACAGGGGAGGAAACTGAGTCTCAGAGAAAGGAAAGTGATTTGCTCCAGGCTCCACAGTTGGTATCAATGGTGGGATCTAACACTGGGTTTGCCTGACTGTCACTGGAAGGGTTACTGCTGCCTCTAATGTGCAGAGGATCCCCAGAGTTCATAACCCAGCTCTCTATGGAAAGTTGGTCCTTCTCTCACTAATATCTCATCACTTGTGTCCTCTGCCCTCTACCCTGTACTCAAAGGCAGTGGCTGCATAATGGGTAGAGCCCTAGGCTTGTACTCAGGAAGACCTGGGTTCAATTTCACATTTGGCACTCATCACTGTGATCATGCAGAAGTCATTTCCTCTCACTAAACCTCAGTTTTATAATTTGTAAAACAGGCATTTAATATCAGTACTATTTACCTCATTGGGTTATAAGGGGAAAAGGGTGAGCCCTGGGATTTCATTGGCAAAGGCAGCTCTCAGGTGAGGAAACTCCTTTTCCCAGTGCAGGCTGACACCTTCATTGTGCTTTGGAGACTTAGAGACTTTCCTGGGGTGACTTTGCCAGGTGAAGCTGCAGGAGAAGTAGCCCGAGCTCAGGATATCTGGCATCAGAGGCAGGATGTAGACCTGTGGACTCAGGTAGTCCCAGGGCCAACCAAGGTCAGCTTTCTATCCATTACCCCATGTTGTGGTTAAGGCGCTAATGGATGGAGTGGGCTTTACAAACCTCAGAAGGGAATGGCCGCCTCCCAGCGCTGACATATTCTCCATTCTAAGGTTTTCCCCCAGCTCTGACGGCTCCTGTTCTCAGGGGCCTCCCAGCTGTGACAAGTCCCTTTTCTAAGCTTTTTCCCAGAAAGGCCCTTCCTAGCTCTGACGTTCTCTGTTCTAAGGCCCCCTTCAGATGGGACATTAGGGATTCTAGGATCACTGAGCTCTAATATTCTCTCTTCTGAGGTCCTTTCCAGTCCTGATGGCAGAAGGTCCCTCTGGCTGACATTTTATATTCCAAAGTCCTTTTTCTAGTTCTGACATTCTACGGTCTAAGGTCCCCTGCCCAGCCCAGCTCCAGTGCCGTCCGACTCCCAGCTTCCCTCTGGAGGTCTTCCATTTTCAGAGGAAGTCTCAGCTGAAAGTCCAGGGCTTCATTCCTCTGGACTGGAGTAATTGCAGGCCCTTACTGGTGCCTTACAGGTGGGGAGGGCTTGAGGGTCCCTGAAGTGACACTGGCTGCCTATGTCTAAGGCTGCCCCTGCCATTCCTTCACAGGACTTAGCCTGAAGCTCCCTCCGTCTGAACAGGAGCCCAGTCCAGGCCCAGGGAGATGGGAAGGTGATTTTGCTGAAGAGAGAAGAAGAGGAGGTAGAACAAGGCAGAGAATGATGGATTAGGCTCCCAGGCTCCTGGCCTCAGGTGATGCTCTTCCTCTGCTGCCAGGCTGCTTTTCTCCCCTCTCCCTGGGCGGTGTGTGACTTCAGGACAATGCAGGTAATTGCCCCTACTTGGAGGAGTTAATAGAAAGCACTGAAGTCTGTTTCCAGGAGGGATCCAGGAGCTGGGGGTTCTTCTAAGGCAGCATGGAGGCTAGGCTTTTGTCAGCCGAGAGGCCAGCTCAGGTAATGAAAGGGACAGAGCCTGGGGCTTTATTATTCCTCTCCAGATCCACTGGAGCAGGCAGGGCCCTGTGGAGAGGACTGGGGAAGGGGAGGGTGGAAAGGAGGCCAGCCAGGCTCTGGCAGGCAGCTCCCACCTCTCTTCTTCCTTTCATGGACCAGCCCTCTCAGCCACTTCCCATCTTCCCTGTCCTGCATCCCTTATTTTCTTTTTAAATTCTCTCTCTCTCTCTCTCTCTCTCTCTCTCTCTCTCTCTCTCTCTCTCTCTCCTCTCTCTCTCTTTCTCTCTCTCTCTCTCTCTCTCTCTCTCTCTCTCTCTCTCTCTCTCTCTCTCTCTCTCTCTCTCTCTCTCTCTCCTCTGTCCTTCCTTATCAACCCCGTATCCCCTTCAATCTCTTTCTCTTTTTTAACCACATGAAGAAACTAAAGTTTAGAGGTTAAGTGACTTGTCCTTGTCCATCCTATTCAGTAAGAACCAGAGGTGGAATTTCAACCCAGGTCCTCTTGGCTGCAGAGTTCCAGAGCTGAAGTTCTTTCTATTGCACCAGGCTTTCATCCCCTTCACTCCTCTCCCGATGAAAGGTTGCGACGGTAATCAAGGTTGGAGGTGACACGGACCTGCACCAGAGTGGTGGCTGTGTTGGCTCAGAGAAGGGGCTATATAAGAGACAGAGATGGAGACCACAGGACTAGCGGGCAGCTTAGATTTGTGTGTGAGGGAATGAGAGTGATGAGTTGAGGCTGATTCCTAGGTTTTGAGACTGAGGGCCTTGGAGGATGGAGATGCCCCTTCCAATAATGGGAAGGTAGGAGAAGGGACGGTTTAGGGGAAAACCCATGAGTTCTGTTTTTGACATGTTGAGTTGATGATGTCTACTGGACATCTAGTCCAAAATCATGGAATCCAACCTCTGGAGACTTGTTCCAAGTCCCATACCTTTCCTTTTTATCTCTTTTAGTCCACTCATTCTTTTTTTTTTTAACCCTTACCTTCTGTCTTAGAAGCAATACTGTGTATTGGTTCTAAGGCAGAAGAGTGGGAAGGACTAGGCAATGGGGGTCAAGGGACTTGTCCGGGGTCACACAACTAGGAAGTGTCTGAGGCCAGATTTGAACCTAGGATGCCCGTCTCTGGACCTGACTCTCAATTTACTGAGCCACCCATCTGCCCCCTGGTTCACCCATTCTTAACTCTATACCCCTCAATATCCCTGGGGCCTCCTGCAGCTCAAATTCTGTTGTCCTTTAGTTGAAAAGGATTTTTTATTTCATCTTACTACCTATATGATCTTGACCAAGTTGCTCAACTTATCTGGGCCTCATCTGTAAAGTGAAGGGGTTGGATCTTCCAGTCTAGGATCCCACAAGGTGCTTCCTTCAACCCCCAATAAATCCTCTGAGGACAACAAAACAAATGAAACCCAGTCCTATCCTCTAAGTTCAGCTGGGCTCTTCTTCCATGGCACTCTCCATTTCCTCTTCCTTTACTCATTGATATTCCTACATGAATGAGTTCAATTTATTTCCTCTCTTCCCCCTGAGGGGGCTTGTTTGTAAATGGTAAGGATTTGAAATCATTTAATTTTCAGCTTTGCCATTTGGTGGGGGCCCCTTCCCTCTGGCCTGAAGAAAGGAGACAGAGGGAAAGGCAGTGGGGTTTGTTCAGAGAAAACCTGTAGATAGATAGAGGGTGGGTAGTTGGGACAGGGACTGAGGAGGGAGGGCTGGGGATGATCCAGGGCTGGTTGAGATCAGCCTGGCTGACCTGGCAGCTGATGTCCTCCCCAAACCCCTGTTAGACCTGGCTGTATAAGGATCCTGCTTGGAGAAAGATGAAGGGTGTCTACCCATGTACATTCTTCACAGAACTTCACTCTGCACCTGCTGGTCAACGTGAGGACTACAGCCTCTTCACTCTACATCAGTCACCTGGTGCTGGAGGGTGCTGGGTGCCAGGGGGCTCCTGGGCAGAGGAGAGGGCAAAGGGCTAGAATAATGCCTCCCATTAGGAGATCAAAGGCCTGGTTCTGGGCCCCACAAGCTTGCTTAGTCCAATGATTTTCCATCCTATTGCTTCAATTTTATAGTCATAGAATGTCAGAGCTGAGGAAGACCTTCACAGCCATTGAAAACTAAACAGTAATTCAATGTATGAGGAAATGGAGGCCCAGTGAGGGGTTGGGAAAGAAAGGGAGGGTTCTACTAAGATCAAATAGTAAATTAGGGACAGACATAGGAGTTGAATCTAGGTCTTCTGAGTCTGATTTCTCTGACTTTTAAAAAAAATTTATTTGGTCAATTTCAAACATTATTCCTTGGTTACGAAAATCATTTTCTATTCCTCCCTCCCCTCCCCCTGCCCTTCCTGCAGCCAGTGTGCAATTGCATTGGGTATTACATGTGTCCTTGATCAGAACCTATTTCCATGTTGTTGGTGTTTGCATTAGGATGTTCATTTAGAGTCTCCATTCCCAGCCATATCCTCTCAACCTATGTAATCAAGCAGTTGTTTTTCTTTGGTGTTTTTACTCACATGGTTTTTCCTCTGAATGTGGATAGTGTTTTCTCATAGATCCCTCCAAGTTGTCCTAGATCATTGCATTGCCACTAATGGAGAAGTCCATTACATTCGATTGTACCACAATGTATCAGTCTCTGTGTACAATGTTCTCCTGGTTCTGCTCCTCTCGCTCTGCATCACTTCCTGGAGGTTGTTCCAGTCTCCATGGAATTCCTCCAGTTCATTATTCCTTTGAGCACAATACTATTCCATCACCAACAGATACCACAATTTGTTCAGCCATTCCCCAATTGATGGACATCCCCTTGTTTTCCAGTTTTTGGCCACCACAAAGAGCACAGCTATGAATATTCTTGTACAAGTCTTTTTCCTTATTATCTCTTTGGGGTACAAATCCAGCAGTGCTATGACTGGATCAAAGGGCAGACAGTCTTTTAGTGCCCATTGAGCATAGTTCCAAATTGCCCTCCAGAATGGTTGGATCAATTCACAGGAGTTCTCTGTCTTAAGCCCCATTGTTTCTTTATCTCTAGGAGAGATTTGGGGAGTGTCTGAAGCCCCTCTCAGCTCTGATATTCCCTGTTCTAAGACCCCTTACACCTCTGACATTCCCTGCTGCAAGAGTCCTCCAAACACTGACATTTTGTGATTTTAGCTTACTTAAAGCTAGAAATCAAAGTGAGCATCTTGCAGCTCAGAGACCCAGGCAAGAACTAGAGGAAGAGGAGGTAGGGAAATCAGGTGTGGACTGGGTGGGCAGTGGGAAGTTGTACCTGAAGCAATCTGTAGCTTCTGTTGGCTGTTGATGGGACTGAATTCTTGAAGACCAAAGGGCAACTGAATAAATCCTAGCTAAGCAAGTTAAGTTAAGTTAAGGTCCTGAGCTAAGCAAAGTTAACTCCAGAGCTTGGCATGGTTCCCTGCCTTCTCTGAGAAAGAAGGTAACATGGGCTGAGTGCAGAGTCCACTCACAGCCAGATGGCCAGATCTCAGAGGTCATCAAATCCAAGGGAAACTGAGCCACAGAGGAGAAGGTCTTGCTCATAGTCACCTAAATAGCAAGTGGCAGAGTCAAGATTTGAATCCAAGTCCCCTGACTTGACTTAAAATTTAATTCTTTCCACTATATCACATTGTCTTTCCTGGGTCTCAGTGCTGGAGGCATCCATAGAGAAAGTAATGAGCTTTGTGGAATCTCTGTGTCTAATGAAATTAATCTTATTTTTAAGATGATGGAAAAAAAGTTGAATAATAATTCTGTTTGTTGCACTTGCCTTCCCTCTCCCCCTGCCACCCTGAGCACATGCATGTGTATGTATATACATGCACATACATTCTTTAAAAATTTTTTAAAAATTTTTATTTAATTCATTAATTTAGTGTATTTTTCCAGGATTACAAAAATCATGTTCTTTCCCTCTTTTCTACCCAACCTCCTCCCATAGCCATCACACAATTCCACTGGGATTTACATGTGTCCTTGATCAAAGCCTATTTCCATATTATTGATATCTGCACTAGGGTGATTGTTTAGAGTCTACATCCCCAATCATATCCCCTCGACCCATGTGATCAAGCAGTTGTTTTTCTTCTGTGTTTCTACTCCCACAGTTCTTTCTCTGGATGTGGATAGTGTTCTTTCTTGTAAATCCCTCAGAATTGTCCTGGATCATTGCATTGCCACTAATAGAGAAGTCTTCTTTTGTGCCACAGTGTATCAGTCTCTGTGTACAGTGTTCTCCTGGTTCTGCTCCTCTCGTTCTGCATCACTTCCTGGAGGTTGTTCCAGTTCCCATGGAATTCCTCCAGTTCATTATTCCTTTGAGCACAATAGTATTCCATCATCAACATATACCACTATTTGTTCAGACATTCCCCAATTGAAGGGCATCCCCTCATTTTCCATTTTTTGCCACCCCAAAGAGCGCAGCTATGAATATTCTTGTACAAGTCTTTTTTCTTATTATCTCTTTGGGGTACAAACCCAGCAGATGCTTACACATTCTGAGAAGGAGGCAGAGTACTGAGATAGCTCCCATAGGAATATGAGTGGAGCATCGTAATCCCCCAACCATCTCCCCATCCAGGAGGTTTTCTGATCCACTGAGAGTGAGCAAGGAAAAATAACCTAATGAGCCCCTGGGTAGGAAACTTCCTGCTTTCTCTTGGACGTACTTTGGAGGAAAGAGTCATTGTCCTTTGGGCTAGGAGATATATCTGCAGACAAATCCTTAAGGCAAAACCTGAAGGTCCTAATATCTTAGAGTCTTGGTCTTGGTTCAGTGTCTTGAATCAAGCAAAGGTTTTAGGGTCATAGGTATTGGAAGGGGCTTGATCAACCTTAGGAAAGCTTTAGTTAAAGACGAGGTGAGAGGGGCAGCTAAGTGACTCAGTGTATAGAGAGCCAGGCCTAGAGATAGAAGGTTCTGGATTCAAATTTGACCTGAAACACTTCCTAGCTATGACCCTGGGCAAGCTACTTAACCCTTTTTGCCTAGCCCTTGTCCTTCTGTCTTAGAACTATTACTAGGACATAAAGTAAGGGTTAAAAGAAATGTCATGGAGGAAGGTAGCTATATTATTGGGGGGCAAATAGGTGACTCAGTGGATAGAGAACCAGACCTGGAGATAGGAGGTTCAAACACTTCCTAGCTGTGTGACCCTGGGCAAGTCACTTAACCACCATTGCCTAGCCCTTGATGCTCTTCTGCATTGGAACTGATACACCGTACTGATTCTAAGAAGAAGATAAGGGTTGGTAAAAAAAAGATGAGGTTAGAAAGGTCTTTGGTCACCTGGTTGGTTACTAGAATCATTATAATGACAACATACTTCTTTCCTCACAACACCTCTCTCATGTGGTTAGTATAATAAGTATGTTCATTCCTATTTTACAGAAGACTCAGAGAAGCTAAATGAAGTCAATTGTCTGTAAACACACAGCTAGTTAGTAGTAGAGGTGAGATTTGAACTCAAGTCTTCCTTAACCTATGTCCAGAACTCTATCCATCAAACCATTGATGCATTCTTTTAAAATCTGTCCATTTTCTTTTCCATTGGGAGTAAATCCAAGAGAACTCAGTCCTGTTTGTAGAGAAAGGAGTGAGGGACGGGGCAAGGACTGGGCATCAAGACCTTTAGTTCTGAAAGTTTGGGGGTTATTTCATCCTTCCTCTTCACTTAAGAGATGAATAAATTTAGGCCTAGAGAGATTTGGTGACTTACCCAAAGTCACCCAGGTGCTAAGAGGGACAGCCAGGATTCAATCTAAGGTCCTGAGACTCAACTTTCCAGAGCGTAGTGGTTGTGATACTAGTCTGAGAGACAAGGAAACTAGAGATGGTCGACAGGTCTCTGGAACCAAAACCAATCTGAATCAGGGGCTAAGACCTGCCACAGAGCTTGGGGAAGGATCTTGAATTGGGATTCAAGGATTAGGGTGGAGAGAAAGAAGTCAGGCAAAAGACCTGGGGCTGGGAGCCACAGGTACCTTGGACAGCTCAAACGGTCTTCAGGTCACTGAGGTTGAGTCCCAGGCTGGACTAGAGATCCCTCAGAAGGCCTAATGAGTCTGAGGAGCTAATAAGTGATTACACAGCACTCCACAAATATCTGGCTGAATATAAATAGCGAGAATGAAGAACGAAGCAGGCAGCAGTGGGGGAGTGTTACTTCTAGCTGAGACCAGGAAGAACCTGATCTACTCCCCTCTACCCCTACAACTTGGCACAGGCCATTCTGCTACACCTTCCCTTTTGCCCCTTCTCCTGTTTCCTCCCATTTCCCCCACTCTAAAGACAAGTTCATAGAAAGGTAGTTATTTATCCAGGAAAGGAAAAGGGGAAGAAACTGCCAAAGGGTATGGAGACAGAGTAGAGGAGAAGAATGTTTCAGCTGGAATGTGAGACTCAGGCTAGACTCAAGGCAGGACTTCCTGAACAGAGCTCTTTGCTAATGGACTGGAAGTTATATTGTCAGAGGGTCATTGATGGAGAATCAAAAGGGACCTTTGGAGACAATTCAACCCCTCATTTTATAGGTGTGGAAACCAAGATTCAGAGAGAGGGATTTGGCCAAGATCCCACAATAATATTTGTGTTTCAATACATACCTTTGGTTAAACAGTTATTCCTACCAAATAAATTCTGGGAGGAATAGCAATTCTTGAGCTAGCAAGGCTTATGATCATTTTTGAATTTGAATTACAGTCCTGTGACATAATTTATTTTGATTTCTAGTATATTTCTCCAAATGTTAAAAAAAAGACATGTGTCTAACCTTAAGGTCCCAGAATCTTAGAACCTTGTCTTGATTCAGTGTCTCAAATCAGGCATTGGTTTTAGGGTCATAGGATCTTTTTAAACCCTTACTTTCTGTCTTTGAATTGATACCAAGTATTGATTCCAGGGCAGAAGAGTTGTAAGGCATAGGCAATTGGGGTTCAGTGACTTGGGGTTCAGTCACACATCAAAGAAGTATCTGAGGCCAGATTTGAACCTAGGATCTCCTGTGCCCAGGCCTGACTCTCTATCCACTGAGTCATCTAGCTGCTCCAGGGTCAAAGGATTTTTTTTAGGACCATCAGGGATCTCAGAGGCCAGCTAGTTCAACTCTCTCATTATCTAACTGGGGCTCAGAGAACTTTACCCAGGCCCCAAGACAGTAAATAATAGAAGTTGAATTAGAATCAAAGGTTTAAAAAAACCCATCTCTTTTAAAATTTTTTAAATTTAATTAGATGATTTAGAATATTTTCCCATGGTTATAAGACTTGTATTCTTTCCCTCCCCCCTCTCTCCCCCTCCCCCTCTCATAGTTGATGCCCAATTCCACTGGGTTTAACATGTGTCATTGATCAAGACCTATTTCCATATTATTGATATTTGCACTAGGGTGATCTTTTAGAGTCTACTTCCTCAGTCATATCCCCATCAACCCATGTGATCAAGCAGTTGTTTTTCTTCTGTGTTTCTACTCCCACAGTTCTTCCTCTGAATGTGGATAGCAAAAAACCCATCTCTTATCTAGTGTTCTTTCCAGTACTATAGTGTCTCCCTAGCAAGGGAAGGTGGGGACAAGGAACCACTTTCCTCATTTGGGTTTGGGGTGCTTATAGACAAACATTTAAGAAAAGATTTATTAGTACACCTTAGTCATTTCTGAACATGCATTCCTTCACTCCCCACCAACTCTTTGATGCTTCCTTTATCAAAGAAAAAAAATCAGTTGATCAAAGCCAATGGGCACATCAGCTTTATCTGACAGGGTATGCACAATTATGCATTCATAGTCTTTTAACTATACAATAAAAGGCAGGAGGTTAATTTTCACCTCTCTGTTGCTCTGGGGCCAAGTTCAGTTGTTATGATGACAATCCACAAACAATTATCTATTTAGATCTGGCTGTCTAGTGATACAAAGTCAGCTAAGAAACAGCCTTTGCCTTAAGGCCCTACATTCTATTTGGGGCGGCAGCTTGTGCTTATATGTTGCTGTTGTTCAATAGTTTCAGTTGTATCTGTATCACTTTTTGTGACCCCATTTGGGGTTTTCTTGGCAAAGATACTGAAATGGTTTGCCAGCTCCTTCTCCAGCTCATGTGACAGATGAGGAAACTGAGGCATATAGGGTGAAGTGATTTGCCTGGAGTCACACAACTAGTAAGTATCTGAGGAAGGATCTGAACTTGGGTCTTCCTTATTCCAGACCTGGCATTCTATCCACTGTGCTACCAGCTGTCCATGTGCTTATATAAGCAATTATAGAATATCATTTATTGGCCTATCCACAGCTTTGTCCTGGTCATTGTTTCTATGGTTCTTCCAGTTCTGTTCACTTGGTTTTGCATCAGTTTCTAGAAGTCTTCCCCTGCTTCTCTGGGTTTGGAGCATGTAGCATTTCTTGTGAAGCAGTGATTGGCCATCATATTCTTAGGACACACTTCATCTGGCCATACCCCAATTGAGGGATACCTACTTCATTTCCACCTCTCTGTTCCACAAAGGCTATGCATATAGATTTCAGTTTTTTATTGTTGTCTTTCTTTTTGACGTCTTCTTTATTTCTGGCTAAATCTCTGCCTTTCCCATCACCAGTGAACTCTTTCTTGTAACCAAGAATAAAATAGAAACACTCCTAGGCTTTTCTACCTGCAATGGCCCTTTGCCAAATCACTTCATCTTATGGCCCCAGTTTCCCCCTTTGTAAAGGAAGGTGATCGGGGTAGATAATCTCTGAGGACCTTTTCAGCTCAACATTTTTGATCCCACATCCTTGTGAAGTGGTCTAGCCCAATTCTTCATTTTCCATGGCTCAGTATCTCCATTATATGTATAAAGGAAGAGGTCTTGGCAAGGGCCAGGTTGCCCAAATGAATAAAAGAGCAAGGGCAGGATTTCAGAGCCCAGGACTTCAGGTCTGGCGGTCCTTCTACTCATCCTCCCCCTCATAACAAGATGATGGCTTGTCTCCCTAGGAAGGGAGTTGGAGGAAGAGGGAAGATTGTGTCCTCTGCCAAGGCAGCGCTAGGTAATATCTAGGCTTAGGGAACTGGGGGGTGGGGGGGAGGTTGGTAATAGGAAGATTTTATCTCCCATGACCACGTAGAGAAGGCAAGAAAAAATAACCTCAGTTTTTTATTTCAGTGACCCTGGCCTGCTCTCAATCATATCAGGTATATTACTTTCCATTTTACAGATGAGAAAATTAAGGCTGGAGTGGGGGCGGGGAGACAAAGGTCACATACCATGAGGAAGAGACAGGTGGGCTGAGTCTCTGGACCCCAAGCCTCTCCCTCATTCCATTCCAGCATCACCACCATGTCGAGACCATCCACCTCCCAGCCCTCTCTCCCTGTGACTGTAGCTTCCCCTATAGACATGTGGTGTCAGTAGAAGGATGGTCTATCCCTTACGTGGCTTTCTCTGCATGCACAGATCTGCTCATATTCCCTGGCTGGCACCCGCTCTCCCTGCAATAAGGCTTTGGTGAACCTATCGTAAGCTCCAGGGAGAGAGAGAAGGGGCGAGAGAGAGAGAGAGAGAGAGAGAGAGAGAGAGAGAGAGAGAGAGAGAGAGAGAGGGAGAGGGAGAGAACGAGAACCAATCCCTCTTCAAACCCATCCTTCCTCCCCCCCACCCCCTTGGAATGGAGTAGTTTCATCTCTATTCCCCCCATCTCCCCCACCCCATCTGTTTGTTAGCTAGTGGGTCCCCACTGGTCCTTCTGAAAGGAGATATCCCCCCATTCCCTCTTCTCCCTTCCCCCATCCCCCCAGCCCCTCTCCCCAAATACAGTCTCTACCTCATTCCCTAGTCTCCCCCCTTAGATGCTGCCCCACCTCCCGCCCCCCAGGAGACGCCGTTCTCTAACTCTGACTCTGTAGAGTCCCCGGCTCCAGCCTGAACAGACCCAGCTTCTTGGCCATCTCCGTCCTCCTCAGCCAACTGCCGGCTGCTATGGATCTGAGACAGCCCCCTGGCTTGTGCCTGCAGTTTCTCGGCCCCTGGAGACTCAGCTGATCTTGATTTTTGGGGGGGTGGGTGTGGGTGTGTGAGGACTAGGGCCGAGGGGCATCCTCCCTCCTTTTTCTGGTTGGGAATTTGGGGGGCTCTTTTTCTCCCCCCACTCCACTTTGACCTGGACCTTCCGAAAGCTTTCTCTTCCATGAGAAGGTAGGTGTGTATATTGGGGGAGGGGGCTGACGGGATTGGCACATACCTGACTCTAGTCATTTCCTGGTGGTCTGGGGGGTGTTCTTTGGAAAAGAGAGCTCTAGAGGCCCTTTGCTCCCTCGGTCGCTTCCCCTCCTTCTCTCCCATCCCAGTTCAGCACCTGCTCCCCCTCCGGGAGGTGTTGGGAGGCAGGCAAAAGGAAACTTTGGTTCCCCCTCCCTCCCTTCCAGCCGTGATGAAAGTTCTTTCAGTGGTAATACTGGCCGCTGTGTACAGCTGGGCTGCCTACCCCATTCAACAAGTCAGGCTGGAGGTGCCGGGGTAGGAGGCGGGGGTGGCTTCCCCCCTCCCCCCAGTAGCTTTGCGGTCCTGGCTGCCTCTGCTGGTCCTCCCTCGATCAGGGTTCTGTGACGCGGGCTGGAAACCTGAAGGGGCTCTGGTGAGGCTTGGCAGGCTCGGAGCGGGGGATCCCGGGGCTTGAGGAAGGTTGGGGGTTGGCAAAGCCCAGGGGGAAGCTCTGGGGAAGGATGGGGGAAGAAATGAAGCCCCGAGGCACTCCGCCTCGGTTAAGGCAGTGAAGGGTTAAAGCCCCCCCCCCCCCCCCCCCATCCTTAAGTCTGTCTGTGGCTTCCCTCTGCTAGAAGACATCCAGGCCCGTCAGTTGGGACTGGGGGAAAAACCCAAACCACCACACGGTGCTCTGTTTGGGGTACCAAATCATCGAGTCTCTGGGTCTCGTTACATAATCACTGTTTATGATGATTGGGTCTTAATTGTCTGTTCACAGCATCCGCTGTCGTGTGCGTGTGTCCTCGCCCGCTGTTTGGTGCTGGGGGGTGCTGGAGGGGTGCCGGGGGGAGGATGGCCGTGTGGAAATCTCTTTTTCTGGGCGAAATGAGCTGCTGACATGGGACCTGTGGGGTGAGCTCTTACCCTGACTGGGAGAGCTGAGGGCCGGGTCAGTGGGTTAAGAGAAAGCTGGCTGCCCCCTGCCTTCTCCCCCTTCTCCCCCCCCAACCCCCCCGCCCCCACACTCCTTCCACAGCTCCCAGGGAGTTTTGGGGGTGGGAGCAGGCAGAGGAGTGGTGGGCAGGCAGGGAGGACACCGTTCTTGCCCTCAGTGCTCCTGAGGGGATTAAGGATGAGACGTTGAAGGGGACTCTCAGGCGAGAGGGCTACATTTTTAGGGGTGTCTATGTGTGTGTGGCTGTGTCTGCAGAGGAGCTCTCTACAATACACTGTTCTGCTTCAGACAAGAGCATTCTATACCGAGGACTGGAAGGCACCTCAAAGGTTCTCTCTTCCAACCTTCTCATTTTACAGCTGAGGAAACTGAGACCCACGATGGGAAAGTCTCTTACCCAAGGTCACACATAGAATCGTGGTTCTGCATCCTTAAAGAGGAGTAAACTGAGGCTCAGAGAATTTGAGGGATTCATACAAGGTCACCCAGGAAATAGCTGGGTTTGGCATTCAGATCCTCTCACTAAATTTAGAGTAATTGTGGCGGTTGTTGTTGTCCTAGAGATGAGACCAAGGGATCAGAGAGGGGCTGGCTTCCAACTCAGAAAAGCTGTCTCCCTTCTTATTTTTTTCTCCAGGTGCTCCCCTCTGAATGTCTACATCCAGGATGTTTCTTTGACTTAATCCTGCCTCCCGCATTCTCCTTCTAATTAGATCACTAAACACACTCCCTGAACCCTGAATCTCTCGGCATAAATCTAATGGAGTCTCATTGCTTTAAAAACTTTCCCTTTTGTAAAAATCAGAAAAACCGTGTGTGTGTGTGTGTGTGTGTGTGTGTGTGTGTGTGTGTTGGTGAAAGCCTCTAGTCCTCTCCCACCTCCACTTCCTCAGCTGGCCGGTGTCTCAGGAGGAATCTTGATGGAGGAGGTGGTTGGTGCCTTTGGACTGAAAGGTGTTCAAAAAAATTCCACTGTATCTTAGATCAAAGATACATCCTTGTGACCTGGTGAATGAGGAAGAGACTAGAGGCAGAATTTGAGGCTTGAGGGAGGCAGGGAAGGCATGGCCCACTGTAGACACGCATGGACAAGTAGGAATGCAGAAACAGAGACACAACTTTGCCTTCTCAAACTCTGAATGATCCCAGCATCCTTCCAGAATCAGATCTGGAGAAGGCTCCTTGGGTTGGTTCATGGGAAGGGCAGACTTCCTAGAAGGCTTCACTCTCTGCTACTGCAAACACTGACTAAAGCATCTCTTGAATAATGCAGAACCCCAAGCTTATAGCTGAAGGAAGTAGTTAAGATAAGACAGGGTCCCTGGCCTCCATGAATTTACTGTCTGGAAGTCTGTAGGTCTCATAGGTTCAAAGATTTCTAGCCAGAAGAAGTCTTAGAAGCCATTTAGTTCAACACCCTCATTTTACAGATGAGGAAACTGAGGCTTGCCCAGGGTCACACATCTAGGAAGGTATGGGGCAGGATTTGAACCTAGGTCTTCTGCCTTCAGCGCTAGCACTCTTCCCACTGTACCCCAATGTCTATACTTCTTGTTACACCTCCCCTCCCTTTATCAGCTCTATCCCCACAGGAAACATTATGGTGGAAAGGCTGGACCATGACTGAAGTGGAAAGCAGTTTTCCAACTGGGCTAATTATATGGGATTCGAGTCTATGTCTCCCTTTGTGACGTTTATGTATCCTTCTCCCTCCCTAATCTAAGGATGAGAGGGGGGCTGGGCCTAGGGAGGAGGAGAGGGGAGTGGAGCCTTGGGGATGGGGAGGGCTTGGTGCATCTCTTGCATGGTCCTGTCTCCTCCTGCAGGCCTATTTCATGGTCCTCTCCCAGCTCCCTGTAGCATCCCTGGCAGTCCAGTGGCCCCCAGGGATGCTGACTGGAGAGCAGGAGGGGGTTCTGAAACTTTCTTTCTCCTTCTCTGCTCCTCTGAGTTTCTTCAAGTCTCCTCTAGTCCCACCCTCTACAAGGAGCCTTTGCCGGTCCTCCTGAATCTTCCCTCTGAGACTCCCCCAATTTATCTGTCTCTATCTTGTTTGTACACTGCTCTTGGCATTCCACTCCTGAAAGCAAGAACTTTTGTGTCCTTCTTTGAAGCTCCAGAACTTAGCACAGTGCCTGATACATAGAGGAGTTGATTGACTGCCTAGAGGACAGGTACAGGAAAGGAGGTCTGACCTATGGGGCTTCCTCCTTGTGACCTTGGGCTCTGGAGACGTGGGATTGGGAATCCTGACTTCCAAAGGATGCAGGGCCCCCAAGGACCCTCTTGTCTGCTCAGGAACCCCCTTACCCATGTGGAGTATGTTTCCCCCCCACCTTTGGCTTCTCCCAAGTTCTTCCCCTGACCTGACTGCCTTCCTCCCCCTGCACACAACTCCCTAAACAGAGTCCTGGATTTGGGGAGTCGTGTTCAAATCTTTTCTCAGTCCCTCATTAGCTAGTGACCCCCCCAAGTCCTATTATTTCTCGGAGCCTTATCAGCAAAGAGAGAAGGTCACCCTCATGGCCTCTGAAGTCCTTTATGGAGCTCCATTTTTGATCCTACTTGTAGGTTGACAGAATTAAAGCTAGTTGGACCGCCCTGGAAGGCCAACTTCCTTTCCACAGAGGAGGAAACCAAAGCTGACAGAAGGGAAAAGATTTGTCCAAGGACACTTGGATTGTAGATGATACGAGTAGGATTTGAACGCAGATTTTCAGGCTCTAGAACCAATGTTCTTTCCACCTCATCTGGTATCTTGTCCTGGGGTCCCTTCCCCTGCCTTGAATGAATGAGTGGATGAAGACATCTTCATTTAGCCAAACCATGCTCAAAGCATCTGATTCCTTCCCCTTCCCTTAGCTCCATCTCCTCTTCCTAGAGGCCTCTTTTGCTTCCTGGGGCTCCTCTCCTCTGATTGGAACCCCCTACACGCCCCTCTCCTTTCCCAAGATCCTTCCCCGTCTCTTTCCCCTAGAGCTCTTCCTAGCCTCGTCTTCTCCTTCCCTGCCAATCCTGGCCTTTGTTCCAGGGCCACCTAGGCCAGGCACAGAAACTGCATTCAGATGCGGTACACAGCCCAGAACACGCAGACACACTCACCCTCTCTCCATCTAGCACTGGCCCCTTCCTGTGTGTGTGTGTGTGTGTGTGTGTGTGTGTGTGTGTGTGTGTCTGTCTGTCTATCTGTCTGTCTGTCTGTCTGTCGATTGAAGGTAAGACAGGGAGCCAGTCTGGCTGTGGACAGGGTGGGGAGGACCCTTGGATCTGGTGTCATGAGTCTGCTTTCCAGGTCTGTGGGACTCTGGGGTCCCAGTGGGTGGCCCTTTGAGGGGGAGAAGGGGACCCTGGGAGGAGGCCCAGTTCCCCATGATGGGGGAGGTAATGAACTTCCCGGGGTACCCCTCTCCCCTCAAAGGGGACAGGCTGTCTGGAAGAGGGCTGAACCTGCCCAGGGATGCCTTTCTTCTTTCTTTTTTTCCTCTTCCTCCCTGGACATCTTCGGGGTCTTTGGCTAGGAAGTGAGGTCCTGCCTCCTTTCCACAATGGTTGGACAAGTCTGAACCCCCTTTGGGACACCTATATCGTTTCCCCTCCTTATAGCCACCTGGTATCATTAGCCCAGCTGGAGACTTGCTTCCCACTTGACTTTTCAGTCCTGTTCTGGCCTTCCCTGGCTCCCCCCGCCATGTTTCCTAGGGTGGACTTTGGTTTCATGGGTCCCACGTAGGCGCTGTCTGGTCTTGGCAGAAACTGAAGGGGGCCCAAGGTGAGGGTGGCCCTGACGCCGGTCAAGAGACGGCCCCCTGCTTCTTGGCTTATGGCGGCTCCCAATGCCTGTGAACGACAGGCCAACATAGGCTCCCCTTTGCTCCTTTCCCCTGGGCGTGGGATGGGTCGGCCCCAGGTGCCCGTTCTAGGGTTTGGCGATTGGCTCCATGATGAGGCGCTTGCCATCTTTTCTCCTGCCAGAGGGAGGGAGGGGGCTGGGACTCCCCAATGCCCAAGAGCCTGCTCTTGCCCTGCTGGGTTCCTGGACTCCTCACCCCCCTCAGCTTCCCTGCCCGGTGCAAGATTAGCAGTTATAGCAGCTGTTAACTTTTGCTCATTAACACTCTTACGATGTTTCTGGTTGAATGGGTGAGGAGGGACCTGGAGACGGGACTCCATTAGAGGATGGCTTGGAGGAATTATCTATAACTTTTCAAATGTGCAAAGCCCTTTATAGAATGCATTTTCCTTGTCTTGTGGAATGAGCTATAGACTGGGAGTTAGGACACGGGCTCGAGGCCCAGCTGTTTAGCTCACTATCGGTGTGATCTTAGGCCAGTCCTTTCCCTTTTCTGAGGCCTGGTGTTCTCCGAGATTAAGTTGAAGATTTGGTGCTACATGCTAGAGAGGAGAGATCTCTGCATTGGGATTGGAGGACCTGATTATCCCATGCCTGAGGGATCTTGGGCCAGTCACTTCCCCCCGTTGGTCTCAGTTTCCCTCCCTGTAAAAGGAGAAGATTGGACCCAATGACTTAAGCTCCTGAGTCCCTTCCATTCCCCATGCCTTGGTTTCCTCCTCTGTAAAATAAAGGGTTGGACTAGACAGCCTCAGGACTCCCTTCTGACTGAGAGATTCGAGGATCCAATGGTTCTGGCACTTAGGACCAATGGGCCTACTCTTCAAGTAAATAGGAGGTGATTGATAGCCGATGCCCCAAGATGGTAATTCCTAATGTCCTCCCTGTTACATTTGGTGACTGGGCCTGGCCTTAGCTTAGACCTACCAATGGCAGAATGAATTCTCTTGGAATAGAGTGGCTCTGGCTTCACTAGACACTTTGCATCCATAGAATTGGGGGTTTGGACCAGATACTCTCTGAGGTCCTTCTCAGCTCTGACATTCCCTGTTTTAAGCTCCCTCCCAGCTCTGACATTCCCTGTTCTAAGCTCCCTTCCAGCCCTGACATTCCCTGTTCTAAGCTCTCTCCCAACTCTGACATTCCCTGTTCTAAGCTCCCTCCCAACTCTGACATTCCCTGTTCTAAGCTCCCTCCCAGCTCTGACATTCTCTGTTCTAAGCTCCCTCCCAGCTCTGACATTCTCTGTTCTAAGCTCCCTCCCAACTCTGACATTCCCTGTTCTAAGCTCCCTCCCAGCTCTGACATTCTCTGTTCTAAGCTCCCTCCCAACTCTGACATTCCCTGTTCTAAGCTCCCTCCCAGCTCTGACATTCTCTGTTCTAAGCCCCCTCCCAGCTCTGTCACTCCCTGTTCTAAGGCCCCTCCCAGCTCTGACATTCCCTGTTCTAAGCCCCCCCCAGCTCTGACATTCCCTGTTCTAAGCTCCCTCCCAACTCTGACATTCCCTGTTCTAAGCTCCCTCCCAACTCTGACATTCCCTGTTCTAAGCTCCCCCCCAGCTCTGACATTCCCTGTTCTAAGCTCCCTCCCAACTCTGACATTCCCTGTTCTAAGCTCCCTCCCAACTCTGACATTCCCTGTTCTAAGCTCCCTCCCAGCCCTGACATTCCCTGTTCTAAGGGTCCTCCTAGTTCTGACATTCCCTGTTCTAAGAGTATTCCCAATTCTGATATCTTCTGTTCTAAGCTCCCTCCCAGCCCTGACATTTCCTGTTCTAAGCTCTCTCCCAGCCCTGACATTCCTTGTTCTAAGCTCCCTCCCGGCCCGGACACCCCTGTTGGAGGATTCAGCTCAGCACAGGCATGGAGCCAGGCCCTCACCTCCAAGTAGCACCTCCCTGGAGGGATGCTGATCTGGTAGAGCCGGGATTTGAGCTGGGATCTGGGTGACGTGGGACAAGTTTTCTGTGTGACCTTGGCCAAGTCCCTCTCTAGGTCATGTGTTTCCTCCTCTATAAAACAGAGGGTTTGGACTGCACTTCCTCTGAGGTGCCTCTAAGCTCCTGTGACTTCCTCCCTGAACCCTGGGCGGCCCAGCTAGGGCTCGCTCCCCGACACTGGCCCTTCGCGTGTCCCTGTCCACCTTGGAGGATGCCAGCAGGAGAGGCAGCCTTGGGGGCAGGGGCGATGGAGGAGGCGCCAGGTCTGCACATGGGCGGCCAGAGCTACACCCAAGTCCTGGGTGTGCACAGGTGAATCCCCATCCGCCCCTCCAGAGACACAAAACAGAGGCCCAGAGGAGGACAACGGAGGGCCGTGAGCCTGCGCACTGGGGCCCAGCCAGGCCCCTCTGGCCGGCTGACCCTTCTCAGGCTTCCCTCCTGTCGCCCTGCTCGGAGGGCTCACAGGGCAGCCGCAGGGACTCCGGGAAGGGGCCTTCTCTTCCTTCTCCCTCCTTTGCTCTGACCAGAAGCAGCTGCGTGCCTGCGGGGCAGGCTGACACTAGCCGGAGAGAAGGGTGACGGGATCAGGGAGCTGCAGGGACCCTGCCAAAGCAGGGGGGCAGGCCCAGGAGGCCAGAGTAGGACCGCACTGCCCCACGGTCCTGGAGGAGTACGTGTGTGTGAGTGTGTGCGTGTGTGTACATGTGTGTGCATGTGTGTACACAAGTGTGTGCACATGTGCACACGTGCATGAGTGCGAGTGTGCACACACGTGTGCATATGTGCACATGAGTGTGTACATGTGTGAGTGTGCACACATGTGTGAGTGTGTGCATGTGTGCATGCACACAAGCATGTGTGCATATGTGTGAGTGTGTGCATGTGCACACATGTGTGCACGTGAGTGTGTGTGTGATGTGTGCCTGTGTGTGTGTTTACAGGGGTGAGAGTGGGAGGAGCAGGTGTGCAGTCTTTCTTCTGTCTTTTCTTGGTTGGTTAGTTCAGTTGTTTCTCAGTCATGTCTGACTCTTTGTGACCCCAGCTGAGGTTTTTTGGGCAAAGATACTGCAGTGGTTTGTCCTTTCCTTCTCCGGACCATTTGACAGATGAGGAATTTGAGGCAAATAGGGTGAAGTGACTTGCCCAGGGTCACACAGATAGGAAAGGGTCTGAATTCAGATTTGAACTTGGGACTTCTTGACTCTGGTCATTTTCTTGATTTAGAATTGGCTAATTCGGTGACTCAGTGGATTGAGAGCCAGGCCTAGAGAGGGAAGGTCCTGGGTTCAAATCTGGCCTCAGCCACTTCCCAGCTGTGTGACCCTGGGCAAGTCACTGAACCCCCATGGCCTTGCCCTGACCACTCTTCCTGCCTTGGAGCCAGTACATAGTATTGGTTCTAAGACAGAAGATAACGGTTTAGATAACTAGAACTGACTAATGAATAGAGAACAATGAACCTGAGTTCAAATTTTGTCTCTGATACTTGGCTATGTGACCCCCTGGGCCAGCCATTTCAGTTTCTTCATCTGAAAAATGGGCATCCTAATAGCCCCTCCATCCTAGGGTCGGGAGGATCAAATGAGAAGCCGTATATAGTGTTCTACAAACCGTGCTAGCCTACGGAACTGCTGCCTATTATTCTTACCACCATTATTAATTCCCTAATGAACAGAAGTTTCTCAAGGGTGTGCTCATTTCCATCTGCCTGTGGGGGTCTCCCCTGTCCCTTCCATACTCTATCCTAGCCCAGTAATCAGCACAGTGCCAGGCACATGAGGATAAGCCTTGGTATAGGCAATTCCCAGTGGGGAAACTCCCCGTGCCAGCCTAGCTCAGCTCCTCTTCTACAAGGGACATATGTTCTCCGGGAGTTGCCAAGAGCATGAAGAGGATAAGTGACTTGCCCAGGATCACACAGCCAGGACCTGTTAGAGATGGGATTTGAACTCAGGTCTTCCTGGCCCTCAGGCTGCCTCTTCTGGTGCCTGACACCCAGTGGGCGCTTGTTCTTGTTAGTTCTCATTCTTTCTTCGATTAATGCTGAAGCAGGCTGGGGGATCTGGGTGGCAAAGAGGCAGGGCCTGAGGTGCCAGCACCATGCCCACGTCTCCTGCCATCGTGAGGATGGGCTCATGGCGTCATTGACCTAGAGCCGAGAGGACCTTGTTGGCCATCTATTAATGTCCTCCTCTTATAGGCCCCCCAAAGCAAAGGGACTTACCCCAGGGGGTCTGGCAGACCCAGAGCTCCTCCCCATGTCCTTCCCTGCTTTGCCATGGATAGGCTGTGGGATGGCACGCCAGTCTCCCTCCCTGAGCCTCGGTGTTCGTGTCTCTGAAATGGGGGCAAGGTTCCTTGCCCGGCTGTGAGGAGAGGCTTAGAGAGCTGAGGATCAGCCGGGCCTGGGGCTTCCTGGCCTTGGCCAGCAGAGCAGAGGGCCCACGTCTCTCTGGCCCCAAGCAGCACTTCTGTTCATAGGGCACCCGGGCAGGCAGACAGAAGATTTGGAGCTGTGTGTGCAGTGGGGTGGCGAAAGCCCCGGTCAGGACTAGGAACACGCTCTGCCTCCCACCGGGACCCTGGCCAACCATCCTCCTCCAGGCTTCAGACTTCTTATCTGCAGAACGTGGAGGTCTGTGGGCCGTGCGACAGGACGGTGTCCAGGGTCCTGATCGGGGTACAGTCAGCCTAGGCAGCGGCGGGTGGGGCGGGAGACCTCTGAGCAGGAGGGACCCAGGCTGCTCAACCTTGTTCTGCCATAGGTTGGGACGCAGGACTTATGGGAATGGAGGAAAGCTGAGGCCCACTGGCCTTCCCTGCCCCACCTGCCCAGTGTGTCTTTCCCCTAAGATCGGCTCCTTCAAACCATGGGCTCCTACAATGATAGTAGAGGGGACCCACTGACAGTGGGGAAGCGGGCAAGAAGTGGGACCTTGGAGGGATGGGGGATGAGGGCCTGAAGAACCTGGCTGCCTGGCCTTTAGGTCTGCCAGGCTGAATTCTAAGCTCTAGAACAGGGCTGATGTTCTGTATTCCAGTAGCCCATGATCTTAAGTTCCTCCCAACTCCATTATTTTTATGACCTAAGATCAATCCCCATCTTACATTTCCCTGTTCTAAGTCCCCTCCCAGCTCTGACATTCCCAGTTCTAAGCCCCCTCCCAGATCTGACATTCCCTGTTCTAAGGGTCCTCCTAGTTCTGACATTCCCTGTTCTAAGCTCCCTCCCAGCTCTGACATTCCCTGTTCTAAGGGTCCTCCTAGTTCTGACATTCCCTGTTCTAAGCTCCCTCCCAGCTCTGACATTCCCTGTTCTAAGGGTCCTCCTAGTTCTGACATTCCCTGTTCTAAGAGTATTCGCAATTCTGATATCTTCTGTTCTAAGCTCCCTCTCAGCTCTGACATTCTGGGTTCTAAGATCTCTCCCAGCTCTGACATTCCCTGTTCTAAGGGTCCTCCTAGTTCTGACATTCCCTGTTCTAAGAATATTCCCAATTCTGATATCTTCTGTTCTAAGCTCCCTCCCAGCTCTGACATTCTGGGTTCTAAGATCTCTCCCAGCTCTGACATTCCCTGTTCTAAGTCCCCTCCCAGCCCTGACATTCCCTGTTCTAAGGGTCCTCCTAGTTCTGACATTCTCTGTTCTAAGCTCCCTCCCAGCTCTGACATTCCCTGTTCTAAGTCCCCTCCCAGCTCTGACATTCCCTGTTCTAAGGGCTCTCCTAGTGCTCACATTCTGTGGTTCTTGAATTCTAAGTGAGGGGTTTGGCCAATCAGCTGGCTGAAAAATTTGACCTGGCTCATCTGAGGGGTCCATTTCTTGGTCTGAAGGGGCTACTGTAGGGCACGCAATGTCTTGCTAATGTTTCCCTTTCTGGGTCTCTTCTAGGTCTTCCTGCTCAGTGCTGACATGGCGGAGTGTGTTCTGCCTGCCACCGCCTGGAATCCCAGCACCCTGGCCCCTGTTCCTTCAGCCCCAGATCTTGCCTCAGAATCTGGAGTCACAGAGCAGCAGCCCCAACCACGGACACCACCATCCTCACCTGCCCAGGAGCCTGGTGCCAGCACTGACCCTGACATCCCACACCCAGACCTGGCCCCTGTGGTCTTTTTTTGTCTCCGGCAAACCACCAGCCCTCGAAACTGGTGCATCAAGATGGTGTGTAATCCATATCCTTTGAGGATCATTTCCTCTTGGGCATTGATCCACCAACCCACCCTGGGCTTCCTCTAAACAGGTAGGAGCTCTTGGCCTCCTGGCTCTTGTCTTCTTGTTCTGGGTTCTGGAATGAGAAGCTGTCCTGGGCTGCAGCAGCACAGAACCAAGAGGCAATGCGAGGAAGCTATAAGGGGTGTGGGAAAGAGTGAGGTTCTGGAGCAGGGTGGAAGATTGGTGGGAGAATCAGAGATGACTCCAAGGTTTAGAGTCTGGGAATGTGGGAGGTTGGTTGTGCCATTAAGAGACATAGAGAGGGCTAGGGAAGTGGTCTATGAAGGGCTCCATTTGAGAGAGGTTGAGTTTGAGTTGATGGTGGGATGTCCAAGAGAGGATTCCAAGGTTAAGCCTCTGGGAGACTGAGAAAGACTGAGCCACCCTCTATAGAAAAAGAGAAACTGGGGAGGAGAGCTAGGAGGAAAGAGATGAGCTTGATTTGGCATGTCTTGAGTTTGAGATGCTAATGGGACATCAAGGATGAATGTTTAGCTTTAAAATGCTGATTTTCTGATTCCATGATTTTCTGATTCTGTTGATTGTGCAATTCTATTGATTCTATGATTTATGATTTTAAAATTCTGTTGACTTAATAATTTTCAGATTCTGTTGATTTCAGGATTTAATGATTTAAAAAGTTCTCTTAATTGGAATTTCTGATTCTCTTGATTTCCTGATTCTGTTGATACAATTATTACATGATACAGTGATCTGGTGATTACTTGATTGACCTTTGGTACCGACCATGCTGTTTGGTATCATCTTTGTGACCCCATTTGGGATTTTCTTGGCAAAGATATTAGAGTAGTTTGACATGTACAAGATGTGTGATCTGTGTGAGTCACTTTATCCTATTTGACTCAGTTTCTTTATCTCTAAAATGAGTTGGAGAAGGAAATGTCAAACCAATTCTGTATCTTTGCCAAAAAAAAAACCCCAAATGGGGTCAGAAAGGGTTGTACCCAACTGGAAAACTTCTAGGTTAAGTGCTTATTATATATGAATGATTGGTTTTGGCACTGGAAATACACAATACCCACCCCCACGGAGCTTGTGTCTAGGGGGAGAGGAGGAGATAGAGCACATTTAATAGGTATGAACTCAGGTCCCCTGACACAGATTTCATTGATCTTTCCAAAGTGCCATTCTGCTGCATGGGATTTTCATATTGATAGCAGTGTCTTCAGAAATATTGGTCTGGAAGAGTCCTTAGAATTGGGAATGGCAGAGCTGGGAGGGGCCTTAGAACAGGAAATGCCCTTTCTTCCAGTTCTCCCTCAAGTCACAAGATCAAGGTGAAAAGGAAAACCTCCTGCTGGCACTGAGTATCTGAAAACTTTGCTTCAACACCTGTGTTGGGGAGAGTGGGGTCCAGCTGACCCAGGCAGCCTTGGTGGCGGGGCAGCTTGTAGGTCAAAGCTCACTCTACTGTCAGGAGAAACGAGAAGCTCAGAAGGTTGCAGTTCACTGGACAGTCTGTGAGGTCGAAGCCGAAGAGACTCTGGAGAAGGGACTGAAGCTGTGAGAATGAGTTAGGGAAAAAGACACCTGCGGTTCTGGTTCTGGGATCCAAAAGCATCAGTCTAGGGATTAAACATGAGTCAAGCATTGGCACCTATAGCTTGGACTTCTGTGTGGGCCTGGGTAGGTCTGGGTTCATCACTGGGGAGAAGAAGTGGGAGACAGGCTGCATCAGGACCAGTCTCAGACCTGGCAAAGAGGAAGCCATGTGCTGGCTCCAGCAGAAGGACCATGGCATGCATCATTCTCCCTGGCAAATAAAGTCCTGTTTTCTATTAAAAGTTCAATAAAACAATCATTGAAGTGTAAAAACAACAATAAAAACCCCCAGAATGTCAGGATTGGGAGGGTCTTTGGAACAGTGACTATCAGGGCTAGGAGGGCTCTTAGAACATGGGATATCAGGGTGGGGAGGGTTATTAAATTAAGGAATGTTAGACTAAATCATTGTCTCAAACCATAATTCTTCCTTAGTCTGTAGTTTGTAGCCCTTTACTCTTGTACACGTTAACCACGTATTTGTTTCTTTTCATATAGACTTGTTTGCCCAGTGACTAATTCCTCAGAACTCAGAGCAGTGAAATATAACTGGGGACCCTGACAGCAGCCTGATGCAGTGGGTATTTGAAGTCCTTGGGTGGGATGACTCTTACAACCCTTCCAGTTGTGAGTCTTTGAATTTCCGGTGGCAGTCTTGGGGGCAGACTTTTTGATCATAGAGAACTTTCCTCCTTCAGGAGCATCCCCCTATTGTAGCGGTGGGAAGAGCTTTTAGATTTCTGGGTCCTGAGCAGTGCCTGGGATCTCTGGAGATTCTGAATTAGTCCCCATCTGGGTTCCTAAAGTTGGGGGGAGAGAGAGAGAGAGAGAGAGAGAGAGAGAGAGAGAGAGAGAGAGAGAGAGAGAGAGAGAGAGAGAGAGAGAGAAGGCAGAAGCCAGGATGACCAGCAGAGAAATTAGGATGACATAGGTTGGAGGGTAGCAGAGTTGAGGAGGAAAGAAGATGGAGCAGAGTCCAAGAGGAAGTCTGGCAAACAGTATTTTCCCTCGATTCTCCCCTAGGGAAGCCAGATGCTAGCAAGGAGCATCAGCGGGACATATGTAGGTCTGGAGTTGATATCAAGGGACAATGTTTCTTTGATCAGGTGCCTGGAAGCCACAGGGACTGGGCCATGGCCAAGAACCAGAGGCATCCTCATCTTTAATCAGTTTCTCTCCAGATTTATCTGTCTCCATTTCTCACTTTTGACCCATCTCTGTCTAAAAATTCTCCCTTCCCATCAATCTCCCTGGACTTTGGTCTTCTCTCTTTACCGCTGTCTTCCTTTTGTCTTCTTTTCTTTCTCCCTATTGTTTTTCCATCTGTCTATTTCTACCTATTTCCCTCCTTTTCCATCTCATTGTCTATTTTTATCTCTTCATCTTTGTATATTTCCATTTCTTTCTTATCTCTTTCAACTTTTGTCGATCATCCTTCTATCTCCATCTTTGTCTCCTATCCTACCTCACCTTCTGTCTCTAGCACTTCCTATCTCTCTCCATGTCTACTTCTCTTTTTCCACCTCCATCTGTCTTTCTCCACCTAAATCTTCTCTTCAGGTGAAACATCTTCAATTCCTTCAACTGATGTTTCCATGGCATGATTTCATTCTCTTTTTCTACCTCCATCTGTCTGTCTCCTTTAGAATTTATCTCCTTTCCTTTCCACTTATCTGCAGGCCTGTGCTTCTTTCCTTTCTCTGTTACTCTCCATTTCTCATTGTTTCTATCATCCCTCATGGTGATCTCTGTTTCTCTCTATCTTTCTGAGTCTGTAACCTCATTTAGTTTCAAGGCTACACTCAATATAAAAATTTTCAGGTCTTGAAAACTTCCTGGGGCTTGGGGCTAGGACAAATATCAGGGGCAAATAATACATTTGTTACATTTTTTGAAGAGGGAAATTTGGGTGGGATGATGGTGGTGGAGAGTAAGGCCCAAGGGCTAAACCTGTGGACTCTGCTCTGTGGGCTGGCCTGGGGATGGTTGGGCCCTCTTTGCACCCTTCCAAAATCACTCCATCTGGCCCTAGGCATTAGAGTAGAGAATAACAGGCCATTTTGATTTCTTGGCATGTACAAGTCTCCTTCATTTCCTGACAAGTACAAGACTGGAGATTCCCCAGGTTGGAGGCTTCAAGAGACCCATGGGTCAGGGCTGTGGAAAGGGTGGGGGATTGTTGTTACAGTGTGATCTGAGCACTTCAGGACACAAAGCTGGCATTTTGAGCCTTTGAATTTAAGGGTAGAGAGAAATTCTTAGCCTGCAAAGAGAATATGTCAATTCAGTTTAATAGCTGAGGTAGTGAACTCCCCAAGGTTCAGTGGCCACAGAATTCTGGAATCTCAGACTTGGTGACTGCCATCTAATCCAACCTGTAACTGAATGGGAATCCCTTGTACAGCATCACTAATATATGATCATCTTCTCTTTGAAGACTTCCAAGAAGAAGGAATCCCCTATTTCCTGTGGGTAATCCATTCCACTTTTGGACAGTGCTCTCTGTTTGGAAATTTTCCTTTAAGTCTGCCTTTCTGCCAATTCCTGCATTGCTCTTATCTCTGTCCTCTGGGTCCAAGCACTACAAGCCTACTCCATTTCCTAATTGGCAGTCATTCAGATTCTTGAAGACAGCTTTCATGTCCCCCTAAAATCTTCTCTTCAGGTGAAACATCCTCAGTTCCTTCAACTGATGTTTCCATGGTATGATTTCATTGGTTGAAAAACTCTGGATACCTTCCAGATTATTAGAAACCTTTCTGAAAAATGAGGATCCCCAGGTGGGGATGTCATAAAAAGGGATTTATGTTCATATATAGGTTGGACTATATGGCTTTCTAATAAAACATTTATTAAACACATAAGTGCAGGGGACACAAAAAGAAATCAAAACAGCCTCTGTCCTCAAGGAGTTCATATTTTAATAGGGAAGACAATGCCTGATCTTCCAGCCTGGAGATTCTGTGTTTTGGTGACCAGATATTTTATTCTGTGCTTTCTATGTGTTCAGTTAAAATACAATATAATTGATTGATTTCACTTTTTGAAATCTATGTGAATCTCTACTTGCATTTTTGCATATAACATATCATTGGATTCTGCTTACTAATTCATTTTGCTACCTCTTCCATTTTATGATTGAGTTTAGCCCATTCACACTTTTAAATAATTTATATGTGTATTTCTGTCCATCTTATTCTCTTATGCTTTTTTTCTCTCTTTACTTTCTGTCCCTCTCTTTAAAAAGAAGAGAGTGGTGAGAGAGGAGTGTGGTCAGTACAAATGCTCTATGCTTGATGCAATATATTTTCCCCCTTACCTTCTAAGTGACTGCTATACATAGAACCTTGTGATCTGCATTAATTATGCCAAGAGAATGACAAAGATCCTGCTCTTCTGGTGATTACAGCAAAATGGGGGGAGGGGACAAAAGGAACTGCAATGCCATGAAGGATAAGCAAAGGGCAGAGGAGGGGGCCAAGACAGGGGCTAAGAGAAAGATGATAGAGTGTGATCCATTTTCCTGGGTTTCACAGAGCTAAGAAGATCATCTCCAAGTTCTGGGATCCTTCCTTTAGGCCCACAATGACTGTAGTCTCCCCTTCAATTCATTATTGTGGAATTGCCCACCAAAATATCAGGCAAGGCATTGAGTCACGACCTGAGACTTTTTGGTGTCTAGGCCTTTGATGCCAGTGATGTAGGGAATTTCCCATAAAGAAGCTCTCTTTGTCAAGGCAGACCAGCACTTCCTCTACAATTTATAGCATTACAGAGCTGCCCAGGGCTCTGAAGGGTGATTGGATTTGTCTAGAGTCACATAGCCCAAGGCAGAGGAGGACTTGGACTCCTCTTCTTGACCTCACAGCAGGTTTCCTATCCACTCTGTCCTACTGGAGATGCAAAGGAAAAAAATGAAACTGTTCCTGTCTGTAAGGAGCTTATATTCTATAAGGGGGATGTGACATATACACAAAAAAGTAAATAGAAATATTTCTTTTCTCTTCAGATTCCCAGTGTTTGATATATTGTACACTTCTTTGACAGTAAACTGAGGTTATTGGTGGAGGGAAGGGAGCACTAGCAAAGGGACAGGGCCTGAGACTTCATGGAGGAGGCCCTAGATCAGAGCTGAATAAGGAAAGAAGAGAAGGATTCAGAGGGCAGCAATGAGGCAAGAGCAGATCTGGGGATGGATCATGTGTGTATGGGGAGTGGGGAGCTAGAAGAATCCCAACTGGGTGTCCCCTAGGTTAGCTGGAGTATAGAGTGTGGGAAGAGAATTCATATGCAATAGAGGGTTAGAGTAGTAGACCAGAGAGAGATGAGGACAGTCCTTCAAGGGCAGCCTGATGATCTCCAGGGTTCTGACAATGCCTGGTCCCACCTGTCAAAAAAAAGAAAGCTGCATTGCTAATCTTAGCTGTGTCATCAGGGAAAGAGAGCCAAAGCTGAGAGTCAGAAATGAATTTGAGGGGGCAGCTGGGTGGCTCAGTGGATGGAGAGTCAGGCCTGGAGATGGGAGGTCCTAGGTTCAAATCTGGCCTCAGACACTTCCCAGCTGTATGACCCTGGGCAAGTCACTTGACCCCCATTGCCTAGCCCTTACCACTCTTCTGCCTTGGAGCCAATACACAGTATTGATTCCAAGATGGAAAGTAAGGATTTAAAAAAAAAAGAAAGAAAAAAAGAAATGAATTTGAATCCTGGGTCTGCCACTGACTGGCTAGGTGATCTTGGGCAAGTCATTATTCCTTTTACCTCTGATATCCTGAGTTCCAAGTCCTATCCCAGCTCTGTCTTAAGACCCCTTCAGACTCTGACATTCTCTGCCCCTTCCCAGCTCTGGCCTTTTCAGCTAGGTTCCCTCCTAGCTCAGACTTTCCAGGTTCTAAAGTCCCTCTTAATTCTGACATTTTAGAGCAGATCTTTTACCTTCATTGTTCTAAGATCCCTCTCTGCACTGACATTCTCTGTACCCTACGCTCTGACTCAGGCTTCATGCTCTCCCTCAACCCCCTTTCCCCCAGCATCCTTGCAGTGACAGTGACTTGTTCTTTGAGTCATCTTCCTGATTCATGGCCTAGAACTGCCAGAGTAGGTCTTCTGCAAAGGCTTCCCCAAATGTCCAACTCCTCCTCCTCCTCCTCCTCCTCCTCCTCTGGGGTGGGTGCTTTCAAGCAACCCAGGAACACGTCTGGTCTAGACGTGAGGTTTTGCTCTAGGAAGCATCCGGTCATGCAGGAGAGAATTCTGCCTCACCCCAGCCATAGATGATGGGAGAAGACAACTCTTCCAAAGCCTGATGGCTAAACCCTGAAGGGGACCTTGGCCTGGTGTTGAGAGCCCTGTGCTGGGGGTCTGAGAGCTGGGACCAAGTTCTGCCCTTGCTATGGAGCTGCCTTGGGCAAATCACATCCCTTCTCAAGGTCTGAGTTTCCCCATCTTTACAATGAGAGAGTTAAACCAGATGAGGTTGGAGGAACATTTTGGCTCTGACATTTTAAGTTCTAAATCTGTTACTTTTCTAAATGTTTGTTTCAAGGTTAACCTCAACTTTGTTGTTTGCCGTTCTGAGGCCCCTCCTAGCTCTGATATTCTCTCTTCTAAAGTTCTTGGAGCTCTAACACTCCATGTCCTCATCTTTCTTCCAGCTCTGACATTTTCTGTTCCAAGACCCTTTCAGTTCTGACATGCCATGTTCTAAGCTCTTTCATAGCTGACATTCCTTGTTTTAGGCTCCCCACCAGCTCTTAACACTCCCTATTCTAAGACTCCTCCAACTCCAGTATTCCACACTCTCAGCTTCCTCCCAACCCTAACATCTTGTCTTAAGATCCCTTCAGCTCTGACATTCCATGTTCTAAGCTCCTTCCCAGCTGACATGCCCTTTTCCAAGACCCCTCCTGTCTCTGACACTGTTCTAAGGTCTCTCCCAGCTCTGATATTCCCTATTTTAAGAGCCCTCTCAATTCTGACATGCGTCATATGAACAAAAGTTTCTAACAGGGGTCAAATACAACCCCTTGTCTTGAGAAACCCCCCAGATGGCCAAATCATCCTGGGATCATAGACTTGGTGCTAGAAGGGCCTCAGAGATCATCTAGCCAACCCCATCCTTCTGTAGGGCCCGAAATTGAAGGCCAGAGATGTCACATTTGTTGGCCCAGTCCACTCCCTACTCTATCCACACTTGGATTTTGAACCCGATCTCCCTGTCAAATCCAGTAGATTTCCCCTGGCACATTCTGTTGCCTTATACAGAGGTTGCATGGAACAAGACAGGGAGAACTGTTTTGTTTCTCATGCTGTTTTCTCCCTGATCTATGACTATGAATCATCGAGCCCCGACATCTCTAAAGACTGGAAAATGTAAGTTCCAAAGAGCAGGAGAGACCATGATGGTGGATGAAAGCCCACTTGGGCCCAACTGCAGCGCAGACTCCCCAAAGTGACTTCACTGAGAGCATCCAAGGAGGATGGCCATAGGCAGACCATGACATGCCTGGAGCTATTATTTAATATCCAGAATTGCCTGAACCACAGAGAACTTAAGCAGCGCCATGTTGTAGTCCACTTAAACTCCCTTGTTCTTAATCTCTCCTATCTCTCCCTCCTTTCTCTTCTGTCCTTCTCCTCCTCCCTTCTTCCCACCCAGTCTAATCAATCAACAAACAGCAATTAAGTGCTTGCTCTGTATCTAGGAAGGGTGCTAAGAGGATACAAAGAAAAAGGAAAACCATTCTGCCCTCATGGCACTTCTACTTTCTCCCTCTTTTCCTTCTTTCTTCCCTTCCCCTTTCTCTGCCTCTCAGGCTCTCCTTATTTGCTTTTCTGACCCTCTCCTTTTTTCTCTAAATCAATAGCTATTTGTGAACATTATTAGTAATAATAATAGCTAGTATGAATGTTTATAAAATATTTTATAGGTATTATCTCATTTGATCTCTACAACTACTCTGGGAGGTAGATGCTATTATTACCCCCATTTTACAGCTGAGGAAACAGAGGCAGACAGAGGCAAAGTGATTGGTCCAGAATCACACAGATGAGAAGTATCTGAGTCAGGCATGAATTATTTTATTGCACTTTGCAGTTAGTTATGTCCCTTCCAACAGATTAAAGGTATGTGACAACTTTGCTTGAAGTAAGTCTTTTGGAGCCATTTTTTAAACCCTATTTTCTTAGTAATAACTCTAAGACAGAAGAGCAAGGACTGAGCAAACAGGGCTGGGTGACTTGCTCAGGTCATGCTAAGAAGTGTCTGAGGCTGGATTTGAACTCAAGTCCTCCCAAGTCCAGGCCCATTATCCATTGAACTACCCATCCGCCTTGACATCAGTAAGAAACCCCCAAACCATAGCACACCCTTACGTTTTGCAGTAGAATTGATACTGAGTATCAGTTCAAAGGCAGAAGAGCAGTAAGGACTAGGCAATAGGGGTTAGGTGACTTGCCCAGGGTCACCTACCTAGGAAGTGTCTGAAGCCAGATGTGAACCTAGGACCTCCTCTCTCTAAGCCTGGCTCTCTATCTATGGAGCCATCTAGCTACCTCTAGCCCCACACCATTTTTCCAGCATGTGCTCACAACATTTCTCTGGGTCACATTTTGGTAATTCTCTCAACATTTCCCATTTTTCATGATTATTATGTCTGTGATGGCGATCTGGGATCAGCAATATTTGGTGTTATTCTTGTCATTGCTTGGGAGCACCCCAAATCACCCCCTATAAGACAGCGAACTTCAGAAACATTAGGTTTTGACTATTCCACCAACCTGTTCTCCCGTCTCTCTCCTCTCTGTGGGCCTCCCTATTTCCCTGAGGCACAACAATATTGAAGAATATTACATAAACTTAGTTGATAAAGCAGCAGCAGCAGGGTTTGAGAGGATTGACTCCATTTTTGAAGCAAGTTCTATTGTGGCTAAAATGCTATCAAGCAGCATCAAATCCCACAGAGAAATCTTTCCTGGAAGGAAGAGTCAATCACTGCAGCAAATTTCCTTGTTGTCTTATTTTCAGCTCTTGTTGCAGTCACCCCAACCTTCAGCACCCACCGTCCCATCAACCAGAAGCCATCAACATGGAGGCAAGACCTTCTGTTCATCAACACATGATGACTCTTTCTTTGAAGGCTCAGATGGTGGTTAGCATTTTTAGCAAGAAAATATTTTTGAATTAGGGGATATACATTGCTTTTTTAGACAGAACACTTTTGCACACTTAATAGTCTACGGTGTCATGTAAACTTAACTTTTCTATGCACTGGGAAACCAAAAAATTCATGTGCTTCCATTCATTGTGATGCACTGGAATCCAACCCACAGTATCTCTGAGGTGTGTCCATACTATATTCTGGGAATTGTACTATGTGCTGGGTATAAAAAGAGAAAATGTAACAGTCCCTGGCCTCCAGGAGCTTCCAGTCTGTCCCTGCCCTCCTTTTCTCCTCTCTCATACTCTCTCTCCTTCCTTCTCCCTCCGCTTCTTTCTCTTCTCTTCCTACCTCTCCTCTGTTTATATTTCCCAATTACTCTCCTTCTCTACCCCTAGTAGACTTCCTGAGTTGATCTTTTTAATGCTATATATTAAAAAAAAACAAACCTTATCTTTTGCCTTGGAATTGGTTCCAAGGCAGAAGAGCAGTAAGGATTAGGCAATGGTGGCTAAGTGACTTGCCCAGGGTCACACAGTTAGGAAGTGTCTGAGGCCAGATTTGAACCCAGGACCTTCCATTTCTAGCCTGGCACTATGCCACCTAGCTTCCCCTTTTAATGCTATTTTTTTTTGCACAAAGTTCTCCTTGTCAGTATAATGAGGGATATATTATTATATCCAAGTCAGGATAATTTGGGCTTGACTCTTCCTTGCATGCTAAGGAATGCACGATCAGACTCCCTGGATATTCATGAATCTACTTCTGACCAAGGCTGAATTAAGTGCCAGGAATACTTAGGTGCTCCCTGGCTGCCCTCCTCCAGATACTTTCCAGTTTATCAGTAACCCTTTGTAATATATGACCAGAAGGAGGTCACACACAAAGACACTGGGGAAGTGGAGAGAGAGGGTGAGAGAACTGAAGAAATGGAGAGAGGGAAGAGATTGATCCTTCCCTCTTTTCCCCTTGGGGAAGATAGCACAATTTGTCTTCCAGAGGGACAGAATATGTCTCCTCAGAGAGGTGGAGGTTAAGGACTGGAGGAGAAAGTCTTAGAGAAATGACTCACTGCCTCCCTTCTTGATCTTAGCTGTTGCTGAGGGGCAGGTAAATTTCCTGCTTCTGGATCCTCCCAATATCCCAACTACCACCTTTCCCTTTGAGATTTAGTTCACTCCTCAGCCCTGGTCTTGAAATAGTTCTCCCTTTTGGGGAATGGTATGATTCTTCCCAAATCTCTAGTCTCCTTCTTTGATATCAGCGAGCAAGTCAACCTGATCTAAATGGTAATACTTAATTCTTGAGAACACACAGGGCAGGGAGAGTGAGGGTGTTGGGTGAGGAAAGTGGGAGATAGGAATCCATACAGATTAGCAACTGACCTCCCCCACAAATTCTGAGGGGTTCAGGCTGTCTGCCTGACCCTCCTTTTGGTCAGAGGTTGGGTTTATCCTTCCTCCTAAGCTAATCTGGCTATGGGTTGAAGTTCAGGACAATTTGGGGAAAGAGACATCTTCTCAGTAGACAATAAAGTCCTATAAAGTCCCAGTCTACTTTTGTCTTCAGCTTGAACCAGTGACATTTAGGGGGTCACTGGAAGGTAGTTAGTGTCCAGAGGGATCCTTCGTCTCAGAGGTCCTCCTCTCAGACCATCCACTTGAGGATAAAGCTGACCAGAAGTAAGCTGGCAATTTTGAATTCACTCAGCTCCTCTATTCCTTCCTGGAATCTTGAGTTTTCCTTGCCCTTCCCCCACTTGGGCTGTTCCTTTGCATTGCTGGATATGATTTTTCTTTCCTTTTGTAACTTCTCTCTTACAGATTCCCCCTTTTCCTCTTCTGCAGATTTGTCACCCTGACAATTGCACCAACTTTGAATAAGTTACTTACCTTGGTTTCTTAATGTTAAATTTCTATCTTTCTATACTCAATATCCTACATCCCACTCCCAAAATAAAAAAAAAAATCTTTCCACACTTAACTATATCTTACTCTTAACTTAGCTTAAATTGGCTAACTAAAACTACGCAAAGATAGGGTTTCTGGTAAAAGATTCAGCGTAGGTGTGTTTTGTTGCAAAGGTCGATATAATTAAATAACTTGGTTTTGGACTAACAATGTCCTCAAACAATATGCAACAATGTTAATTTAACTATCTAGTAAAATATCTTAATAATCTATAGGTATGGTAATATTGTTATAACTCCTTATATCATCTTATGCTTTCTTAACATCATTAGCTATTATAATTCTTTAAAATTTAAGATATTATTTAAGTGTCCTATATTATACTAGTCCTATTCTTTCCCTTTCACTGGCTCTCTAAGCTTTGAACTTCCCTTTTCAGCCCTGACTATTCTCTTTCCCTGATTTAAGTTATGTTAAGATTGTTAGTTGATTCCTACCTTATGTTAGTGCTCTAAAATTTACATTATGTGTATATATGTTTACTGAATAATCATTACATATGATACATACATATATACATATTATATCTATACACGAGTTCTGCTTTGGAATCAACCAGACAGAAAAGTTGTTTTTTCAGTTCTTTTCTACCTGTTTGAATCTTGCAAGAATTTTATTTATAAGTAAATACATTTTTCATTATTATGGATCTTGCTTATCTACGACAAGGCCCCTAAATCAGTGTTTTGTGGTTATGTCCTATATATATGTTTTGTGGCATGTACATACTTACTTCCTGTAGATGGATCCTCTTCTCATGCTGACTGATATTTCTATCTTCTTTTTATTCTGGGTTTATGTGTGTTGCATGCATGTCCTTAATATGAAGTTAATATGTATGGTGCTTCATCTTATATGAGATGTTCCTTGAAGTTCCTTTTTCCTATGTAGTTCATAGGTTACAGTTCTTTTCTGTGTTCCTTTTGTCCATTTAAAGTCTCAGATGGTCCTGGAGGATTTTTCTGGTCCTGATGTCTTTGTCTGTCCAGGAAACATATTTCTCTGTCATCTCACCTTGATTGTGGCCTTCTCTCTCCTAGCACAGGAACATACATGCTATAAGATTTGTTGCTATTGTATGAGTGTTTGTAAGATTGGTTGATATTTTATGAATGTAAGTAGGAGTGGTCAAGATTGTATGAATGTGGGTAAGACTTTGTGTGTAGAGTTTTTCTTGTTTGTTTCAGGATTTTTTTTGAATGTATGTAATATTTTCCTTGTCCTAGGAAGTGTGTGAGAGTGAGGGATGGAGAGTTAGATAGATATAGAGGGAGATTGATGGATTTTTCTGCTTCTTGGATTATAATCAACCTTTCTTCCGTCGTCATTCATATTTCAGCATCACTTTGTTCGGGGCTATACATAGCTTTTGTTTCCTCACTCCTGTCAATTTCTTTCTGGGTCTGTACCTCTTGTGTATGGTCTGGGCATTTTATGATCTAATTTCCTCTGGGCCAATTGGGGCAACATAATGTTTGACATGTGAAGCATGGTACCACGGTTCTTTTCCCTATTATTTTGATTGAGGTAGGTGTTGTGAATGCAATTTGGAGTGGTCTGTTCCATTTTGGATCCATTATTGTGCTTCTTGTAAAATTTTTCACATACACCATGTCTCCGGGGTTGATGTTGTGCAGTGCAAAGTCTAATAGTACCCTTTGCACCATTAAGCCTAGATTGTGTAGTTCTTTCAGCCTGTCCTGCACATTTGTCAGATAAGTGTGTAACTGGCATTCTCCTCCCAGCATGGAAATGTAAGATGGTTTTGTGGTCCTTCCATGCCAGAGAGGCTGTCCAAACAGTAATTCATATGGGGATATGTGCAGATCTCCCCTGGGCTTTGTCCTTAGGTGGAATAGTACAAGTGGTAGGACTTCTGTCTACTTGAGATGTGTTTGTGCACATAGTTTTCCCACTTTCTCTATTCATTCTTTCCACCTGTCCTGAACTGCCCGTATGGTAAATTGCATGTAGATTTCCCTTTATTCCCAGATACTGATAGACTTCTTGCAGGATCTTGGTTGTAAAGTGAGTCCCTCTATCAGAATCTATGCTGTCTGGAATGCCATATCTGGGGATGATCTCGTTCAAGAGTATCCTGACTACAAAGGTTGTGTTATTCTTCTTGGCTGGGTATGCTTTTGTCCACTGGGTTAATCTGTCCATGATCACTAGGGCATGCTTATGTCCTTTGTCACTAGGCATGTTGATGTAATCTTTCTGCAAGCATTCAAAAGGTGTGAAAGCTAAAGGTCTACCCCCTAATGCTTTGCTTTTAAAATTACATTGGTTGTATTGCCTGCAAAGATCACATGCCTGGCATACTCTTATGCATATGTAGATAACCCTGGGGCTGCCCAAAATCTCTTAATTTTGTCTAATAATGCCATAGTGCCATAAGTTTGCCTAGTGACCATCATGCTGGGAATATGAGACTCACCCTGCCAAGTGGAGAATGGGCGCCTCTAGGAGTCACTCCTTGCTTGAGTCACAAACAATCCCCTTGGAACCTATCTCTCCTGTACAAAACAAGATGGTCTGGTCCTGTTTTCTGGAAGGGACTTCAGAGAAGAGCTAGCCCGAATTTCATGGTACAAATGAGGAAATTAAAGCTCAACATCACCTAAATAGCAAATAGCAAAATGAGGGTTTGAACTAGAGAGTCTTTTGGCCCAAGTTAGGCACTTTTGGTTCTCCACAGTGGAATAATCTAACTCTACTGTCTTTCTTTGAATCTATTTCCTCACTTGTAATTTGGGGATCAATAATATATAACATCCTTTTTTCTTTAAATGAAGGCAATGAGGACTTGCCCAGGGTCACACATCTCGGAACTATCTGAGGCCAGATTTGAACCCAAGACCTCCCATCTTTAGGCCTGCTCTCAATCCACAGAGCAACCTGGCTGTCCCCAAACAAATTAAAATTGCTGCCTAAGCACCACCTATATGTAAGGCCTCATGTTTGGGTACAAAGATATACATGAGCCAGTGCCTGCCCACTAGAAGCTTACACTTGGGTAAGGGCTTAATAAATATTTGTTGACTTGCTTGACCCAGAGTGTGTTTGGTGAATGATGAGTGGTACAAGTTGATGATGGTAGAGAACTTGTGCTGGTGAGTTGTCTTGGAGTAGGGATGGAACCTCAGAGAACCTCAGGGGCCGAGTGAGGTCTGAGTGAACTGACTGATCCCTCACCATAAATCAGAGATGAGATATGGCTCCCCTGAAAGGAAAGGAAGTGGGTGTCATCATCATCCATTTATTTGCAAGCATGCCAGACTCGGTGCTAGCCCTGGGGATACGGAGGAAAATGAAGTGGTTCCTGGCCTCAAGGAGTTTTCATGCTGTTGTGGGAAATGATGTTGGCAAACATGAACGAAAACCCAAAGTCTACAAGCAAACGGAAGTCCTTTCAGGGAGTGAGGAATAGCGGGAAATATTAGGAGGCTCGTTGATAGAATGGAGAATATCCAATGGTGAGCAGCTATCGCTCTAGGCAGGGACCAGGGGGAGGAAGTGGGGCTAAATTAGCCTGGAGAAGAGAAGGCTGGAGGGGGAGGTAAGTTCTCTGGCTGAAAGTATCGGAAGATTCTCATGTGAAGAGCTAGACGTGCTCTGCTTGGCCTCTGAGGGGGGATTTGGGTCAGAGAACTGGAAGAAGTTGCAGAGAGATGGATTAGGGATAGGGGATGCCTCAGCCATGATGGAGGGCTGGCTGAATGAGCGGAGTGAGCTGCTCTCTGGCAGGCAGGGAGGGGGCGCTCTCTCCTCTGAGGTCTTTAAGCAAAGGCTGGACACTTCCTTCCGGGCCAGAGCCTCTGAGCTTACGTCCTGCTCCTCAGCTGTGTTGTGGCAGCCATTCTCAGTGGACTCCCAGTTGGCCTGCTAGAAGCTGAGGTTCCTTCCAATTTTGTGACGGTGGAAGGCCTTGAATAGCAGCCCAAGGATCTGGGGTTGTACTTGGTAGGAGATAAAAAGTCAGGTCTTGGGAAGACCAAATTTGACCACCAATGGAGAAGTGGGGAAGCTGGCTTTCGTTGGCGTTTTTAAGTGAAATCCATTTCAGGGTGTTTTGAGCAAGGCCTTCCCACCACCCCTCCGGCTTTCTGCTCTAGGACAGATATGTTGGGAATGGCTGAGCCTACAGTTCTAGTGCTGAGACGAGGACGCTTAGGCTTCCTCCAAAGGCACAGGACGGCTCTGAGGGCTCCCTTCCTCTCAACCCCACCTCTCCAGGGCCCCATCTGAGGCCAGCGCCCACACTGCCCCTGGCTCCCATTGCGTCTGGTGTCTCTAGGCTCTTCCCTCACGAGGGAATGAGTGAAGTCCTGGCCAAGGGCCCCCCAGTGACGAGGCCTGTGGGCTGGAGCATCCTGTGGAACTGGGCACCCCCCCAGGACCGCCCAGTCATGTAGGAACACCAGATGGCTGGCAGGCCCGCAGGCAGCCGGGTTCCCCACCCCTCCGAGGTTCTGAATGATATCTGAGGGGAACCGGCCCATGTTGGGAAGCCCAATGGGTCCCATCACTGGGCTGGCTGCGAGTATGGGGGTGGCAGAGGGTGACTCATAATAGGCAAAGAGAGAGAATGAACTTTCTACCGGAGAGAGCTGCTAATGATGAAGGGAGCTGTCTTGGCAGGCAGTGAGCTCCTCGTCACTGGACAGGCCGAGAGTGCACCTGGGAGGAGCTTCATGCATCAAATGGCTGCAGGTGGAGTGGAACCGTGGCTTCTAAAGACCTTCAAGGTCTGATTCTGCAGGCATGAACCTCAGCACTAGAGTGGGCAGAATCCTGAACTTGGGGTCACAGAAACCTAGATTCAGCCCCTGTCTCTGACCCTTCTGAGGCCCTGAATGAGCCAGCCTTACTTCTCTGAACCCAGATCTGTATCTCGAAGAGGCCTCAGAGGTCACTTAGTCCAGCCCCATCTTTCATGGATGATACCAAAGCCCAGAATGTCCTCCAGTGACTTACCCAAGATCACACAGCCATTTGGTGCAGGTGCCTCGAGAACAGGGACCATCTTTGGCCTCTTCTTGTATCCCCCGCCTGGCAGAGAGTAGATGCTTAGTAAATATTTATTGAATTAAATTCAAACCAGGATTTGAACCCTGGTCCTCTGACTCAGAATTCTTCATCTATGAAGTGGAGAACATGGTTAAGTTTAGTCTTCCTTGCCAGATGGTTGTGAGAAAAATGCTTTTGTAAATCTTAACTTTCTGTGTTATGAATGAGAATTATTATCATGGTGAGAGTGAGAATTTGCATTCTAAGCCAATTAGAAGCTTACAGGGACCAGAGGTCCTTATTCTAGGGGTCCTAAATTGTTTTTAAAATATTTTGAGAGGGCAGCCAGGTGGCCCAGAGATGAGAGATTTTGGGTCCAAATCTGAGCTCAGATACTTCCAAGTTAGTTGTGTGACCTTGAACAGGTCACTTAACCCCCATTGCCTAACCCTTATTGCTTTTTCTGCCTGGGAACTAATACACAGTATTGATTCTAAAATGGAAAATAAGGGTTAACATTTTTTTTTATAATTGATTTTGAACCTAACTGGGTTTCTTTGTGATCCTATTTTTTTTGTTCTATGAGCCTGCCTGCCAGAGGGGATCCAGAACCCCTGATTTAGAGGCTGCCTGGTCCAAGCCCTGCTTGGATTGATGAGAACATGGAAACCCACATTAGGAAAGGGCTTACCCGGTGTCGATGGATGCTGGGGAGAAATGGTAGAACTGGGATCAGCACTCCAAATGTGTTTCAGCTCCTGGGTCTGTTGCTATCAGCCCTTAGGAAGTGTCTGAGGCTGGATTCGAACTGACTCCTCCGGGCTGGGCTAACTTTATCCATTGTGCCACCTAGCTACCCGATGGCTGTGTGACCTGGGCCAAATTACTTTGCTTCTCTCGGACGTAGTTGTCTCATCTATACTATTCCAGAATATATACTAATATTAGAGTTGATGCCTTCTAGGGCTCCCCCTAGCTCTACAGGAATGATTCCGAGACGTCCTCCATGTTTATTCCCGCCACATTGCTCCCCAACCTGCAAGGCTTGTCTGGGGCCCTTTGGGGATCTTGGCACAACTCCATCCTTTCTCCTTGAGAAAAGGGCTCAGAGCTCGCTCGGGGGCAGCCCCAGCCCTTACACGCATCCCATGGCTGTGGCTCTTGGCTCTGCTGTCCCGTTGGGGGGTTGTGCCTGAGTCTGGGATGGTGCTGGAGCTGGTGATGGGGGTCTGAAGAAATTCCTTTCCCTTCTCCATCCTCCCCGGTGCGCAGAGAAGCGGAGGTACCTCCAGAGGGACAGGATAAAGGCAGGACCACTAGCTGAGGCGGGTGGGCAGTGTGTGGTAGGGGCAGCAGCCTCCTGGAGCTCAGCCCTCTCATAATGAGGTCGGGGTGCTGAGCCACATGTTTCAGCTGAATGGCTTTATTTTCCTCCAGCCAAGGAGGCCAAGGGAGCCCCTAAAAGGCTGTATGGCTCCACCCCCATTCAGGGACTAAGGGAAGGGAAGGACCACAGGATGTCCGGGCTGAGAGGAACTTTAGGAGAGGGAATGGCAGAGCTGGGAGGGGGCTTAGAACAGGGGATGGCAGGGATAGGAGGGCCCTCAGAGTCACCTATTCCACCTCTCTCCTTGTTCTGAGATGGAAGCCGGGCCCAGAGGGGGAGAATGACTTGTCCCAGGCCACACACAAAGTGAGTTATTGGCAGACCTGACCCTCGTTCCTGGCCGGTCCTGGCACCTAGTGAAGCCAGTTTCAGGCTTATGACCTTTCCAGAGATGCTGTTTATCTTTCCGCAGAGCCAAGTCTTCTCAACTGAAGGAAATTCAGAGCGAATGGTGGCCTTCTTGGCTCTCTGCCTGATGGGCTGGGAAGCCTTTCCAGTTCCCTTCCAGGATGGTTCCTTCCCCTCCCAAAGTGCAGCATCTCAGAAGCTGCAGTTCAGCGTGCGCCTGAGCTCCAGGTTCCAGGCACTTTCTTCTCATAGACGCCGAAGTGTTCATAAGCTCAGGGCTGGCCCAGGCTGCCTGTCTGGAGCTGGTGGCGGGGCTGAAAGACCACTTGGCTTGGAGTTGCAGGACCAACCTGGTTTTGAATCCTGGCTCTGGTGGTTACTAGCCAGGTTTACCTGAGGATGAGTTCCATCCCTGCCTGGGCCTCAGTTTCCTCATAAGTAAAATGCAGGGCATGGACTAGATGCATCTTGTCATCCGGGGGGTTTCTATTATTTTAGAGAATGAGTAGCTTAAACCTCTGGCCAGGGACCCAGGAGTAAGGCTGTGCATGGCAGGGCAGCACCCTTTACGGGAGGAGCAGATGGCCTTTTGGGTTGGCCTCCGGCTTTACCAAATCACAGTTGTCTTCTCCTGTTGCCCTGAGGGCCCCGGGGGTAGGGAAGGTTTGCCCTTCTCCCCCATGAATCCCTAAGAAATCAGAACGTCCTCTCATAGGAGGGGAGAAGGACGCGGCTTTTGGAATGCTGCACCAGACAGAGGGTGATTTGTTGGTGGTTTTGATGTTTTGTCTTTGGTATATAAGGGAGGGCTTAGATGGAAAAGAAGGAAGAAATCTATCCAGAAATGACCTTGATGTGAAATAAAAAAGTTAAAAAAAAATCCCCTTACCTGGGGCAGCTGGGTGGCTCAGTGGATAGAGAGCCAAGTCCAGAGATGGAAGATCTTGGATCCTGGGTTCAAATCTGGCCTCAGATACTTCCTAGCTGGGTGACCCTGGGCAAGTCACTTAACTCCATTGCCTAGCCCTTACTGCTTTTCTGCCTAAGAAATGACACACAGTATTGATTCTAAGATGGAAGGAAAGAGTTAAAAAAAAACAACTCTCACCTTCTGTCTTAGAATCAATATTAAGTACTGGTTCCAAGGCAGAAGAGAGGTAAGGGCTAGGCAATGGGTGGTTAAGTGACTTGTTCAGGGTCACACAGCTAGGAAGTATCTGAAGTCAGATTTGAATCCAGGACCTCCAGGACACCTGGCTCTCTATCCACTGAGCCACCTGGCTGCCCCCTAAAGCGTTGAAATCAGCTCTATGAATGGACTATCCACACCCCTGACTTCCCTCGTTGCAGGGTTTTCCTTCAGGAATTTGCCTCATCAGCCCTTTCTGAGTCCAGGTCTGATTTCCATTGGGCTCACATCTCAGAACTTCATGTGTCTGCCCCAATATGGGGGGAAGTAGGACAGAGCCTGGCGTGCCCTCCATCCATCCCTTTCAAGCTTCATGGGGAGCATCTGAGGTCCAGAGAGCCAAGAGCTGGTAAATAAGGCAGCCTCCCCTCCCTTCCGTCCCCTTAACAATTTTAGAGACTCATTCATGGCCTCTTCTCTGGGCCTTCTTTCTGGCCCAGAGAAGCCTCCTCTTGAAGTCATGAGGTCTGAGATCTGGGAGGAACCTCAGAGGCATCCCACGTGGATCTGAATGGGAATTTTCTCAACAGCAGTCCTGACAAATGGGACTCCAACCTCCTTTTCTGCCCAGCCATCCATTCCTGCATTGAGACTTAGAGTCAGAACTGAGCAGTCCATAAAACAGTTATTAAGCCCCTACTACGTGCTAGACACTGCCGGGGCTACCAGAACCAAGAAGGAAACAATCCATTCTCACAAAGAGCATATATCCCGAGGGTGGAGATATCAAGGATGGCTAAAAACAGCAGCAGAATAAATATAACATAATTCAATACAAGGGTGCTTAGGAAGGAGAACACCAGTCATTGGGAGGATTAGGAAAGACTTTTCTTCTTAAAGGAAAAGGGTGGGGACAGTAAGGTAGCTCAGTGGATTGAGAGCCAGGACTAGAGATGAAGGTCCTAGGTTCAAATCTAGCCTCAGACACTTCCTAATGTGACCCTGGCCCCTTATCCCTCTTCTGCCTTGGAACCAATAAACACCCTTGATTCTTTTTTTTTTTTAGGTAATTCTGTCTTGGAATCAATACTGTATATTGGCTCCAAGGCAGAAGAGTGGTAAGGGTTAGGCAATGGGGGTGAAGTGACTTGCCCAGGGTCACATAGCTAAGAAGTGTCTGAGGCTAGATTTGAACCCAGGACCTCCCGTCTCTAGGGCTGGCTCTCAATCCACTGAGCTACCCAGTTGCCCCCAACAGCCTTGATTCTAAGGTGGAAGGTAAGGGCTTTTATTAAAAAATAAAAATAGAAAATAAAGGAGTAGGACAAAATGGTGCCCAAACACCCACATTCCTCATTCTTAAGCTTCTCCCAACTCCAATGTCTTCTGTTCTAAGGTCCCTCCCAGTCCGTAATGGCTTGTCTATCAAAGAAACCCCTCAGAACCTCCTTACTCTTATTTCTGACACAGTGCTAACAAATCTGATATTGTAATGTCGGAGCTCATCTTCAGTTAAAGGGATGGAGCTGCCAGGAGCAGGCACAATGATGGTACTGAGACATGTGGTTGTAGAGTAGGAGGTACTAACTCCTAAAAAGCTGGCATGGAATCTAAAAACAGCCTCCTGGGGCTATTTTCTAGAACAGATCTCTCCAGACACCTTTGTGGTCTCATTGTGTCCGTATGCCTAATTCTAGCCTTCACCTGCCTCCCTCAGAGGACAGAGGACCAGAGAACCCCAAAGGATATGAGCCAAAAAGGCTTCCCCCAAAATCTTGTCTAACTTTCCCATTGAGAAAAAGGGAAACTGAGGCTTGCTCTGGGCTACCCAAGAGCATCGATGGGACCAAAAACCTGAGTCTCTTGCCTTGACCTTTCTGCTTCAGAGCAGGGGCTGTTGGGGAAAGCTTTGCTTTTCTCTTTTGCAGTCGGCAGGGTAAGAGCCCATCAGGACCTCAAGATGCTCCAGAAAATGTGGCTCCCAGTCCAGGGTGGTGGAGAAATGGACAAGGGAAAGTTATCTGGGCTTGGCTGCTGGGCTTTGTCCCCTCCACCCTGCAACCTCTCGGGGTGTCTGTGGAATGCAAACCAGCCTGAGCATTATCTGAAGTGAGGAAGCATAAATAGGCAATCTAATCAGCTGTGAAAACAATCATGGAATGCATTCTACATCAGAGGGGGTGTGACAGGCAGAACTGAGTCTGGGGAAGAGCCTCGCCCCCAGACGGGGGCCGAAGACCAGACTCTAGCTGGACTCTGCTAGGTGACCTTGGCAGGCTGCTTGCTTCCTCTCTCTCAGCCTCAGTCTCCTCCTCTGGAAAGCAAAGTGATGGGCCTCAGGAGCGTCTGTGGTCCCTCTCTTTGACAGTCCAGATCCTAAGCTACTCCACTCTCAGGCGGTCAGCAGCGACGGGATTGCCGGAGCTAGAAGGGCTCCCAGCGCCCATCCTCATTGAGGGAATTTCCACTCCTAGGTCCCAGATAACTGGCCCTGAAGAAGGAGAGTACTGCCTTCAGGTCTGGGTGCCATGTTTGAGGAAAGACACAGAGGTGGGCAACCTGGGCCCTCCCAAGGGGCATTGTTCCAATAGATTGTAGACCCGGAAAGTGGGAGAGCTGGAAAGGGAGAGGACTGTCAGAGCGAAGAACAAGGCATGCCACAGCTGGAAGGATCCTTCGGAGCCTAACATTAGCTGACATTTAGGTAGCCTTTTCAGAAACAATCATGCGTGTGAGCCTCACAACAGCTCCTGAAGGGAGAGAGGGCAGAGCTCATTGTCCTTATTTTACATATGGGGAAACAGAGGCTCAGAGACACACCCTAACTCACCTAAGGCCACAGCATTAGTGCGTGCTGGAGGCAGGATTTGAACAGGACGGGAGCCCTTTCCCTTGCCCCATGCTGCCTCTTTAAAAGGGAATATTAATGGTTTGCTTGCTTGTCTCAAACTGAAGAGGAGCTCCTAACACAGAAAAGTAGAGCTGGAAAGGTCTCAGAGGCCGTTGGATCCAACCCCCTTCTTCTAGGGAGGGGGAATACTGGAAGCCAGAGAGGAAGAAGGAAATGACTGTCGCGTGTGGCCCATTAATGGCAGAGTAATGAACTCTGGTGTCCATGCTTCTGTTTTTTAATTACCTTCATCATTCCTGGCTGCGGTGCGACAGGAGGTCCCAGAATTGGGAGCCACTGGCCACAATAGCTCCATTTGGTCCTAGGTTAGTCACTTCTTCTCAGGCCTCGGTTTCCTTGTCTGTTCATTAGGGGCAGGTCCCAATGGCCCCTGGGCTCCTGCTCAGCTCTGCCTGTTGACAACCCCTTCACTAGCCTCTCATTCTTCTTCTTTCAGTTAAAAAAAGAAAAAAAAAACAAACCCTTTGAAATAAGTATCTGGAGTCAAGTAAAAGAAATCTTCATCTTGGCCATGTCCAGAACTGTGTCTCTTTGTGTACCCAGAATCCATCATCCCCTTCCCAGGAGGTGGGTGGCATCCGTCATGGTTGGCCAGAGGTCTTTCAAAGCTCCTCAGCTCTCTAAATTGTTTTCCTAGTACCAGCCACTTCTCTCTGCGTCAGTTCGTAGAGGTCTTCTGAGTTTCTCCATCATTCTTGTTGATGTCCCCCCAATATTATATTAATCATTTGTCTGGCCAGCCCCCCGTGGGCAGGCGGCCCCTTGGGTTTCTAAATTCCACTATCATGAAAAGGGCCGCCATACACATTGTCATCCTTAGGGGCGCTTTTCCTCTCTTGGATCCTCCTGGGAGTATAGACTGAGTCACGCCATCCCTGGGTCACGGGAATGTGCCATTTTTAAACAGCAGAATTCCAAATTGCTTTCCGGAAAGCCTAGCCCAGGTCACAAGTGTGCCAGCCTCTTCAGCCTGCCTGTCTCCCCATGATCCCCGGGATTCTGGGGTCATTTTTGTCAACATGATGCTTTGAGGACCTGGAGGGGAGAGCTGTGACAGGAACGTGGGGAGGCGGGAGGGGGCGGCGTTGGCTTGGCCTGGTCTTTCTTTGTATCTCCAGCTGGCCCGTCCTCGGCACTGAATAGATGCGGGCTGTCGAGAAGGGCCAGGCAGGGGACTGGGAACCCGTGGGAGGCTTGGAGCAGGGGAGGGACAGGACCAAGCCCTGGGAGGAATGACGAGTCTGACAGCAGTGAGAGGCCCGACCGGAGGGGGAGAGGGAGAGGCAGGGCAGCCTCTGAGGAGGACAGAGCAGTAGACCAGACAGGTGGTAATGAGATTCTGGATTAGAGTGGGGGCAGTGGGAATAGAGAGGAGGGGCTGCGTGTGAGAGGGGTGATGAGACAGAGAATGTGTGAATATCCCTGGTGTCCCCCGATGGGCTGGGCTGTGAGATTCCTAAGCCAGGGGCAGGGAGGCTGGCCGGGGGGGGGGGGCTGGCAACTTGTCCATGTTTAGTTCCGGTAGAGGCCTTCAAAGTCATCCGGACATCTTATCCTGTCTCCTCACTTTATAGGTGAGGAAACTGAGGAGCAGGGACTGTTAAGTGCCTTGTGCAAGGATATACAGTTAGTGAGGAGCAGAGGCAGGATTTGAACTCAGACACTGCCCCATGTATTAGTCTATCCACCCCACCCCCACTGTGTAGATAAATTGAGAATGAGGGAGAAATGACCTACCCAAAGTCATCTAGCATGTTAATGGCCAAGTCAGGGCTAGAACTTGGTTTCTTACTTCATGATCCAGGGCAAACCCCATAGAGTGGTCTGAGGTGATGACCAGGAGAGTGATGAGTTTTTGAGCCCAGACTTGGGACCGGGATGACACATCTGGGACTTTGTCTCAGGATGCTAGATTCTCAAGCACAGGGGCATACTCTCTTCTGTGGCCTCTCTAGCTCTAATGTTCTAGGTTCTAAAGATCTGACATTCCCTGTTCTGAAACCCCTCCCAGCCTTGGTCTTCCCAGTTCTAAGAGACCTCCCAGCCCTGCCATTCCCTGTTCTAAGGATTCTCCCAGCTCTGCCATTCCCTGTTCTAAGGATTCTCCCAGCTCTGCCATTCCCTGTTCTAAGGACTCTCCCAGCTCTGCCATTCCCTGTTCTAAGGACTCTCCCAGCTCTGCCATTCCCTGTTCTAAGGACTCTCCCAGCTCTGCCATTCCCTGTTCTAAGGACTCTCCCAGCTCTGCCATTCCCTGTTCTAAGGACTCTCCCAGCTCTGCCATTCCCTGTTCTAAGGACTCTCCCAGCTCTGCCATTCCCTGTTCTAAGGACTCTCCCAGCTCTGCCATTCCCTGTTCTAAGGACTCTCCCAGCTCTGCCATTCCCTGTTCTAAGGACTCTCCCAGCTCTGCCATTCCCTGTTCTAAGGATTCTCCTAGCTCTGCCATTCCCTGTTCTAAAGTCCCTTCCAGTCCTGATATTCAATGACTGGTTATGAAGCCTCAAGCCTTGCTTGGTAATAATAATTAATTAAGTAGGAGGCTGCCAGATGGCATGCTTATCCCTCACTTTTTTCCTATGGCCACTTCTCAGGAGAGCTTCTCCTTGGCCCAGCTCTTTCCTGCTCTCAGAGCATTGGATTCCTATTGTCCAGGGCTTTATATCCCAAGATCGCTTTCCTCCCTCCACTGCCTGAGCTGCCTGCCCTAGCGAGGCACCAGCAGCCTTATGGCTTTACAGGAACAGCTTCTTTCCTCCGCCAGCTTTCCTTCCTCACTCCCCTATCAGATAAATGGAATTGGCCTCTCTGAGGGTCTCTGTACAGAGCTCCTGCCCATCTTAGCAATCTGAGGCAGGCAAAGGAGATATATCCATCCACAAACTGGGCTCATTGGGTCCAGAGTCCTGGAAAACTCAATAGACCATTATCCAAGCCGATTTCTTCCTTTTGAAGCCCACAAAGGTCGAGTGATTTCTTTAAGGTCACATAGGAAGCAGCAAGGACAAGATTTGAACTCAGATCCTTAGGCTTCTTTCCATCATGGTGCCTTCATCTGGAGGACACTCATCTTTATCTCTTCTATAATCACCCAGCAGAGCTTAGCTCCCAACCCTAGGCTGTCCTTCATTTGCTGAGCACCCAGGCTCAGTGTTTTCTTGAGGACACAGCAGATGTCTGGGAAATGGTCCGACTCTCTCCATCTGGGTGGGAGGTTGTTTTTCTTTTAAGTAAAAGTCAGGGTTGGGGTGGGCTTTCAAAGACACTTGGGGTGGTGGGTGTGAGAGGGAGGGAGGATGGAACTGGCCCAGCAGGCAGGCCCACTTCTGACTAGGGAGCTGAGCAGTCCTGAGTGGCCAAAACAATGAGGAAGAGCCTATTTGAGCCACCGTGGATCTAGCCTTTCTTCTGAAAATGGTGGAGTCTCAGAGAGTGAACTTCAGGGGCCTCTGTTGGTATAGGGGAATGTGTATGTGGAAGAACCCTGACTGGGGGACCCAGAGGTCAAGTCTTGGTTTGGCTTCTGACTTACTGTGTGATCTTAGAGAACTGGGTGATAATAGCAGGTGGCTTTGGTGGAGTGGCTAGAAGATCTCCATTTTGAGCTGGCCTCTGACACATCTTGGTTGTGTGACCTTGGGCAAGTTCATTACCTTCTCAGTGTTCCAGGACACTCTCTAAGTCTACAGTATCGAGCCAAGTCAAGTTAGCATTTATTTAGCATCTACTGAGTGCCAAGGACAAGGAAAGGTTGCAAAAAGCATGTTGTTCACGTTGTCTTTGGAGACAGTTACCTTGAGGAGTGCATGCTGCAGGGATCATCCCCCCATTTTGCAGAAGAGTAAAATGAGGCTCATTGAGGGTTAACAGCTTGCTCATGGTCTCATGAATGTCAAGTGTGGGATTCAATTCTGGGCTTTTCCTGACTTTCATCCAGCCCTCCTCCCTCAAGACCAACTGCCTCAGTGTTTTTCTGTTGTACCAGATGACTTTTGAGGGTCCTTCTGACTTGGAGATCTTGTGAGGAGGTTGGGTCCCTGTCAAAGAAGGTCTTGAAGGTTGTCCTCAGAGTCTGCCTGAGCAAATATCCCTGATTTTTAATGCTGATCTTTCCCCCTCATTCCTTCTCCCCTTCCTGCTCTCTTCCTTTTCTGTCTTCTCTCCTCACTGTTCCTATTCCCTTCTTTTCTTACCCATTCTTGTTCTCTTTTCCCTTCCTTCCTTTTCTCCTCACTTCTCTCCCTTATCCTCCTTTCTCTTCTCCCTGCTCTAGAAGGGCTAAGGGGCAGAGCTTGAGTCAGAACCAGTGCTGTCATGGCAGCAGAGTTGGGCATTTACTTCCCTTCAGAGTGAAAGCCTCAGAGCCCCATTTCCCAAGACATCCAGGGACTGTCCCTGGTGGCTCCCACCCTAGATCCTGGGTAGGTCTTTGCCATTCCTGTCTTTTTCCTTCAAGTTTGCAGAGGATACCTAGAAAGTAGCCTAACTTCCTGCAAAGTGAGGAAAGAGAGCTCCCATGATGTGAGATACTTGACCTTGGATAAGTTGATGGATAAAGAGGGTGCCATCTCCCCAGAGTTTGGCCCTCTGTTCCAGGTCAGAACTAGGAAGAAACTAATCTTTGAGTCCAATTTTCACATTTTACAAAAGGGAAAACTGAGCCTCAGAAAGAAGTGACTCTTTAAAAATTTTTTTTATTTAATTGATTAATTTAGAGTATTTTTCCAGGATTACAAAAATCATCTTCTTTCCCTCCCCTCCCCACAACTCCCTTCCATAGCTGATGCACAATTCCACTGGGTTTTACATGTGTCACTGATCAAGACCTATTTCCATATTATTAATATTTGCATTAGGGTGATCATTTAGAGTCTATATCCCCAATCATATCTCCATCGACCCATGTGATCAAGCAGTTGTTTTTCTTCTGTGTTTCTGCTCCCACAGATCTTCCAATGAATGTGGATAGCATCTTTCTCATAAGTCCCTCAGAATTGTCCTGGATCATTGCATCACTACTCATAGAGAAGTTAATTACATTCAATTGTGCCACAATGTATCAATCTCTGTGTACAATGTTCTCCTGGTTCTGCTCCTTTCACTTTGCATCAATTCTTAGAGGTTGTTCCAGTTCACATGGAATTCCTCCAGTTCATTGTTTATGAGAGAAGTGACACTTGTCAGTAGTAGAATCAAGATTTGAGCCTAGCTCTCCTGATGCTAAATTTATGGTTCTTTGGTAACCTTTCCTGCATGGGTACTTAAGCCTGCCCGGCTCTCTCCTCCCTGCTTGTTCACAGCATCAGACACACCAACTAGGAGGCAATGGGAGGAGTCAGCATTAAACTCATCTTACCTTGGAGACAAAACATGAGCTGACTATGGCAAAGGATAAAAGAAGAAGGGAGAATAGGAGGAACAGAGGACAAAGGAGGGCAAGGAGGCTGGGGACAGACCTTCTTCTAGAACAGGGGATGAGTAGAGAGAGGAATGGGGAAGGAAGGAATGAATGAATGGAGGATTGACTAGACATCATGGCACTCAAAGAGTCTGGGAGTCTTGATATCTTTTGGAGGGTTCTCTTTCAGCTTGGACAGTCCATGGTTTTTCTTTTTAATTCAATTTTATTTTAGTTCTAGAACCCTATTTTCTCCCTCCCATTCCTAACATTGAGGAAGCAACCCCTCAAACCCCAACCTTTCTTTCAAAAACACAATATTAAATAAAACAAATTCCTACATTGACTATGGTAGAAAAAATAGGTCTCAATCTTGATTTTGTGTCCATCAGTTTTCTACTAGGAGGTAGGTAGCCTGTTTCCTCATGATTCCTTGGGAATTATTGTTCATTGAATATTCCATATTCTAATGCCCTTTCAGTTCTGATAGTCTATGGTCTAAAGTAGTGATGGTGAACCTATGGCACAGGTGCCAAAGATGGCATGCAGAGCACTCTCTGTGGGCACAAGCACCCCCCCTCCCCAGAGTTTGTTATTAGAAAGGCAAAGGTACCTGGGAAGATCTGCTCCCCTCCTCTTCTCCACTGTGCCTGATGACTTTTTTCATATCACCCATCTCTCTGCCCAGCAGTCCAATGGGAGTGCTTGCCCCCCTCCTCTGTCTAGGTTAAAGGGGGGGCCACAGGGGTGAGAAAGGGTGGGTAGAGCATGGCACTCAGTTTCTGGGAGGGTGGAGTGTGGCACTTGGTCTCTGGAGGGGGCAGGCACAGCACTTGATCTGGGGAGTGGGGTCAGGGCATGGCCTGGCACTCCATCTCTAAAAGGTTTGCTATCACTTTTCTAAGGTCTTTCCTAGTGATTATATTCCACATTTTAAGTTCTGTCTCATTTTGGATATTCCAGGTTCAAAAATCCTTCCCAGTTATGATATTTCATGTTCTAATGTTCCTCTCAGTTTGGACACTCCATATTCAATGGTTCTTTCCAACTCAAACATTTTCTGTTTATTTTTTTAATTAAAATTTTTTTTCAATGAACATATATTTATTTTTATCCTTTTTACCTTCCTCTCCCTCCCTGGGAATAAAAGAAAAATAGAACCCTTGAAACAAATATGTCTAGTCAAGCAAAACAAATTCTTCCATTGTCCAGGTCCCTAAGATTGTGACTCATTCTTCCCCCTGAGTCTCCCACCTCTTGGTCGGGAGATGGGCAGCAGGCTGCATCAACATTATAATCCATCAGATGAACTGCATTCTATCAGGGTCTGCCCATCATCTAAATGGAAAGCTGATTCTCTGAATCCAGCTCCAAGGCCTTGTTTATTTCTATTAGATTTTGCCTTATTAGATATGACTCAAAGTCTAGGATCTTTTGGGATCCTCACTCTGATTCAATTTGATAGGTAATTCTCCTAGCTTTGTGTCCTCTGCACATGCAGATCAGCATGCCCCCAGTGAGAGATAACCCAGAAAAATGGGTAGAGAGCCAGCCTCAGAATGAGGACCATTTGAGTTCAAAGCCTACCTCTGATCCTATTGGTTCTGTGACCTTGGGCACGCCATTTAAACTCTCAGTGTCCCCAGGTGACTCTCCAAGACTAAACTGCAGCAAAAATACCAACCTGCAACATGGAGGGATTTTTCTTACCAAGAGTTCCCTCTCCATATCAATGAAATCAGTGGTCCAGATCAAAGCAAGATGCTGCTTATACCTTTATCCAAGTCAATCAGCCAATCAATAAACATTTGGGAAGTAAGCTAGATGGTTCAGTGCCTAGAGTTCTGGGCTTAGAGTCAGGAGGATTTGGGTTCAAATTTGGCTTCCAACACTCACTAGCTATGTGATCTTGGGCAAGTCACTTAACTTCTGTTTGCCTTACCTCACTGGAGAAGGAAATTGCAAACCACTCCAGTATCTTTGCCGAGGTCCAAGAGGTCACATAGAGTAGGACATGACTGAACAACTTAACCACTGTGCTAAGAGTTGGGGATGGGAAAAAAGAACCCTCAAAGGAGTTTACAAAGGAATGTGGGAGACAACACACAAACAAATATACAAAGTAAGCTATACACAGGACAAATTAGAAGTAGTTAAGAGAGATAAGACACTAGAATTAAGGAGGATTGGGGAAGGCTTCCAGTAAAAGAAGGGATTTTAGTTGAGATTCAAAAGACTAGGGAGGAGGGGGCAGCTGGGTAGCTCAGTGGATGGAGAGCCAGGCCTAGAGACGGGAGGTCCTAGGTTCAAATCTGGCCTCAGACACTTCCCAGCTGTGTGACCCTGGGCAAGTCACTTGACCCCCATTGCCTAGCCCTTACCACTCTTCTGCCTTGGAGCCAATACACAGTATGGACTCCAAGACGGAAGGTGAGGGTTAAAAAAAAAAAAAGACTAGGGAGGTCAGCAAGCAGAGTGAAGGAGGGAAGAGTATTTCAGGCATGGGAGCCAACCAGAGAAAATGTCCAGAGTTGAGAGTCTGAGTGTCTTGTGTGTGAAACGGCAGCACCTGTGTAGGAGTGGAGGTGTCAAATGGTGGGAATGATCCAAGGCTGGGGCTCGGCTGGGCATAATCTCATATGATAAGGAATCAGGAATTCGAGAGAACAGGAAGGTATACAGTTGAAGTCCCTAATTAAAGTCACTGGCAAAAATGTGGACAGCCCAGGGATGAGCAAGATGCCTGGGGTGCCCCTTTGGGGAGGACATCCTTCCGCATTGACATCAAACCTTTTGTGATGATTACTCTTTGGTCTTGGCCATTCAGCCAGCTTGGAATCTTTCCACCTGGCTGTCCTGCTATCTGGTCCACATCTTTTATTTTGCTCACAAGAATAGCACGAGGGACATTATCAAAGGCTCTGCTTAAACCTTGGTAGATAAAATCTACACTATTCCCCAATTTCTCTGTTTCAGAGCTCTTCCAGAAGAAATGAGATGAGTCTGCTCTGACCTGCTCTTGTTGAAGCCCTGCTGGGTCTTTATAATTGCCATTCCCTGCCTTGATGTTCCCTGACCGCTGTTTTAGGGACGTGTCCTAGAATCCGGCCTGGAATCCAGCTTGCTGGCCCATCGTGTGCAGATTTCAATCTCTTTTATTTAGTGAAAATCAGGACAACACTTGTCCTTCCGCAGTACTGCAGGCACTCTCCCAGTCGCCATAGTCTTTCCAAGATCACTGGGAATGGCTAAAACACTCACATCTTTCGGGGCCTGAGGAGGGAGCTCAGAGAGACCAGGTGACTTGTGTTCATCAAGGGCTTCCCAGTGTGCTCTTTCTATCTCCTTACTCATCTTGGGTTTCAACTCTCATTGGCCATTTGCTTTTCCAGAGAGGATTCAGCTTGACCAAGAAAAAAGAAGCAAAAGGGAGAGTAGAGTGTGTGACCAGGCAGCAGTTAGGATAGGAAGAAGTGGGATTAAGTCAGGAGAGTGGAAAGGAAAGATTATTTCTCTTCAGGCATTTGCCCTCAAGGGCACCAAGGTGGCACAGTACATTGAATGCTGGGCCTAAAATGGGAAGAACTGGGTTAAAATCCAGCCTCATACTCTTACTAGCCATGTGACCCTGGGCAAGTCATTTAACACTGTTTGCCTCAGTTTCCTCCTCTGTAAAATGCACAGGAGAAAGAAATGGTGAAGCACTCCAGCACCTTTGCCAAGAAAACTCTAAAAGGGGTCACCAAGAGTCAGAAATGTTTGAAATGACCAAAACTCTCTCTTAAAGTGGTCTGGGGATGGTGCCAGATGGAAGAGAGCTGGATAGAGGAGCTTAGCCTAGGCAAGATTGAATCACTCAATCAATCAACATTTAAGTGCTTATCGTGTGCCAGGTGCTGTGTGTAAGCCTGAGCAAGACAGAGAAGGGTCAGCTGGGCTCAGAGTCTTGCCTCAACAAGTTGGAACTTAAGAGTTTAGCATATGAGCTTCCATATAAGAAGGTCCTTCCGGTCTCCGAAGTGCTCTGATGCTGCACCTTGAAGAGTTCCTCAGTTATTAAACCCAGTCTTGCTTGTGACAGACAGCAAAGGATCTCAAAAACAATTAGCACACACACTCATGAGCCCCCAATTGCATTTGAATTCTCCTGCCTGCTCTTGAGACCTTCCCAACTGTCTGCTACTGATAATGTATTTTAATTTCCATCTCTATGTTTGCATTTCATAGGGACATATCACTTTAGATCTGACAAGGAATGAGGATGTTTAGCCTGGAGAAGATACAACTCAGCAGGGATTAGAGAGCCATCTCCAAGTGGTGAAAGAGCTGTCTTATCATGGAAGAGGGGTTAGACTTGTTCTTCTTGGCCCCAAAGGCAAGAGCTGGGAGCAGTCAAGGGGAAGTTGCAAATCAATCAGTCAGCAATTTTTATGAAGCACCTACTGTGTTCCAGGCACTCTGGTGCTGGGGATCCAAAGACAAGGAGCTTGCATTCTAAAGGGAAGGCAAACAGGTTTATATCGGGGCATATGGAGAATCTTTCCAAAGTCAGTTAAGTAAAACCAGCTGCTGTTGGGCTTCCTCTCTTGCTGCTGCTTCTGCAAAGAGATTGAGTTATGTCCGATGGGAGAAAGGACTTTCCCCAAATTAGAATGGACCAAGAGACAAACGCACTGCTTCAGATGGCAAGTTTTCTATGACTAGAGGTCTGCAAGCAAAGACTGGGTGAGTCCCTGCTGCGTATGTGGTAGAGGGGGTTCTTAGTCAGGTGGGTGGGATTGGATATCATCCTTTGTTTCTATCCGATACATAGATACTCTAAGTGAAGAGATGGGGTCTGCCGCTCCAGGCTTCCTGGAAGAAGTGGGAAGAAGGCTGAGTCTTGAAGAATAGGGAGGATTTAGAGCATGATATGGATGGTTGTCATCCACCATCTGTCTCCCACTGACTTCTCCACCCCTACGTCCTGTTCCTTCCCTTCATGCACACTTTCTTCCCTATCTGGCCTCTTCAGCCCTTCACTGAACTCAATCTGCAATATTTCGCCTTTTCATTTGTATATACTGGATAGCATGCACAGAACATATAACTTCATTTCCAGCTTTCAGAATCTTTATGCCCCCTCAAGGCTCAGCTCTTCCCTGAAGCCTCCTCTATCCTCCCCGCTGAAAATGTTCTTTCTAACATGAAATTTCCCTTTGTGCTTTGTCAGTCTTGTTCCTTTTTTCCTTCATCTTGTATCTTAGCATCATAAGATAAATAATTTATAACTGAAAAGGACCCCAGAGCCCACATTGTCCAACTCCCACATTTTATAGAAGAGGAACTAATGCCCAGAGAGGGCAATCATGTGAGATCCTATCTTGTTGGCTTGCATTTGTTTCTCCAGTGTTTAGTACACTGCATGATATATAATAAGGGCTTCATAAATGTAATAAAATAAAAGTCCATCCATCCATCCATCCATCCATCCATCCATCTCTCTCTCTCTCTCTCTCTCTCTCTCTCTCTGTCTCTCTCTCTAATTGTCTATCTCCCCTCTCTCCATTCATCCATCTATTTATGTTTCTATTACCCATCTATCCTACTGTTATCTATATATCCCTCCATCTATCATCCATTCATCCATCATCATCATTATCATTATCATCATCATCCCTCTCTGTCTCTTTCTCATTGGAAGATAACTCAGAGGTCACATATTTCTTTTTTTAATTGAAAATTTTTAATTAATTTAGACTATTTTTCCTTGGTTACAAGAATCATGTTCTTTCCCTCCCCTCCTCCCTCCACCCTCCCCCAGCCAACGAGCAATTCCAAAATTCCAAAACCAAAAATGGGTTTTACATGTATCATTGATCAAGACCCATTTCCATATTATTGATATTTGCACTAGGATGATCGTTTAGAGTCTATATCCCCACTGACCCATGTGATCAAGCAGTTGTTTTTCTTCTGTGTTTCTGCTCCCACAGTTCTTCCTCTGAATGTGGATAGTGTTCTTTCTCATAAGTCAGAGGTCACTTATTTCAACCTCTCTGTTTTTACAGGGGAGGAAACTCTGGCCCAAGCAGGTTAAGTGACTTGCCTAAGATCATATATGTAGTAAGTGATGGAAGCAAGATTGACCTCAGGTTCTCTGTCTCCAAAGTCAGTGTCCTTGCCACTTCTTGCCCTCTTCTTTCGCTTTGCAGTTCCTTTATGTGCTGTACTCTTTCTCTCTCTCTTTCTCTCCCCTCTCTTCCTTCCTTCCTTCCTTCCTTCCTTCCTTCCTTCCTTCCTTCCTTCCTTCCTTCCTTCCTTCCTTCCTTCCTTCCTTCCTTCCTTCCTTCCTTCCTTCCTTCTTTCTTTCTTTCTTTCTTTCTTTCTTTCTTTCTTTCTTTCTTTCTTTCTTTCTTTCTTTCTTTCTTTCTTTCTTTCTTTCTTTCTTTCTTTCTTTCTTTCTTTCTTTCTTTCTTTCTTTCTTTCTTTCTATCATAAAATCCTACTGGGTCCCATCTGTCTTTGCATCTAATATGGAGCCCAGTGCCCTAGCAGACCTTGATCTCAAGGACATATGATAGTCTTGGCACTGGTAATTTCACTGCCAGTGAAGAGAGAAGCCTTTCTATACCACAGCCAATGGTTTTCAAGGGTTTCTGTGATGAAAAATTCCTCCTCCTACATTCAAATTAGTAATGAGTCTCTCAGAACTTAACTGGACTGGTCTGATCTGATACAAAATTCTTCCTTGGGCCTGTAAGAGAAGCCATTCTAGATTAGTGGGACTTGCCATAACTTCTTACCATCATGTAGCTTTAGGAGAACTTTGGTAAAGGATGTGCCTATAGTTGATGTTTAATAAATGTATGCTGAAAGAAACCAATGATCTGATAGAGGAATTAGCCACAGTTCCTTTCCGGCCATCTAGATACATGCAAAAAACAAACCAGACGATACTTTGCTTGACAAAACTATTCCCAAAGAGCATTTCTCTGTGACAGGAAATAAGTCCCTTAAGGTCCAGGAATCCTTGTCTCCAAGGTTTCTAACTCAGTGCCTTGTAGTGACTGGAAGCACCTAGGAGTTCTTATTATATACCTGATGACTGAATGTGGACTGAGAAGATTTAAATGGACTTGGCCTCTCGATTTTCATAGCTATTAAAGAATACCATATGGAGTCAACTCCTGGTCCATACTCAGGGTCATCCTCATCCCTTAATTCTTCCAATCAGTTGCCAAATCTTTCCATTTTTCTCCTTCACCAGATCTCTGTCATCTAACCCTTTTGCTTTACTAAGATCAACCAATGACTTCCTGACTGGGCTCTCTGCCTTAGACTCTCTCCACCCCAATCCATCATCCTGGTGCCTCTAGGATAAAATACAAATGGCTCTGTTGGGCATTTAAAGTCTGCCAGTCTAGCTTTAGCCCATCTTTCCAGGGCCAATTCTACTTGACTCTCCCTCTTTAACTCTCTACTTCAGATGAACTGACCTAACTTGTTGATCCTTAGAAACAGACTTCCATTTCCTACCTCATTCTTTTGTCTAGACTGTTCCCCTACCTAGAATGTGCTCCCTCCTTACCTCTATCTCCTAGAACCTTGTCTTCTTTCCAGGCTGAGCTATTAGTTTCCCCTAATTCCTTGGTGTATATTTTGTATTTGCTGATCTGTACACATGTTACTTACCTAAATAGAATGTGTCCTCTAGGGCTGAGTCCATGATGATCATGTGGGAGCTTAATAAATGCTTGTTGGATTGGACTGAATTGGTTGCAGCTCTCCTAGAGAGGAGTCTTTCCCTTTTCTGCTCCACTTCTCCCTCCTTTCTTTCTCTCCTCCTTCTCCCGCTTTGTCTCTTTCTGTCTCTGTCTCTCTGTCTCTCACCCTCTCCTTCTTTTGGACGGTCTCCAGCTCTTGTTGATAGACAAAACTCCTACATTTGTTTCCCTTTGAGAGAAATCAATAAGTCGTTTTAATCAGCCTCAAAGTGTTTTTCTTTTCCCTGTCACTGGCTTTCCCTGAGGTGCCTTCCTCCTCACCCATCTCTCTGTCTTCTTCCAGCTTCTGACCCGGCTCTTAATTCAATTTCACTCAACAAATCCTTAGTAGAACCTCATGGTGTCAGGCACTATCTAACAAGGAAACAAGAGGAATTGAGTGAAGCCCTCAAAGGGCTCGCCTTTTCCAGGCTCCCTTCCTCCATCCTTGTGTCCTTATTCCCTCTGAGCCAGGAGTCAGGATCCAGGATGTGGGGGCCAGGGCCAGTCAGCCAGCCAGCCAGTTAAGCTTTAATTATGAGCTTATCATGAGCACAGATAGTTCTGCCCACTCTAGTGGACTTGAGGAAGCAGAGAAAGAAATTCAAGAAAAGGGGAGGAAGAAGTCAATTTCACCTGGGCCCAATCCCAGCTCTAATTCTACTCCTGGTTCATGGTCCCTCTTTGGCCTTGCTGGGCCTCAGTTTCCTCATCAGCAAAATAAATGGGTATATACATACTAGAGCAGTCCTGTCAAAGCCAACTAGAAACCGGCAAAGAAACACTAAATGATACATATGTTCCTTAATTTAATTGGGTTTATTGTATTTTAATTTATGTAAAAATTCCTTACCTTCTGTCTTAGATGCAAGACAATTCCAAGGCAAAAGAGTGGTAAAGGCTAGATCACTGGGGTTAAGTGACTTGCTCAAGATCACACAGCTAGGAAGCATCTGAGGCCAGATTTGAACCGAGGCTGTCCCATCTCCAGGCCTGGCTCTCTCTCTGTCCATTGCACCACCCAGCGGTCTCTGCATTTTTCTTTATTTTCTTCATTATTTCCCAATGCCATCGTAATCTGGCTTAGGGGTCTTGGGCGTGTTGGAGGCCACAAGCTGGCAGTCCATTTGACAGACACCTCTGGACATGCTCAGGATGCTTAAGAACCCAACTCCCAATGTCTGCCCCCTCCCTCAATTCCAGCTGCGCGTGGGGTGACCCACTCCAGCCCAGGGGGCTTCCTTGGCCTGTGAAATGGGAGAAGAGCAAATGGAGAGTGTGAAGGGCATTGTTCTTCTAGGCTCGGGTTTCTTTTTATCCCTAGCAGGCGGCGCGCCATGGAGAAGAGAGGATGGAAAGTGCCCCCGCCCCCTGCACCCAGCGCTCTCCTCCCATGTCTACAGGATATAATTAAGCCCAGAATAGAGCATTGGGGGGTGGGGAGAGGAGACAGGTTGGGGAGGAAGCACGGGAGAGCTCTAGTTCAATCCAACCAACATTTATTAAATGTCTACTGGGTGCCAGGCACTGGGCATTCAAAGCCAAAAAATTAGCGTCTGGGCCCTCAAGGAGCTTATGCTCTCTGGGCACCGAGGGGTTTATGACCCAGACGCCAGGAAGCGTGATGCAGGGCAGCCTGAGACGGAGAGCCCAGGGGAGTTTCCTTTCAGCTGGGGCGGGTGTGCAGAATCACAGAAAGCTGCTTGGAGGAGGTGCCTCCCAGGATGGGCCTGGAAGGCTGAAAAGGACTGAGAGGAGGATGTAGTGGGAGCATGCTCAGAATGGCAGGGAGTTAGGAGAGAGCCACTCGAGGTCCAGGAACAAGTCAGATGGCCAATTTGGCCAGCCTGGGGAATGTGTGGACAGGCCAGTCAATCCATCCACAGGGGAAGGGAATTCACATTTTATATGGCGCTTGCTGTACGAGAGGCCCTGGGCTTACTGACTTCACAGATGCTCACAACAAGCCTTTGAAGTGGGTGCTGTTATAAGCCCTATTTTACAGAAAAGGGAACTGAGGCAGGCAGAGGTCAAGTGCTTGGCCCAGGGTCCCCCAGCTAGGAAGTGTCTGAAGTGGGATTTGAGCTCAGGTCTTCCTGACTCCAGGCCCAGGGCTCTATTCACTGTAAGTTACAACTGCTACAAGCATTCATTGAGCACCCATTGGGTGCCAGGTGGAAAAGACATAAAAACAAAGGTGAAAAGTCATAGGGTCATAGATTTAGGGCTGAGAGGGATCTCTGAGGTTGTCAAGTCCGACTCTCACTTTACAGGAGGCACAGAGAGGTGTTGTGACTTGCCCCATGTCACACCTAGCCCTGAAGGAGTAGAAGCAGGATCTGAACTGAATACTGACTCCAAGGTCTGTGCCCTCTCCATTAGGCCACACTGCCTCTCAGGGGACCGAGAGGCACATACATACGGTGGCTTCAAGATAATTTCTTAGACAAAGCACTAGCATTTGAGGGGGTCGGGGGAATCAGAAAAGGAAGTAATCTAAAACAAGTCTGGAATGAGACCACAGATACAGAGGAGAAGTGGCCTGGAGCTCATCTCTCCCTCCCCTTCCCGAGAGTTTTGGAACTATGATCCTGGAGGTAATAGGGAGCCATTGCCATTTTCTGTGGCATTATTTTAAGATTGTTTGGAGAGGATTCTCATGGTGGTTTTGAGCTTCCCTGCTTCAATTCTGCCATCGTGGCTCTGGACCACTGCAGTTTTTTTGAGTAAGGGACTGATGCAGTCAGAGCTGTGCTTTAGGAAAATGACTTTGGCAAGTCAGAAAATAGATTTAATTGAGTTATAAGGTCAGTTTCCCAAACAATTTGAGCTCCCTAAAGGTGGAGAGGGCTGTCTTTTGAAGTAATGAGTTCCCCATTACTGAAGGGCTTTAAATGTAGCCTGGATGACTACTTGTGGGGGATGCTGTGGGTGAGATTCTTGCTCAAGTGTGGGTCACAGGAGATGACTTCTGAGACGCCTTCTAGCCCTGAGATTCTGTGGCAGGAGAGTCCCTGGCTTCCAGAGCCTCTGGGCTTCCTTGTTCCTGGTTCTTCTCTTTCATTGTAGCCTTCTTCTTGGCTGGCTTGCTTCTCACCCTTTCCTCCCTGGCAGTTCTCCTTCTGTCTCTCTTCCTCCCCCTTTCCTTGGCCAACTGTGAAGGTGGCAGCAGCAAGTTGAGAACCGAGTAGCCAGGAGAACGCTTGAAAGTTCTCTTCAATGGCTGTGGGAGAATGGAAGGAAATTTGGAGTAACTGGATACAAGGAAGTCAGGATGTTCCCAAGCCAGGAGTGCAGCTGTTTGTATATTTGGGGGTGCAATGAGTATCCATGTGTGAGGATGTATACATAGATTGGGGGAGGCGTGAACAGGATTGCTTCTACTTTAGAGGGTGGACCTCCAGCTCTGCTACAGAGTCTGGAATTTGGAGAAGTAGAGTGAGATGGGAGGGTAGAACTGGATAAGGGGGCTCCCAATCTATCAATTAATTAGCAAGCATTTATTAAGCACCGGTATGCTGGGCATTGGGCTCAGTAGCTGGGGATACAGCAATAGTAACAGCCAATGTGTTAAGTGCCTGCTGTGTATCAGGCCTTGTGCTAAGAGCTAGGGATACAAAAAGGCAAATGACTATCTCAGTCCAACATGGGAGACAAGTAAACAATTATGTACAAACAAGCTAGAGACGGGATGAATGGGAGATGATGTGCAGAGGGAAGGCATGAAGGCCTTCATGACCATCTGACTCACCCTCGAGATCTGGCTCTGAGCCCATCTCGCTGGATTTGTTCCAGAAGATGGGGACACTGCTAGAATCCAGAGTCTACCTCCTTCCCAAAGGAATCTTGGAGCTGCCCCCAAAGGCAGGGCAGGGAAGAAGAAATTTTTATTTAGCATTGTTATCACTCCACTTGTCATCATTATGATCATCTTCATTTCAACTCAGCACATATCTATGAAGGATATATATATATATATATATATACACATATACATATAGAGAGACAGAGAGAGATATCGAGAGAGAAATCGAGAAAGAGATAAGAGAGGAGAGAGAGAGAAAGAGAGAGAGAGAGAGAAAGAGAGAGAGGAGAGAGAGAGAATTCAAGAGAGAAAGGAGAGAGAGAGAATTCAAGAGAGAGAGAGAGAAAGAGAGAGAGAGGAGAGAGAGAGAGAGGAGAGAGAGAATTCAAGAGAGAGAAGAGAGAGAGAGAGAAAGAGAGAGAGGAGAGAGAGAGAAGAGAGAAGAGAGAGAGAGAGAGAGAGAGAGAGAGAGAGAGAGAGAGAGAGAGAGAGAGAGAGAGAGAGAGAGAGAGAGAGAGAGAATTGTCCTTGGAGCCAGAAAAGTCTGAATTGAAGTCTTGCCTCCGACAGACTGTATATGATTCTGGGTTATACCATCTCATGGCTAGGGGGAAGAACCTGAACCACCAAATATGACCCTTAGTAAAAGGGTCTCTTGAGCTTGCCAGACCCTATTCCTCAGAAGGTGTCGTGCCCTCCCTGCTACAAACACCCTCATCCCAGAGACCCTGGGCTTGGTGTTTTCTTTTGAGCTGGCAGCCTCTGTTCCTTCCCTTTCTCCTCCCCAATACCTGCTGTATATGCTGGGCACCGAAGCCCTGGCATCTGGGGAGATGATTGGGCCAAATCCACTCTGTTCTTTAAGAAGAGGGATACCCAGGAGCAGGCCAGGCTGGGAGTGGGGAGAGGGGAGCTCTTGCTCCCTCCTCTGTCACATATAAACACTAACCTTTCCCACGTTGGGGGCTGGGACCCTTTTTATCTGACCAGTCAGCTCCTGGGAATAGGGTGTAGGATGTAGCTGAGGGGAACCCAGAGGAGCAGTTAGGTGGGCTCTGGCACCTTTTTGCCTGGTTCTTCAACTTCTCAGAGCTTGGCATGACCTCAGACAGTCCACTTTAGCTCCCTAATCCATAGAATGGGACTTTCTGGGGCTCAAATGAGATCATGGAGAGGAAGATGTTTTATAAACCTAAGTCCCCAAGCTCAGACACCCCATCAACCTTGTACCCTATTCAACCACCATCCTAGCTCTCTTTCTTCCCATTTCCAGAGAGCTCAGATTGTCTGGAGTCTGAGATTCTATCCACCGGGCTTTGCTGCCTCAGTAAACACACAGACAGCTAGTGGATGAATGAATGGCTACATAAATAGATATGGCTAGATGGGCAGATAGACATAGGTATAGATATCTTTATACACATTCATGGCTAGTTTCTTGTCTCACCTCTGGCACATCCTGTCTATGTAACCGTGGGCAAGGCTCTTAACCTCTTGATACCACCGAGAACTCCCCTAGACTATAACATGTGGAGAAGATGCTGACCTGTTGTGGGAGATGGAGGTTCCACTTTTGGGCTTTCCCAGGATCAAGGAAATCACAGGTTTGGGGCCTGTCCCTACCTATTTTGACATATAACCCTTTATACCACATACCCCTTATGTACCTTAATATGCATCCCAATTAGAATATAACCATAGGTGTGCCAGTATAGACCCTCATTCAGATGCCAAATGCCTCTGTGAACATTCCCAGAGAGCTTCCTACAGCTGTGCTCCCTGCTTCCCTCCCACCTTTTATACTCCATGATCCATCACCAAATAGATCCCCAGATGCAATGCCAACTGTCCCTTCCTGTCCTTCCCCTTTACATTATATAAACCCCAATGTATGTTGTTGTTGGATTGTTTTTCAGTCATGTCTGACTCTTCACGACCCCATTTGGGGTTTTCTCGGCAAAGATTGTGGTGTGGCTGACCATTTCCTTTTCCAGTTCATCCAATAGATGAAGAAACTAAAGCACAGTATGGTTAAGACACTTGCCCAGTTCCACACAGCTAGTATCTGAGGCTAGATCGGAACTCTTCAGATCTTCCTGCCTCTAATTGGGCTCTATCCCCTATGCCACCTAGCTGCCCCCGTATCCCAGTGTATGCCGTCATAAATATTCCAGACATACTTCATGTCTACTCCCACAAATGAACCTTTTAGATCTCCACGTGTAGGAAGAATCACCCCATATAGATGGCCAAACGTGCTCAGATATATTTATTTCCATTCCCCTATGTATCGCAGTATCATTTTTTACGCCCATGTCTAAATGTGTACCTATTTCGGTATCAACATGGATTCTGTTTCTAAATCTGTTTCTATGCCCACATTGCCAAACCCTTTCTAACATAAACAACACACACACACACACACACACACACACACACACATTTGGAAATCACAAAGTCTTTGCACCTAGCCCAATCTCTGACACACAGGAGGAGCTTAATATGCTCTTGTTGACTGACATGTATGCAGATGTGTGGCATAGATCTCTATATGTATACACACACAGAGGTATCTGAGAAGCAACCCTACTGTAGAAGAGTCAGCCTTAGTGTCAGGAAGAGCTGGGATCAAATCCCATCTCTGATGACCCTGGACAAGTCACTTATTTTCACCTCCATCTCTAGGCAGATCTCCATGACATTGCAGAGAAGGTGCCATGATCCATTGGTTGAAGGAGTTTCTTCACTTGGGAGCTCTCTGTACCAAGGATATCACCAATGTGGTCCCTGTCCATAGAAGGCTCTATGTAGATAGATACATAAAGCATTTATTAAGTACCTACTATGTGCCAGGAATTGTATGAGGGTCCCTCACTTAGCTACAATTCAAACTCAGCCCTGCCCCCCTCTCCCAGAAGTCCATCACTCTATGAATTGTCACCCCATGTCCTTGTGACTCTCCTCAGTCAGAATGAACTATCCCTTTTGAATCCATAAACTGTCCCTACTGCCTGCCTCCCTTCTAGGCCTTCTTTGTAGCCCCAGGCTCGACAGACTCAGCAGGGAGGGGTTCCATTGCTTTAAGGAAGAACTAGTTAGGAGGACCCAAGCTGGTCCTCCTCCTCATAAGGATCCACAGTTTGTAACCAATGACACTAAGAATAATAAGAAGACCCCCCTCATGCTTGGGTACCATTTTGCTTTACAGGCATATCATAGACATTGACTAATTGAACCCAGTTCTATTAGGGGAATAATGATAGGAATTGTTGTCCCCATTATCTGGGAGAGGAAGTTCCAGGAAAGTATATATTAACATCAATCTAAGGGGCCTTTAAGAGGCCATCCTGTCTAACCCTGTGATTCCAACCAGATAATTCCTTCTTCTCAAGGAGTATATGTGATAAGACAGGCAGATTTTTTTTTACCATTTATATATTCAATTAATAATAACTATAAAATCCCAACAATTTTACTAACTTATGCAATTGTTCCCAAAGCATTAAACAAAAGGTAATAATAGTAGAATAGTAACTTGTTCTAGGATCATTTCTCTCTAAACACATTGAGCTAAGCTGAAGAAGAACAAAGTAACAACAACAATAAAGACAGCTGAGATTTAAAGGTTAAATCATAGAAATATGATGTTGGGAGGGAATGTAAAAGGAACCAGACAAAGGAGCTCAGGAAAGCCTGAGGAGGGAGAGATAGTTCTTAATTGAGGGGGAGGAGAAGCAGATCGTGGAAGGGTTCAAGGAGGAGTTAGCACCTGAACAGAGCCTTGAAAGAAATTAAGGGTACTGAAAAAAGCAGGAGTCCATTCTAGGCCAGTGCAAATACATGGAGACGGGATGTGGCAGGTCCCAAATGGGGAACAGATGGGAGATCATTTTGGCTGGAGAGCAGTGTGTGTGTGTGTGTGTGTGTGTGTGTGTGTGTGTGTGTGTGTGAAGGAGACTGGGGTGAAATCAGACTGGAGAGGGAGGTTAGAATTAATTGATGGATGGCCTTAAATGACAGGTTAGGGACTTTGTATTTTATTCTACAGAAGTGAGGAGCCAGTGAAGATGTTTGATCAGGGGAATGAATAGTCAGATCTGTGTCTTAGTAAGATAATCTGGGCAGCTGTATGGGAGATATTCTAGAAAGGGGACATACTTGAGGCAGGGAGACAGATTAAGAAGCTATTGCAATGGACCATTGAGGCCAGGAACTCTAGGATGGTGGTTATGAGAATGTAGAGAAGGAAGATGGAGGGAAGGGGGAAAAAATGGAAGTAGAATCAAGCATACTTGGCAAATGGCAGATATAGGGAGTGAAGGACAGTAAAGAGTTAGACATGATTAAGTGGTTATGACTCTGAATGACTGGGAGAATTGTGGTGGCACCAACAGATATGTTTGCCTCAAATCGTTGTTAGATCAATCAGCCAACTACCAAACATTCTTAAGCACCTACTGTGCAAGGCACAGTACTCAATTACAACTGTATTTTAAACATCACAATAAAATAGAAACCCCCTGAGGGCAGGAACTATTTCTATCTGAAGCACTGAGCAAAATGCCTGGCACATGCTTCAATGGATGGATATTAAGTTCTTTGATGTATGTATTCCCTCCAATAGAGTAGATAGCAATTTATCCATACCTTTTTGTTTATTTCCTCCTCCAAATCCTCCAGAGCAGATTACTTCATATTCTGGGGATGTTATTCCAGGTTTTGCATGAGGACCAATGGAGAATGTCTGTTTTTAGTTCCCTCTCTATTTTCTTTTTAAACTCTTACCTTCTGTCTTAGAATTGACACTAAGTATTAGTTTCAGGGGAGAAGAATGATAAGGGTTAGGCAATTGGTGTTAAGTGACTTGCCCAGGGTCATGCAGCTAGGAAGTGTCTGAGAACAGACCTGAACTCAGGTCTTTCTGACTATAGGTTTGGTGCTCTATCCATTGAGCAAGCCAGCTGCCCCTATCTCTCACTATTGATACATAGTCAGTTTACCTGCTTTTCTTGTTCAAACCCTTCAAAGTCATTAATCTGTTATAGTTCTTGGATAAGATGTGGATAAGTTGATATGACAAGACAGTTTTGTGAAGTAATTAAGAGTCCAAATGTGGCCATTGATGGAGAAAAGAGTGTTATAGAGATCTTGGCAGATCTTTTCCATCTTCCATTTTTCATCCTTTCCCTGATCTCTTTCCAGTTTAGAACATCTCAGTACTCTTGAGATGATACAGCAATATTGTTCATGATGTTCTATCATCTCTCCCATCAGATTTTAAAAGCAATATTATATCCTAAGGTAACTTTGCCCGTGGCTAACACAGCTCTCTTTTTGTTCTTCTTGTAGGGATAGATTTTTATCAGTGAATAAATCCCTCCTCAGGAAATAGAGGTAGTGTTGATATCTGCCATCTATTTCCTTTTTCAGAATCAACAATTTGTTTAAGTAGGCCAAGGAGGAGTTTCCTCAATCACACCTCACATCCTCTCATTTCTGTCTTCCTTCTAATTTGGTATTGATTTTGGTCTTTGTTTTTAACAAGCTGAGATGTGACCGTATACACATGATCATCTCCCCCAATGGGAACCAATTGCTTCCAGTTAGAATAGAATCAACTTCATTTCCTATGATGTCATCAGGTGCTTGCTATGAACTGTGCATCTTGACTCTTCTTGGGAAAAATATTCATGATGTCAGGGCATGCACCTTTTGTGTAGTCCATAAGCTTTTCCTGTTTCCTAATCTGGAGCCAAGTTTTTCTAAGATAGGATAATCTTCTTCACCATCCTTTTCTAGGCTCCCTTTTTAATCAATAAGCCAACTAATAATCATTTGTTAAGTACCGACTATGTGCCAGGTGCTGTGCTAATTTTCTGGAGATACATATACAAAGAATAAGATGACCTCTTCTCACTAAAGTATGTACTTTTTAGAATTTTTTTGTCTCTTTACTTCTGAATCAGATATTGGTATATAAGCTACAATTATCTTGCTGGTAATCCTTATTTGTTTTTTCCCAAGTATACCAAGCACTGAGATAAGAGATATCCACATGTTCTTGTTGCCATTGGATGTCCAATAAAACCAACTCTGCCTCCTCCATTATCTAGCTTCTCAGAGAGAACTTGGAATTTCCACAGGGAGATTGTCAAGATGGATGGAGATCAGCTTCTGAAGTATACCCACTTAGGATTGTAGCTAGAGCTAGAAGAGACTCTAGAGGCCATTTAATCTGCTCCTTTATTTGATAGAGGTAGAAACTGAGGCACAGAGCACTTAAGCAGTTCATATAGATAAGAAGTGTCCAAGGAGAGATTTGATTTTCTTGACTCCAGATCAAGCATTTTATCCATTATTCTACCCTGCCTCTCTCACTTGTTGGTAATTGGGCAGGAACTCACATCTACAGTGCCAATAAGCAAATTAGAGAGTATGGATGGACTAAAAAAAATCTGTGAGTTTTAGTAGCCTTTATCATTGTTATTCTTCCACTTTCCTTTCAGTAGTGGAAGGAGAAAAAACAGGACCAAGAGATATTTGTAGTTTTCTTTCTTTCCTGTAAGCTTCATAGTCAAAGAATTCATTTCCAAATGGTCAATTTACTAATAGTAAATCTGTCCATATTCATATGGGCTAGTCTTGAAGGCAGACATCATTAGTTGCTGGAACCATGGTGGCATTTACTGTTTGCTGGACTGAATTTGTTGAGGGACAAAGCTTGCTAGAGGAATGATGCTTTCAGACTTGGGGGTGTTATGTTTGAGGTGTGTCCACAGGGCATCCAGACCAAGATGTCCCTTAATCAGCTGGGAAATCCAGATTTAAATTCAGAGGTGAGAGTTAAAGACTTGGGGATCATCTCTACAGAAGTGAAGTTTGACTTCACCAGAGTGAAGGAGACCACCAAAGGAGACTTCATTCATTTTTTGATCTTAGAGAATCATTTGTTGAGTTTGGGAATGCTGGACCTGGTCAACCTAGAGTCAAAGAAACATAAGAGACCAAGGATGAGCACTGGGACACATTGGAGTTATCTTGGTCTTGGGATTCAGTTCAGAGGCCATGAAGAAGGGAGATAAGCTGATTCTCTAGCTTCTCTCATCTGTACTCTTTGCCGCAGGTTGTAAACACACATTTTTTTTACTATCAGCATTCATACTGAGAGACAAGGTAGAATCATGACCATCATTTTGAAACAAGGAGGCAGGAGGACTGGTGTTCAATTCTCTCCTCAGACACTAGCTGTGTAATCCTGGGCAAGTCACTTAATTTTCCTCAGCCTCAGTTCTTTCATCTATAAAATGGATCTGCTTATACAAGAGCCTTCCCGTTAGGGTTTTTAGTTGAGTCCATTAAAATAGATTTTATTCATATAATTTGATTTAATATCACCTCCATTTATTTTCCTAAGGTGGTTAAATGATACAGTGGTAAAAGTACTGGGTTTGAGTCAGGAAGACCCAAGTTCAAATTTGGTTTCAGATACTTAGTAGCTGTGTGACCCTGGGTAAATTACTTACCTATGTTTGTTTCAGTTTCTTCATCTTCAAAATGAGCTGCAAAAGGAAGTGGCAAACCATTCCAATACCTTTACTTAGGGTCACATGGCTAATGTCTGAGACTAGATTAGAATTCAAGTCTTCCTGACTCTAGGGCTGGCACTCTATCCATTGTGAGCTGGATGGATTAATGGATTGAGAGTCAGGCCTAGAGATGGGAGGCCCTAGATTCAAATCTGGTCTTAGATATTTTCCAGCTGTGACCCTGGGCAAGACACTTAACTCCCATTGCCTAGCCCTTACCACTCTTCTGCCTTGGAATCAATACAGAGCATTGATTCCAAGATGGAAGGTAAGGGTTAAAAAAGAAAAGAAGTCAAGGAAGACTTCATGGAGGAACTGGACCCTGATAGAAGTTCAACTCATGCTGTCTCTCTACTTATCTTCATTTTCAGCTCTTGTGGGCCATTTTATGTTTCATCCTTCTTTGGATGAAGATCATTCTCCTTGGCAGAGGAGAAACACTACTCTGTTGTTTTCCTGTTGTCCTTTACTATTGATCCCAGCTTTGCTGGGTAGTTGCTCTGTCCCTACTTTGCTCTGCCCTTGTCCATGGTGCTGAGCATTCCTAGCCAACTTCCACTCTTCTCGATATAGGACCCATGCACTCTTTTGTATTCAGCCTGTATCTTATTTATTTTTGTACCCTACCTCCTGCCAGCACCTTACACCCAGTTGGTGCTTAATAAATATTTGTTGAATTAATGAATGAGTGTACCAGAACAATGGGAGACTGGGAATAATTAAGTGCAAACTGTGTCATCCTGCTCATGATAATCATTCACAGCTTCTCCTGGGTGTTCCAAAGCACTTTCCTCCTCACAACCTGATGCTCTAGGGAATGAATAGTTCCTATTTGGGGGGGCACCTTGTGGATTCCAAAGCACCTCCCCTCTAATGGCTTTGTGAGGTAGGCAGTGCCAGAATGATTATCTTCATTTTATAAGTGGGGAAACTGAGGCACAGAGGGAGTGAATGACTTGTACATAGTCAGCTATCAGAACTAGGATTCAAACTCAGATATGTTCTGATTCCAAGTCTTCCCACAACAATACACTTCCAAGAGGATTCTAGGAATTCAGAGGGGGAGGAGAGGACTGATGATGAGAAATGTTGGGCTCAAATTGAAGAAGAGACATATACTTACTAGCCATGGCTAATGTAAGAATTTGTTTTCTTTGAATAGGGGTGTTTGTTATTTATTTCCTTCCAAAAAAGTATATATTTTATGTCATTTTTTAAAATTTTATTTATTTATTTATTTTAGAATATTTTTCCATGGTTCCATGGTTCATGTTCTTTCCCTCCCCTTCTCCCTGCCCCTCCCATAGCCAACAAGCAATTCCACCAGGTTTTACATGTATCATTGATCAAGACCTATTTCCATATTATTAATATTTGCATTAGGGTGATTGTTTAGAGTCTAAGTCCCCAATCATATCCCCATCAACCCATGTGATCAAGCAGTTGTTTTTCTTCTGTGTTTCTACTCCCACAGTTCTTACTCTGGATGTGGATAGTGTTCTTTCTCATAAGTCCCTCAGAATTGTCCTGGATCATTGCATTGCTGCTAGTAGAGAATTCCATTACGTTTGATTGTACCACAGTGTATCAGTCTCTATGTACAATGTTCTCCTGGTTCTGTTCCTTTCACTCTGCATCAATTCCTGGAGGTCATCCCAGTTCACATGGAATTCCTCCAGTTCATTATTCCTTTGAGCACAGTAGTATTCCATCACCAACATATACCACAATTTGTTCAACCATTCCCCAATCGAGGGACATCCCCTCATTTTCCAATTTTTTGCCACCAGAAAAAGTGCAGCTATAAATATTCTTGTACAAGTCTTTTTCCTTATTATCTCTTTGGGGGTACAAACCCAGAAGTGGTATGTATGGATCAAAGAGGAGGCAGTTTTTAAAGTCCTTTGGGCATAATTGCAAATTGCCTTACAGAATGGTTCAGTCAATTCACAACTGGATATTTATTCTAAGGATTTCATTAAGGAAATTTTTTTTTGGTTGGGGAGATGGAGGGGGGGTAAGAATAGAGATGCTTTCCCCAAAAAAGAAAGAAAAGAGGGTGAGTGAAGCATCTTTTTAAATGCTCTGAAGAGAACAGAAGGAAGGCTCAAAAGAAGTACAGAAAGGCAGGACAGATTTGAAAGTTAGATCTTTAAATTTATTACATATGTAAAAGGAAAACCAAGCTCTACATAACAGAGGTTCTCAATTTCACAGACAATCCTCCTTGTTTGTTCTACTGTGTTAAAAAATCAGGAGAAAGGAAGAGCATTCTAGACCAGAATTTAGACTCATAATCAAGTCAACAAGCATTTATTAAGTCCCTACAATGTGCCAGACACTGTGCTAAGAGCTGGGTTTCAAAGAAAGGCAAAAATAGCCTTTTCCCTCAAGGAGTTCACAGTCTAATAAGGAGTTGGCATATAATTTACTAGGGACATACAAGATACATACATACATAGATCAATTTAATAAACATTTATTATTATTAATAAACATTTATTACATGCCAAGTATTATGCTAAATCTTGGGGATATAGTTAATAAAGAAGGACAATCCCTGCCTTCAAGAAACTGACAAGCTAAATGGGGAGATAATGTACAAAAAGAGGCAGAAAAGCTGGCAGTGGGGTCAGAGATATCTTGTTCCATTGAGTTGAAATCAGGCAGGGCTACAAATATATATCAATCACATAATAAGGAGGTAATTTTGGTGAGAGAGCAAAGGGAGGGAAGAGAGAGGAAGAAGGGATGGGAAGGTACATGGCCCAGAAAAGACTTTTTGAAGAAAATTTGAGATTTGAGCTGAGTCTTGAAGGAAGCCAGAATAGCTAGGAGATATATACAAGGATGAAGAGAATTCAGACATGGAAGACAACCAGTGAAAAGGCTCCAATTCAAGTGATCTGATGTCTCTGGATTGTAGAGTCTGTAGAGGGGAGTGAACTGTAAAAACACTGGTCAGGTAGAAAGGTCTTCAAACACCAGACTTTATGTTTGATCCCGAAGGTAATAGGGAAATACTGATTGTGTAGGGGAGAGACATCAGAAGTCAAGGAAAACTTCATGGAAGAGGTGGCCCCTTCAAGCAAGTCTTGAAACTTGGTTAGATTTTGGAGAGGCCAGAGGAGAAAAGAGAGTGGGCACCGACCTGGTGCTATTTCACACTGGCTAGTTGAGCTGTCTTGGCTTACTTTAAGAGACCAGTTTCTTCAATCACCTCACCTACTTGGTGAGAAAGGAGGAATCTGTTGGCAGTGCTGACTTGCCAGGATTGTGGAGTATGAAGCAGCCTCATCCTCTCAGCTAGCTCCAGGGGCTCTAGGGATGAAAATGGGTCTGGCCCTATCCCAGGCTCTGAGTTTCTAGCTGCCCTGGTACCCTCTCTTTCTCTAGCCAGAGGTCTGGAGATTGGGCACATGATCTGTCCTCGGGGTCTTAGAAAAAGATGGTGACTGCTGGTGTGGTAACCCCTGGATTGGGTGACCTTTCATGAAAGAAACAGAGAAGAAGAAGGGGAAAAGGAATGGGGAAAGGAAATGGAGGAAGAACAGAAGGATAATTTATCAAGCACTTAGTGTGGCCTAGTGGAAGAAGAGCCATCCTTGAAGGAAGGAAGACTTGGGTTTAAATTCTGCCTCTGAATCTTACTATGTGGTCCTGGAGAAATCACTTAGACTCTCTGGGCTTCAGTTTCCTCAGTTATAAAATGAAGGGATTGACCTAGGTGACCTCTAACATCTCTTCCAGAACTAATCCTACTATCTTATCTATCTTATGATTTTGGGCAAGTCATGTAAATCCTGTGAGCCTTAAGATCTGCATCTGTAGAATGAGTCCATACAATTTAGAGCTACAGGGACAATATAGTCCTACACCTTCATTTTAGAAGGTCCACAGAGGGGAAGTGATTGACTCAAGGTCATACAGATGGTAAGAAACAGAGTCAGGATTCCAAGTCAGAGTTTTTGACTCTTTTCATTATATTTCTCTTTTCCTGAAGTTTGGAGAAACAGGAAAGGGAAGGAGAAGAGGACAGACCTAGCAATATAGCAATAAATCAATTGATCAATAAACATTTCTTAAGCACCAGCTATGTGCAAGATCACAAGATAGAAGCAGACTTCTCAGAGATGCCAGGTGTCTGGAATCCCAGTCTGACACCTACCTTCCCCCTTCCTCCCCATTCCCAATCCCCTATACAAAACCCTGGAGGACCTTCTGACCCACACAATGCTACCACATATCACAGGGCTTCCTCTTCTCTTTCTGATATTCTCTCTACTCTCTAGAGAACAGAGCTCCCAACCTCCCCTCCTTCCTTAGTCCCCTGCCTACTTTATTTAGACAACTGATAATCATACTCGGAAATTTCTCAGATTTCAAATTATGTAAAAATAAAAACAAAACAGCACACTCCCCCGCCCCTTCTCAGTCCAAGACAGCCCCCCCCCACTCACCGACGTAGGGCCCCTGAAATCATTGGAAACTGTGAACAAGCATCCTGGCTGGAAGTTGGATTGAGATACTGGTCACCATGGAAACATCGTTGGCTTCCAGACCCATTTCTCTAGGGGCTCTCTGGGATGAGATTGTCTGGTAAAAGCCCTGCTCCAGTGTCCATAAAGCTTCTTTCCTTTATCCCAGGACTCCTATCACCCTGAAATGAGAGTGTCTGGGGGGAGCAGGGAGAACCCAGTGGGACTGGCATTCTACAAAGGGCCTCTTCCTTGTTTTCCTCATTAACTTTGCCCCAAACCTGGGGCATCCAAGCCAGGGTGAAGGAGTAAGACTTGGCAAAGGGTGGATTCTTGTTGAGCATATTCCTTGTGTGACCATGGGTAAATACCTTCTCTTCTCTGGACTTCAATTTCTCCATTAATAAAATATGGGGGGTTGGCCCCTCAATGACTTCTAGTCCCTTTTACTGGGGGTTCTTGAATCTGCCATATGTTTGGCACCAGAAAAGATAGAGGGGAAGGGGCAGACAAAGCTCTTGTTCTCAAAGTCTGGACAGGAAGATGAGACACCTATTGATCTAGAATGATAGGGGACAAAACTGAAGAAGTAAATGAATGAATGGATGGATGGGGGCAATGAAGTATTAGACTGTGGGGTATAGCAAGAGAGAAGGTGGGTGTAGAGGCAGGACTGTGAGAGGGTGTCATTCAGTGAGTCAGTCAGCAAGCATTTGTTACTATGTGCCTGGACTATGCTTATCACAAGAAAGGTAAACACAGGTAGCCAGAGCAGACAGCTCATGCTTGAGAACAATTGGTATAATTCATAAACCAATAAAGTCTTGTGCTGCCAGAGACTGGAGGATCAATGAGCTCAACACCTTGTTTTATATATTTGGAAACTGAGATCAGAGGGGAGAAGAGACTTATGTAAGATTGTGCAGATAGAAAACATAAGGGCTGAGAGTCAAACTCAGGTCTGGGGATGCCAAATGATATTGGTTAAGTAGGGTTTGGGCCTCATTTGGGATGGTTTTCAATATTAAGCTGAGGAATTTGATTTGATATGGTGGATACTTGGAAGCTATTGGAGGTTCTTGAGCAGAGGAGTGGTATGATAATGCAGCAACTTGGGAAAGGGAAAGAGAGACAGACAAAGAGACAAACAGAAAGAAACAAAGAGAGACAGAGAGAAAAAGAGAGGAAGCAGAGGTAGCAGATAGAAAGAGACAAGAAACAGAGAGGCAGAGACAGAAACAGAAAGAGAGAGACAGAGACAGAGGAAGAAGAATCCCAAACTAGAGCATGTTCAGAATTGAGAGAGGGTGTGATCTTGTAGAAGTCATTTCCTTCATTGAGTCTCATCTATAAAATGGGAATGATACCATTTGTTTTCCCTTTCTCATAGGTAGTTGTGAGGAAAGTGTTTTGTATTACTTGTGGTACCCCAGAAATGGGCTTCCTTGTTACATCCCTGGCACCATGATGCCTAACTAGTGCCCTCTCTCCTTTGCTCCAGCTGGCCCATCCACAGGAGCCTGGGCTATCGGGCAAAGGTTCTGGCCCTTAGCCTCTACTTGCCTGCTTCCCTTTCCAAGAAAAGAAACCAAACTCTGGGTTTTCTGGGCCTGGCCACGGCTTCTGGAGCCCCCACCTCCATTTGGAATCAGGTTCTCAGTGACTGAAAGCAGCTGCCCTCATCTCCGGGCTGGCTTGTGGTCAGTTTGCTTCAATTCAACATTTCTGATTCACATATCCAGGGCAAAGCCCAGTGCTGGCAGCCAAAGAGATCAAGATTCAAGATCCCCAGTTCCTTCCTCTTCAAAGGTTTGACAATAAGGGTAACCCTGAAGGTGTGTGCTCCAATTAGCACTTAGAAATTTCCCTCAAAGTACTTCCCTCCCAGAAATCCTGGGAGCTGTGAAGGCTGAGGAGTGCCCTCCATATTTCACAGATGAAGCAACTGAGACTAGGGGAAGGAAGTGACTCTTCTCTACTAGGGCAGAGAAGATGAGCATGCTCATTAATAACTACAAGATAAAGTATGATTGGATGAAGGCAAAAGGGAGATGCAAACCAAGGGCTACTGTGGAGAGAGAGAGTCTGACCAGTGGGGATAGGGGCGGCAGGGAAAGGAAGGCTTCCTGGAAGAGATGGCCCCTGAGCAGGGGCCTTGGAGGATATTACAGCTCATCAGGGAGGGGTGACAAAACCTACTGTGAATCTCACTTGAGTAAAGAACCTCCAGTCAGGAAATGCCCTCTACCAATGTAAGTAAATACCTGTTCTGCAACTAATAGTCTTAGAGAGTTGGCTGGGGGGGGTGTGTGTGTGTGTGTGTGTGTGTGTGTGTGTGTGTGTGTGTGTGTGTGTAGGATAGATGGATTTGTCCAGGGACACTGTCAGGATGTGTAAGAGGCAGGGTTTGAACACAGGTCTCCATTCTTTTGAGGCTGGTGCTCTGACCACTATACCATACTCCCTCTCAATCTTTTAAATTCTAACAAATACACCCCCCACAACATCTCTGTGCAAGAATTGTGGAATAGTAGATTCAGATCTGGAAGGGCCCTTAAAGGCCATTGGGTCCAACTCCTTACTTTACTTATATGGAAATTGAGGCTAAGAGACTTTGAGTGACTTGTCCTGAGTTCCCAAGATTTCTGTGGAAGAACTGGGACTCAAATAGATTCAGATGTCTGGAAGAGGCAGAAGGAAGCATAGAGTCTATTCTAGGCAGGTGGCACAGCATGGACAAAAGCCTAGAGCTGGGAAAAGAAAGTCCAAGATGAAGGGAAAGAGTAGCCTAGTTTGACTAGAACACAGAGAATGGGAAAAGATGGTTGCAAAGGAAGAATTTAGGACCATAGCTCCAGAGGAGAAGTGACTTCACAAGCCATCTTGTCCTACTCTTCACTTTTCAGAGGAGAACACTGAGGCTTCAGATAGTGGGCAGCCTTGAATGTTGTGCAAGGCAGTCTGGACTTTAATTAGGGTTGGGAGAGGGGTGGGGAGAGGAGGCAATAGGGAACCTCCAAAGGTTTTTGATCAGAGGCTTGATGTGTCTGGATCTCTGTGAAAGGAAAACTAGTTTGTCATTGGGTACAAGAGGTAGTCCATGTAGTTGGTAAGAAGCATCTGGATGAGGCTGGTTGGTAGCTGTGGGAACAGAGAAGGGAGGATGGAGTTGAGCGATATAGGAGAGAAATCAATAGATTTGGCATCAGATTGGATATGAGGGGTGAGGGACAATGAAGACCTGTGGCCATCCTCAAGGCTCATCCCCGACTATTGCCTCCCCTAGTCCCCTGCCTCCCCCATCACTTTTCCATTTACTTTCTGTGTAGTTTGTATTGACTTATTTGCATACTTGTCATTACTACTTGTAGAAAAGAAGCAACTTGAGGGCAGGGAGTGTTTAATTTTGATATTTCTCTCTCCAGCACCTAGCACCATTCCTGACACACAGAAGACAATAAATACCTATAAAACTGGACTGAACTGAAATTGAACACAAGAAGGTTTCATACTAGGGCTCTCAGGCTGTAGAGGTCCCAGGGAAGGATGGGGTCAGTCCTTAGCTTCTATACATTTAGGTCCCTTGGGAGGCAAACACAGTTCATTGGACAACCCTAGTGACGTGGTTGAGGGCAGATTCATATGGGAAGAATAGTCCCAAACTCCACTGATCCCCCCCATCCTGGCCCCCATCTCCTCCCCAGTTTCTGAGGCAACAGTGCTGTCTCATTCCTCTCTTGGCCCCAGCCCTGTTCCCTCTAGGCCCAGCTCTCTGCCAGCTCAGCTGATCAGCACATTTCTGCTAAGGTGTTTACCATAGATAATAGCCCAATGGGCTCCCCCTCCCTGGAAACAGGCTGGCATTTTAACAGGGTCTTTCAATGCTTTCCCCTCAATGCCTTGAGCTCTAAATGAGTCAGCAGCATGACATGGCAGCCATTGACGCTGATGAGATCTTAGGAAGCAGTACCAGAGAGAGAGAGAGAGAGAGAGAGAGAGAGAGAGAGAGAGAGAGAGAGAGAGAGAGAGAGAGAGAGAGAGAACCTTCACAGAGTATAGTGCCAGGGGGGAGAGGTGGAGAGAGCCCCAGATTTGAATTCAGTTACAGGCTGTGTAATCCTAGGCTAGTCATTTAATCTCCATGTCTCAGTTTCCTAATCTGTAAAACAGGGGAAATAATACCTATGACACAGTGTTCTTGCAAAGATCAGATGAAATACTATCTGTAAAGTGCTTCTTTAACATAAAAGTATTTCTTATTAATTAATTTCCCTAGTCAAAGTGTATCAGACTAGGACTCTCTTAATAGGGAGACAGCATGATGCAATGGAAAGGGTTTAGGACTTTAAACACAAAGGACCTGAGTTCAAATCCCAGTTCTCCCATTTACCATGCTCATTTCCCTATCTGTAAAATAGGAGGTTGGAGTAGATGACCTCTATGGCCCCTTTTAGGTCTAAATCTTTAATCCCTGGCAAATAAGTTATCCAGTCTCGATTGAAGACCTTCAGGGATGGGACACTCACTGCTTCCCCAGGTAACCTGTTCCATTTTTGGTTTGTTAGGAACTCTTTCTTTCTACTGACCCAGAATCTGCCTCACTTTAACTTCTACTATTGCTCTGGGTTCTGCCTCTAGGGCTGAGCTAAGTCTAAATCCTCTTTCACCTGACAGTTCATCAAATAATTAAAGACAGACTCTGTACCACCCCCAGTCTTCTCTTTACCAGTTTAATATTCCTAGTTTTTCAACTGAGCTCTCCCACCATACTGGCTACTCTGTTCTGGACATTCAAGAAATTTGCAATGTGGAGCCTAGAGCTACACTTAGTCCTCCAGATGCGTCTGACTGAGGCAGATGATGAAAAGATTATGATCTTGTTCTGGATGTCACACTTCTCAGGGGCACATCATGCTATTGACTCATACTTGCTTTCAGTCCAACAAAAATCCAAGATATGTTTTTAAACAAATATTCAGAATAAGGAAAGTGAGAGTCCCACTGTAAAATTTCCATGTCTGCCTCCTCAGACATTTCCCCCTCCTTCCCCTGCTTCTTTTCTCTCCCCCCTCATCTCTTCATTTCCCCCCTTTCCCCTCTTCCTCCTTCTATCTTTCTCTCCCCATCTATCTCTTCTTCCCTCCTTCCATCTCTCTCCCCTCCCATCTCTCTCTCCCCCTCTCCTTCCCCCCTCTCACAAGTGGGAACTACAAGTTAGTTTTTAACATGATTCATAGCTAGTATACAAGAACAAGTCTAATCATAGTGCCCAGTATCCCTTTCTTATATCTTGTGTGTGTATGTGTATGTGTGTGTGTGTGTGTGTGTGTGTGTGTGTGTGTGTGAGAGAGAGAGAGAGAGAGAGAGAGAGAGAGAGAGAGAGAGAGAGAGATTATGTGTTATATGAAGGCAAATAAGCTTTGACCTCAGAAAAGTAGGGATGTGTTAGAGTTATCTTGGGAAATCTGATTGTTAAATTTTCAGGGTGAGTATTGATAGCTTAGATTTCATCAGCAAATTCTACAATTCAGGGCATGATGGATTGTTTTGTCGATTATCTAGACTTAAGAAAGTAATGAAGAAAATATTAATAATATGGATTAAACTTAAGTATATTGATCACACCATATATTCTCATCCCCATTCCCCAGAGAGCTGGTTGTTAGACATTTACCAGCACTCTCCTACAGAGCACCTGTGAACATACCTTGCACACCATGAAGATGGCACAGGAGCAATAAACTCACAGATTTGAAGCTGGAAGGGCTCTCAGAGATCAAGTACTCATTCATTTGTAGAAAAGGAAACAGACCCACAGAGGGATGATGACTTGATCAAGGGATCACATTTAGCAAGGAGAAGAATCTGGATTCAAACTCAAGGCCTTCAGTTCCTCTGCATTCTGCTGGAGACCCAAGGGAGACCATGTGACCTCTGTCCCTCAAAGCCTCTCTTGGTCCTATCAGGCACTTACCCAGTATTCTCCCATTAGGGAATTCCCCAGCTCACCACAGACACAGACTGTTCTCTCAGATATGCCCATACTTAATGCTGGTCTAGTCACTTACCATCTCTCTTCATGCACCAACCAGCTTCCTCCCTTTCCTGATGAGAACTGGGAATCCAATTCTCTCATGATAATTGCAGGGCCTGGATGCCCCACAGTCTATCAATTTGGGGTCAAACTCCATCTGGGGATGGGGGACTTGAGGTTAGGATGTACAAGGACCAGTTGTAGAAACTAGGCATAGTTAGCTTGGAGATGAAAAGACTTAGGGAGAAACATGAGAGTTGTGTCTATTGGGAGAGCTGTCATTTGGAGGAGGGATCAGGCTTGTTCTGCCTGGCCCAAATACCAGAACTAGGTGGGAGGGTGAATTAGGATCAGTGAAGAAAGCTGCAAAGAAGTAGATTTGGGCTTGATAGATGGAAGAATTTTCTAATCATGAGAGCTGTCCAAAAGAGGAAACAGCTGCCTGGAGAGAGAGAGAGAGAGAGAGAGAGAGAGAGAGAGAGAGAGAGAGAGAGAGAGAGAGAGAGAGAGAGAGAGAGAGAGTGTGTCTGGGGAGGGGAGAGGGACAGAGAGGGGAATGGAGGAGAGGTGGGGAGAGAGAGAGAAAGAGAGACAGAGACACACAGAGTGGGAGATAGACAGCGTGTGTGTTGTGTGTGTATGTGTGTGTGTGTGTGATGATGATAACTATTTTCAAGTGTATGAAAGGCTGTTAGTGAGAAGAGGGATTAGCTTTTCTCTGCTTGGACCCTGACAACAGTCCTGGAAAAAAGTCCGGAGTCCCTGAGAGGCTGTTTTGGGCTCAATATAAAAAAGCTCACTAAAAGAGCTGTCCAGCAATTTCATCAGCTGCTTTGAAAAGTAGCAAGCTTCCTGTTCACAGGAGGTCTTCCTTCAGACAGAAGATGGATGGCCATGAATATTATAGAATGGATTCCAGCTTCAGGTCTGGAATGGGCTAAATGTCCTGTGAGCTTCCTTCTAATTTTTAGTCAGTGAACCCTAAACAAGGACTGAAGGGGAAGGGGGGCATTTCAGGAGCCAGGATAGGGAGGGACATTTGTTTCTCCCCAGACTCATGTTTCTCTCTGACATCCTGGCTTCGAACAGTAACACCACCTTTTGAGAGGGGATTTGTCTTTGAGCCTGGAGAAGGTCACTGGAAGCAGCAGGAGTGGGGTGAAATCCAGAGTGTAGACAGCAGGGAAGACAGTTTACAACTCGCTGATCCCATGGCTCTAGCCACTTGGGTCCTCCTCAGGCCTGGAGTCAGCAGCTGTGTTTGGATCTAGGGGCTGTTGGCTGCTGCTGGAAATTCCCTTGGATTTATTCTTTCTCAGTTAAGTCGGGATCTCCAGAAGGGCTTTTTGAAAACACACATATGTTACCTGGAAGTGCTAACCCATAAAAGCTCTAAACACTGACCACAGTCAACCTTTCCAGCTTTATTTCTCTTTTTCTCCTTGACACACCACAAGTGGCCAAACTGGCCTCCTTCTTCTTTCCCATAGTTTAACAATTGCTCTCTCCTATAAGGGTTTTCTACCAGATGTCCTAAAAGCCGGTTTGTCCTTAGTATCCTCAGTGCCTGGCACCTAGTAGGTGCTAAACAAATGTTTGTTGAAATCAATTGAATTAACATGGGAGGGATAGTTCTTTGAATCTCCAGGAAAGGAGATTACATGTATTTCTTTGGAGAGTGGATAGAACATTAGATTTGGATTCAGGAAGACCTGAGTTCAAATTCTACCTCAGGAACCTAGACAAGTTCCTCAATCTCTTCCAATCTTAGTTTCTTCATTTGTAAAATGGGGATAAGGATAGCACTTATCTCACAAGGCTGTTGGGATTAAATGATGTAACATATAAAGCATTTTGCAAGTCATGAAAGTCAATATAAATGTTAGCTGTTATAATAAATTATTATAAGCTACTAAAAGACTGGCAGCTAGGAGGTGCAGTGGATAGAGCATCAGGCCTGGAATCAGGAAGACTCATCTTCCTGAGTTCAAATCTAGTCTTAGACACCAACCATGTGACCCTGGGCAAGTCACTTCACTGTTTGCCTCACTTTCCTCATCTCTAAAATGAGCTGGAGAAAGAAATGAGCAAACCACCCCAGTTTCTCTGCAAAGAAAACTCCAAATGGGGTCATGAAAAGTTGGACACAATTGAAATGATCCAACAACAACTAAGAGGCAGTAGTGATGTGCAGTTTAATTCAGCTCAAGAAGCTGAATTAAGTAAAGTACCTCTTCTGTGCTATGTTGATGGGATGAAAAGGCAAAGCAAAAATATAGTCCCAGCCTTCAAGGCATTTGCTTTCTGTTAAGGCTGATATAACATTTACCCAAATAGGTAAATGAAATGTAGTTTGAGGAAGGGAAAGGCCAGGCTTCCTGCAGTGGGGGATGGCCCCTGGGAAGACTCTTGAAAGCTTCTAAATATTTTCATATGTGGACATGAGGAGGGAGTGCATTCCAGGCATGAAGTACAGCTTGTGTAGAGGCAAGGAGGTGGGAGATGGGATGTCAAGTTAGTTAGTAGGGCAGTTTTACTGGAAGTAGAATGAATGAAGGGAGGTAATGGGAACTAAGTCAGGAAAGGTAGCCTTGAATCAGACCATAACTAGGGTTAATTCCCAAGCGGAGGACTTTGTGTTTCATCCTAGAGGCTACAGGAAGCCACAGACTTCATGAGGAGGGGTGTGGTGTGGTCAGACTTGTGCTTCAGGAAAAAATGATTGGGCAACTGGATGGTGAATGGATTGGAGAGAGGAGAGACCAGTGAGGAAGTGGTTATTGCAATAATGCAGACGAGAGTGGGTCGAGAGCCTGGACTAGAGTGGTGGCCATGCCAGTGGGAGATGAGGAGATTGTTGTGAGAGATCCTAGGAAGGTAGAATCTGGCACCCGAGGCAACTGATTGGATATAGGAGGAGAGGGAAGAGCTGAGTGTGACCTAGGAAGCTTCAGTTCAAAATGACTTGAAGCATGGCTCTACCTTCAACAGAAACAGGAAAGTTTGGAGAAGGGGCAGATGGATGGGGGTGTGGGGTATTGAGGGGAGAGGCCATGTGCTATTTTTTTAATAGGTTGGGCTTGAGAGACCTATGGCCTATCGATATCTAGGCAGGGATGCCCAATAGAGAAAAAGGTTTTTCTTAAACCCTCACCTTCTGTATTAGAATCAATACTGTATATTTGTTCCCAGGTAGTAGAGTGGTAAGGGCTAGGAAATGGGAGTTAAGTGATTTGTCCAAGGTCACATAGCTAGGAGGTTTCTGAGACTATATTTGAACCTAGAAATTCCCATCCCTAGGACTAGTTCTCAATCCACTGAGCCACCAAGCTACAAAGGGGACAAAGATTTTTTATCTTAGTCTCACAAGATTTGGATTCTAGGCTCTGCTCAAACATTTCCTGACTATATAAATCACCTGACATCCCTGGGCCTCAGTTTCCTCATCTGCAATGGGGGTAATAATCCCTGTACCACCCACTTTAGGTAGTGGTTGTAAGGAAAGTCTTTTGTCAACAATAAATCACAATAGAACTGTGAATTATCATCCAAATTATCATATTGGTTAATATAACATCATTTCTCTTGGATTCGTTTGTCCCACTCAGCTGGAAGGAAGCAGGGCACTGAAAGGTTGGAGCCCAAGTGAGAGGGATGTGGGGAGGAGGGAGCTCTAACATTGGTCATGTGAAATTTTGACATTTCTGGGTCAGCCGCATGTTTCATCATTGCCTCTCTGCAGCTGTGATTGGTCATTGCATTGACAAGACATCATTTTTCAGTTATCTTTCATGACCATATTGTGGTCTTTGTAGAAAATGTTCCCCTAGTTCTGCTCAAATCACTCTGCATCAGTTCATACAATTCTTCCCAGGTTTCTCTGCAATCATCCCTTTTGTTATGCCTTATGAAGAAACAAAATTCCATTATATTCAATTGTTAAAATTTGTTTAGTTATTGAATAGATGGGCAACCCACATTGCTCTACATTCTGTGCCACACAAAAGAGACTATCCAGTACATACCAGAGGCAGGACTTGAACTCAAGCCTTCTTGGTTTTCTGGCCAGCTCTTATCTATGCTGCTTCTCATGTACTTTCCCTACAAAGGCATCTCTTTATTCCAACAATGTCCCTAGGAGATTGAATCTCCTTGGCATTATTGATCATAGCATTTAGCTCTGGAAGGGACTCTAGAGGCCATCTTCCCCATTCCCCTCATTGTTCAGACAAGAAACCGAGGTTCCAAAATGGGGAGTGACTTATATGAAATCACAGAAGCAGTAGGTGGCAGAACCATGATTTGAACCCCACACCTAAGTATCCTCTGGAGAAGGGCTCAGGAAACTGGATGAGTAGAGCTCCTGTAAATAAAGGCATTTTCTTAGCTAATCTCATCATTGGTTCAGCTCATCTCTTGCAGGAAGCTACTCTTTTTTTTTTTTTAATATATTTTATTTGATCATTTCCAAGCATTATTCGTTAAAGACATAGATCATTTTCTTTTCCTCCCCCCCACCCCCCATAGCCGACGCGTAAGTCCACTGGGCATTAGATGTTTTCTTGATTTGAACCCATTGCTTTGTTGATAGTATTTGCATTAGAGTGTTCATTTAGAGTCTATCCTCTGTCATGTCCCCTCAACCACTGTAGTCAGGCAGTTGCTTTTTCTCGGTGTTTCCACTCCCATAGTTTATCCTTTGCTTATGAATGGTGTTTTTTTTCTCCTAGATCCCTGCAAATTGTTCAGGGACATTACACCGCCCCTAATGGGGAAGTCCATTACGTTCGATTATACCACAGTGTATTAGTCTCTGTGTACAATGTTCTCCTGGTTCTGCTCCTCTCGCTCTGCATCACCAGGAAGCTACTCTTAACCATTAGCCCACAGTGATCTTTTTCACTCAGAACTCTTAAGTATTGACCATCCATCCCCTCTACTGGGCCCTGGTAGCATCTATTACTTGATTATTTAAACCATTCTCCATATTTAAAAGCTTGTTCCATGAGCACATCCTATCTAGCCTTCCTTAGCAACAACTTGAAGAAATGGGACCATGTCTTTTTTTTTTAAAACCCTTACCTTCTGTCTTGAGTCAATACTCTGTATTGTTCCAAGGCAGAAGAGCAGTAAGGGCTAGGCAATGGGGGTTAAGTGACTTGCCCAGGGTCACACAGCTGGGAAGTGTCTGAGGCCAGATTTGAACCTAGGACCTCCCGTCTCTAGGCCTGGCTCTCAATCCACTGAGCTACCCAGCTGCCCTCGGGACCATGTCTTAAGCTTTGATTTCTGCTTCGCTATCCTAAGGGCCTAGGGCAGAATTAGGCTAAAAAATTCACTCCCCCCAAAACTTGGGGGCAAAATATGTAAGCAAGGTAGATTCCAGTGCTGTTATCAGACTGGCACAGGTAGAGGAAGTTGAAGAAAGAGCAGGTATCTTTTGGGAACTTCCCTTTGAAGAAGAGGGTGGGGGGTGAGGCCTTAGTCTGAGGCTCTGTTCTGAGATGCCTGCAGAAACTCAGTGAGTCACTTCAATCTTTCTTCTCTCTGCTTCCATTACCTTCTTCCATCAATCTGTCCTTTGGCTTTCTCTTTTGGGTTTCTTCTGTTGGTTAATTCCCCTTTGCCACCTATACCTTTCAGGACAATTCATTAGGTTCTTGGCCTGTGATGGCAAACCTGTGGCACATGTGTCAGCACTGACACGTGTAGCCATTTTTGATGACACATGGCTACATGTGGCCACACACAGAGAAATATGGGGCCTCATGCTGAGAAGGACATTTTTTTCTTGAAGTGACACCACCCAGGTTATGCTTGTTTTTTTTGGCAAATTTTGATACACCAAGCTCAAAAGGTTGCCCATCACTGTTCTAGGAGGAGTTGGGGATGCCATCTTCCTGATCCTTCTCCGTGTCTCTTTAAAACTTTTCAGATGCTCCAAGATTGCATGCATTCAAATTGCTCTCAGGGCTGTGAGGAAATTCTCATCCCTCCCTTGAATGTACAAATCCTAGAGTGCCAGGCCGTTCTCAGTCCCCTATTACATGTAAGTAGGTTGGCTTGGAGCTGTTGGAATTGTACACACTGTCTTTTCATATGCTTATTTGGTGGTGATTTTGTTCTTTGCTCTAATCAGTGGGTGATCTGACCATCTATAGACAGTTGCTAATTCTGAAATGATTCCCATGCTGGCTATCAAAGAGAGGAGAGAAATAGATAGGGGAGACTGGGGGAAAAATGAAAAGAAAAAGGAGGAAGAGTGTGAGGGGCAGAAGAAAAAAAGAAAAGGCAGAGGAAAGACAAAGGACAAGAGGAGAGGGAAAGAGAAAGAGAAGAGAGAGAATGATGGCAGAGGAAAAGAGAGAAGGGGAGAGGGAGAGATAGAGACAGAGAGAGGCAGAAAGAGAGAAAGTCAGAGAGAGAGATAGAGTCAGAGAGAGAAAAAGGAAAAGGAGAAGAGAGAGGAGAGAGAAGAAAGAGAGAGAGGGAGGGAAAGAGAGAGGCAGAGAGAGAGGGAGGGAGGGAGGGAGAGAGAGAGAGAGAGAAGGTAAGGAGAAAGTTCATTTGTAATTAGAATGTTTGAACTTCAGAGAAGTTAATTAATAATGAAACTAGTGTCTGCCTGATGCAGATTCTGCAAAGGGCTTTGGCAGCTTTCAAAATTAATCACTGGCTTGTGACTAGTTGGGGAGGAGGAAAGAGGCTGAAAGGGAAGGGACAAAGTGAAGGAGGGGGAGTTTAAGTGGGGAGGAGTTAATCCAAGAAGGAGGGAAGAAATCTGAGGGTAAGGGAGAGGAGATCCTGAAATTAGAGCAGGAGAAGGACTGGAGATATTTGAGAGGGCATTACCATGGTGACCAGGGTATGATAGCTGATGGCAGGGGTGTGTTTATTAGAGCATGAGGTTCAGGGGACCCTTCAGGAAACTCCAGATAGTGGGACCTTATGAAACACAAATGAAGGATATATTTTCAAGTGTCTGTTATCAAACCGTGAGCAAATAAACCATGAGGTTTGAGAAAAACCTTGAAGATTACCTTTCCCAGCTCATTTGACTTAACACACCCTACTTTATGTTTCAGCCAAATGAGTCTGCTGGCTGTTCTCAACAGCTTCCAATCTGCTTTTGCACAGGCAACCTCTAGTGCATAAAGGTACTCTTAAATCACCTCTAGCCCTTAGGACCCCCAGTTTTCTTAAAAGTCAAGTTCCAATGCCACCTCCTATAGGAAACCTTTTTTGACCTTCCCTAGTTACTAGTGCATTCTCCCTTCTCAAATTATCTTGCATGTACTTATGGTGACGCATTGTATCTTCCAGAAGAATGTAAGCAGGGTCTATTTTTGGTTTTGTCTCTGTATATCCAGCATATAGCACAGTACCTTGTATTCATATTCCTTTTCCTTCCTTCCTTCCTTCCTTCCTTCCTTCCTTCCTTCCTTCCTTCCTTCCTTCCTTCCTTCCTTCCTTCCTTCCTTCCTTCCTTCCTTCCTTCCTTCCTTCCTTCCTTCCTTCCTTCCTTCCTTCCTTCCTTCCTTCCTTCCTTCCATCCTTCCTTCCTTCCTTCTTCTTTCCCTCCTTCCTTCTTTTCCTCCTTTCCTTCTTTCTCATCTCTAGAGCTTATGACCTCTAGCTCTGAACTCTGAAAATCTAGGCTCAAGTCCAAGCTTTGCCAGTAACTAACAGTGTGACCTTGGGCAAAGCCCTTTCTCTATTTGGGCCTCAGTTTTCTTCTCTGTAAAATGGGACTAATAGTATCTGCTCTACCAAACTCAGAAAAGTACTTTACAGCCTTTAAAATGGGCAGCTCTAGAAACAGGAGGCATCCTTAGGATGTATGTAAAAGATAGCGATGGGGCCAAGGGCTGGGATTGTCCTGGGACTCCAGAATGAGTCACCTCTCTTACCTAATGCAGATTGGCATATTCTTTATAACTTAAGTTCTCAGTGAGTTGCCTTGGGTGCCAAAAGCTTATGTGACTTATCCAGAGTCACCAAGAGAGCATGGGATAGGAGAATTGAGCTCAGTTCCTTCAGCCTTTCATTATGCAATGTTGTGTGTGTGTGTAAAGGAAGGACTTTAGAAATGTGAGTGATGGAAATGAGAATTACCCTCTCCCCCTGATGTCCATGGATTAAGGGTAACTGGGTTGGGAGGGTGTTATGCTAAAAGCAAAAATCGTTGAACGTATTTGTGGCTTGGTGAAACTCAGGCTGGAACGGGAGTCAGAAGTCCTGAGTTCCAGTCCCAGTTCTGCCCCTAGCTTCCCATGTGATCTTGGGGGAGGGTGTGATTTCCCTTCTCTCATTCTCAGTTTCCTAATCTGTAAAATGAGGTGAGGATAGAGGATCCTAGGTGTTCTTCATGACTTACTCCATCTCTGAACTGCTCCAATGAGGACAAATAAGCATAAGAAGGTCATTCCAGAAACCTTGAATTCAAGTGTGACGTTCTCCCAGAGTCTAGAGTTGAAAGGGGCCCTCTAATGGCATCCTAGACCAACCTCCCAACCTAGGAAAGGAATCCTTTCCATGAGGCATCTCTGGCCAGGGGTTTGGCCAGCTGTACATTTCAGGCTGGCCTCAGTTGCCTCTTCTGCAGAATGAGGGCACTGGACTCAACCATCCCTCTCCATTCTGACCCTTTGTTTTAAGCTAGAAAACCCACATGCCTGAGGACTGCCTCCCTGCCTGATAGTCAGATCAGCCCCATTCTGATGGACAGCTCTCATGGCTGGGGAATGACAACTGTGTCATCTCCCCACATGTCAGAGCTGGGAGACACCTTAGAATACAGATTGCCATAGAATATATAATGCTACCACGGGAGTTGAGCGGGCAAGTTTGGGTATCCTAGAAGCCAGGAGGGCTAGAGCTCTATCTCTGGTGTCAAAGTACCTGGGTTTGAATTCCACCTTAGACATTTACTAGCTATGTGACATCCCCAGGCAAGTGATTTCCCCTCTCCAGATTTGTGTCTCAATTTCCTCACACATAAAATGAGGGGGTTGGATTCCATAGTCATGATTCTACTTTTCCATATAAGTTTCCTTGTCTCAGAGCTGTCAAGTGGCTTGGCATCCAGGGAAGTGGCTCAGATATTGCCCCTTCCCCTGTTCCTTTTGTCCTCTCATGTAGCCTTTAAAGCCAGCTCCAATGATACCTTCTCCAGGAAGTATTCCCTGATTACTTTGGTTGACAATAACTTCTCTCAATCTCTGAACTGTGCTAATTATGTGTTGTTATCTGCCTTGTTTTCTTTTTCCCACCATGAGGGCACAGGGTGGTCCTTAGCTCAACTTCCCATCTTTCCCAGCATGAGTAACAGTGCTCTGCACACAGTAGGTGTGTTAATCAGTGCTTTTCATTGTTTCCACTGAATGTATTCAAGGACTATGGAATTTTTGTCTTTGTACCTCCCACACAGTAGGTGCTTAATATTATGATTGTGGATTGATGTAATTAAATTGACCCCCCATTTGAGGCAAGTCCTTAGATGACTTTTGGGGAAGGGGGGGCTTCTTTGGCCAATCACTGGAAGCAAAAGCTGTTCTGCCTCAGCTATGCCATTGTCCTCTTACCCAGCAGGATGGAATCAAGCCCAGGCAAGTCCATGGAAGGCTTCTGGCAAAGTTAAGGCACTAGTCTTTCCTGCGTAATAAAGGGAAATGTTTATATCGTGTTTAATTAGCTCCTGGCTGTGGAACAATACTGAGGCCAATAGTGTCCAACATTGGAGGGGGGGGAGGCTGGTGCTTATGGGAAAACAGAAAGAGTCAGTGCCTGAGGCTGGTGGATACCTGGACCGCAGGGGACAGAGCTGGATGGAGCTCAGTGGCCAGCCACTGTCACCGTCCTCCCACACATGCACTTGGTGCTCATTACGAAGCAAGTCAGGCCAGGCTTATTCTCCTTGGCCCTTCCTCAAGCCCGCCCCTGTAGCCCTGGGCTTGTGATTAGCAGGCATTGGCCTGTGGTGCCTTAGAGCTTCCTCTGACTTTGGTGATGCTCTACAAACTAGGCAGAAAAAGGGAAATGAGGGAAAGATTGGGAGGCTGGGATAGAGGTCCAGAGACAAGGGGAAACAAAAGGATGGATGGAGGGAGACTAAGGCAGGGAGAAGTAAGAGGAAGGCAAAGATCAACACTGAGGGGTTCAAAGACTGAGATATAGAGACAGAAAAACAGACAGGCAGAGAGAGAGAGAGAGAGAGAGAGACAGAGAGAGAGAGAGAGATAGACAGACAGACAGAGACAGAGAGAGTGTGAGAGAGACAGAGACACACAGAGAGACAGAGAGAGGGAGAGACAGAGATAGACAGATACACAGAGACAGAGAGAGACAGAGAGACAGAGAAACAGAGAGAAGATACAGAGGCACAGATAAGGAGAGAGGGATAAAGGCAAAGAGAGTCCCAGGGAAAGATCCAGAGATCCAGGGAGATAGGCAAACAAAAGAGACCCAAAGCAAAGTGGGGTGACCCAAAGAGGCACAGAAACAGCTTTCTCCTGATCCCTTCCTGTCATCAATTAGTGCAATTCGTGCTTGCTTCCTACACCCTCCCAATAACCTTATTGGCTCTGTATGTGTTTTTAATGTACCCTCTGCAAATCGTAAAAGCATTCTATCCACGCTCACCATGATTGTTAGTATTATGACATATTGTTTTCTTCAAGGAGAACGTTAGCTTCTTGAAGGCAAGGACTTTTTCTTTTTTGCCTTTGTATCCCTATCACCAAGCCCAGTGCTTGGCACATAATGGGTGTGGAATGTATTCTTGACAAATTGGATTGAATTATATGGAGTCTAAACCTGGCTCTGCTGCTTCCATCTCTTTAACGTTCCTGGTTCTTCCCTCAGAATTCTCTCACAAATGATGGGTCATCAGGTAATGGGTACAGAGTTATAAAGCCATTGACTTTTGGAGTCATTAGAGCTGTCCAGGAGCTTAGAGGGCATCTAATTCAACCCCTACATTTTATAGAGCCTCCTCTGTAAACTGAGGCCCAGAGAGAGGGAAGTGACTTGCCTAAGGTCACACAGCTGGGATTAGAACTCAGGTATTGAGACTACCTTGAGCACAATTCAGTCACCAAACAGAGACCACCCTATAACTAGGAAGGCCCTTGCAGATGATCTGGTCCAACCCCTTATTTTGCAGAGGGGAGACATCAGAGCCAGAGAAGAGGCTGTGTGGTTTGTTTAATATCTTGTGAAGATGGGATTAACTCTCCCCTGCCACCAGAAGCATATACACCACACTTACCCTTAAGTGGGGGAGGTCTGTGACCCATGTATGCGGAAGTGGATGATGAATCAGAATCCACTGACTGCCCCCTGGGCAGTTCTAAGAAAATGCATAGACTACAATCGGTCCGCAGAAAGTGGGAGGAAGGCACCGGAAGTGATGAAAGGAAGGGCCTTTAAAAGGGACAAGAACTTCCTGTGAGGAGGGGTCTTGCACCTTCTACTTGACCCTGGAGGAGCTCTGGCTGAGGACCTTGGACTGCTTCCTATTTTCCCTTAGAATTACCGCGTGGGTGAGTGAAAAAGGCTGACTCCTTTCCTTGGCTCTCCTGGAGGCACTAGCCTCCAGAGAGGCCCCTCATCTTGGAGGAGGTCTCGGGGCTAAACCCCTTGTTTAATTTACCTCTGGGCCCCCTTTGCTGGGGCCTCTGAAGCCCTGCCTGGTTCAGACCGGGCCAGAGTAACGATCGGCTCTCTTTCTCGTTCTTTCTCCTTTTGTAAATAAACGATCATACAAAACCATCTGGAATGGAGTAATACTCCCTGGCGACCACACTCATAAATGTAGTCCAACCCCTTTCATTCTGGCCCTTACAATCTGAAGGCAGTGATCATGTCCCTGCAATTCTGGGAACTTACTGCCGTCTCCTTTTCATTCTATGACCTCCTTTGATCATCAGGCACTCCTACGAGGCAGGGATTATTTATTGATATCGTCATCCCCATTTTGCAGATGAGAAAAACAGGGCTCAGAGAAATTGAAGCAATTTGGCTAAGATCCAGCAGCAAGTGGAACGGGCAAAGCAGGCTCTAGAAGCAGATGTTTTGGCCCCGAGTTCAGATCTGTCTTTGTTTTCTCCCAACACTCTTCTTGCTATCTCTTCCCCAAGGCGAGGGATCCTCAAGCTGCCTTTATAAGAAATGGTTAGGCTCATGCAGTATTGGAGTTGGAAGAGACCCAAGAGTTAGGAAGGAGCACTGGAAATCCAGCCCATGCCCTCGAACCCCGAACCCAGCTCTGTTATCTGGAGACCCTTGTTTCCCTTCCAAGCCCAGCGCCATCATGTAGAAGTAGTTAGCTCCATTTTACAGATGGGGAGGCAGCTTATACTAATTCATGCTGCCAGTGAGCAGATGAACTGAGCCCGATGCCCAGATGTCCTGAATACCCAGTCATTGCTTTTCCCACTCTACCAGGTTGCCCCCATTGGCCAAGTGCATGTCAATGGAGGAAAGTGGAAGGAAATAACTGTCAAAGTGGAATGTAAAAATGTGTGTGCCTGGGAGCAGGGAGATGATTCAGGGGATGAGCTCCAGGCCCAGAGATGGGAGGTGCTGGGTTCAAATATAGCCCCAGATGCTTCCTAGCTGTGTGACCCTGGGTAAGTCACTTAACCCCGATTGCCTAGCCCTTACCACTCCTCTGCCTTGGAACCAATACCCAATATTTTAAAAACAAATGTGTGTGCCTATGGGGCAGCTAGCTATGCAGTGGATGGAGTGCTGAGCCTGAAACCAGGAAGATCTGAGTTCAAATGTTGCTTTGGATACTTACTAGTTATGTGACTCTGGGCAAATCACTTAACCTGTTTTCCTCAGTTTCCTTATTTGTAAAATGAGTTAGAGAAGGAAATGGCAAATGACTTCAGTATATCTGTCAATAAACCCCCCAGTGGGAACCCAAAGAATCAGACCCAATTGAACAACGGTAACAAATGCATTAGTACTGAGGCATTAGCTCAGCTCAGGGCAGTGGAAAGAGCCAGGAGCCCTGTTTCAAGTTCTTTTATAGTACATGGGGAAAAGCAATAGCTCTGGAGTCAGAGGTCCTGGGTTCAAACCCTGACTCTACCATTGTGTGGTCTTGAACCTCAGTCTCTCTGGGCTTTAGTTTCCTTATTTGTACAATGAAGAGGCTGGACTAGAGAGCCTCAAAGGTTCTTTCTGGCTCAAAAACTATGATTCTGGGGGCAGCTGGGTAGCTCAGTGGATTGAGAGCCAGACCTAGAGATGGGAGGTCCTAGGTTCAAATCTGGCCTCAGCCATTTCCTAGCTATGTGACCCTGGGCAAGTCACTTGACCCCCATTGCCTAGCCCTTACCATTCTTCTGCCTTGGAGCTAATACACAGTATTGACTCCAAGACGGAAGGTAAGGGTTTAAAAAAAAAAACAAAACTACGATTCTACTGTGTGTCATGTGGCAAGTCATTTGCCCTCTCTGATCTTCCCTTTACCCATTTGTAAAATGAGGGGGTAGGACTAGATGATTTCTCAGGCCTTAGAACCCATGATCCCATGAGTCAAAAAACCTTTTATTTGGTTATTTGAAATGTTTTCATATAATAATCTATAATTTATACTTCTTTTGAAAAGTGTTCATATCCTTTGACAATTTCTGTATTAGAGAATGGCTCCTTGTCATGTATTTATATCAACTCCTTGTATTTCTTGAATATCAGTCTTTTATCTGTGAGATTTGACGCAAGAATTTTTTTGGACCTTTTTCTTATTCTGTCGGCTTTGATTCTGTTCTTGGAAAGCTTTTAATTATGCCTAATTAAAACTGTCTCCTTTGTCTTTTATGATCAGCGTTATCACTTATTTCCCATCATTGTGAAAAGGGCCGGTTTTTGTTCCCCTCTAATTTTTATGATGTAACTTTTTATCTTTAGGTCACACATCCTGTGGAGTTTATATTAGTATATGATTGGAGATGCTTGTCTAAATCTAATTTCTGCCCAATTGTTTCCAGTTTCAATGGCATTTTGAAATGGTCCTAATTGTAGGGTTGTGAGCTAAACGAGTATCCAGACTAGGGATAGGACAGGGTAGGGGCTACTAAGCCCTGGGCAAGGGGGAGAGGACTCTCTAATGCCCGAGGGTCCTTTAGCCGCTTCTGTCTGTGTCTTCCTTGACGGTGTGCCCTCTGCCTGCACTTGGTTCGAGTGTGTTAGCATGCTGGTGATCCTCCTCAACTGTGTCACTCTGGGCATGTATCAACCCTGTGAGGACATGGACTGTCTGTCTGACCGCTGCAAGATCCTGCAGGTAAGGCAGCCTCCTGGGCCCACTTCATCACTGGACACTGCTTCTGGGAACCAGGGTCTGGCATGGATGTCGCCCCCACATGGGACCTTATGGGGTGGGGGATAAATCACAGTCTTGAGGAAGAGATTCACCATTCTAGTTGGGAATGATGAACCCATGAGAGCCAGAGCCTGTGTACGGGAGACAGTGTTGGAGACCAGAATGGTCTGGGAAAGGGGCAGAGGATGTACCTGGGCCCCCGCAAACTGACTAGAACCCCACGAAACTCTGGAGTTGATTATTCTAGCCTCCCCCTCCACCCCACTAGTGAGGAAAGCACGGATCATGATCCTGAGCATGCAGATGAGTCTGGCACAGTCAGCCTTGTCTCTTACTGGGAGTGGGGCTCCCACATCCCTCTCCTCTCCATCTCCTGAGCCAAGGTCCACTTCCCCTCACTCATGCCTCTGCCTTGCTCATCTTCTCCCTCTCACCCTTCACCCTGCAGGTATTTGATGACTTCATCTTCATCTTCTTTGCCATGGAGATGGTGCTGAAGATGGTGGCCCTGGGGATTTTCGGCAGGAAGTGTTATCTGGGGGACACCTGGAATCGACTGGATTTCTTCATTGTGATGGCCGGGTAGGTCTCAGGGCTACTGGTCCTTCTGCCTGGGAAGAGATGGTGGTTGGGGTTTGGGAGGAGGAGAAAGGCAAGGCCTTCCTTGATCCTTACCCTTTCTGGGTTAGTATGGAATGAATATTCGGTCAGGGGCTGGTGAGGAGAGTCAAGCCCTATGGCTCCTTTGGTTCTTGCCCCATGGCAGTGTGGGGAGGGGGTAGATCATGTTAGGACATAGAATTAAACCAACAAAATATAGGTCAAACCTACCACGCATTAGCTGGTTCCAGGAAGATATGACTTTAGGTGAAATGATGTTATTGGGGCAGTTAGTACCATTAAAAAATGCTTGAACCATGTTATTGTGAATTGACATGATACAGATCCTTACCCAAGGGAATTTATTTATTCTATTCTGGTTGGATTCAAAGAATGCTTTGATGTTCCAGTCCAGACCAGGTACACTCTGGGAAGGGAAGGGTAGGTAGATAACCATTCCTGTGAAAAAGAGATGGGATGATCACACATGTATGCCCTAGATCAAGTTGCTTGCCATCTCAGGGAGGGCATGGGAGGGAATTTTGAAATTCTAAATATGGTCACGTAGAGTAGAAGACTCAAAGTGAATCTGAGTTGTCTTCAGGCACTTGAGGGGTGGTCATGTGAAGAAGATATTTCTCTTGTTATTCTTGGTCCTGGAAGGAAGAACTAAGACCAATGGAGAAAACTTGAGAAGAGACTGAGTTAGGTTGGTGTCAGGCAGAACTTCCTATAACACTCAGAGCTATCCCAAATTGAATGAGTCTTCTCCTTAGGTGGTGAGTTATCCATCACTCCAAGATCTTCAAGTATTTTTCAGAGGTTTTGTAGAGGGGATCCTGGCTCAAATTCTGGTTCTAGATGATAATCCTGAGTTAGGAGAGACCTCAGAAAACTTCTAGCCCTTTTGTAGATGAGGAAACTGAGGCCAGGTCTCAGAGAAAGTGACTCTCCCAGTCACACAAATAGTTTTAAGTGACAGAGTGAAGGATGGTGATATCTGAGACTTGTCAATGAAATCCAGGAGGTTTCCAAATTGGTATTGTCAGAAAATATATAAACTTATTTAGTGATTGATTCTAGATGAGAAGGGATTTGCTTAAGTCCAAAAGGATGCTACACTTGACCTCAGGACACCTGAGTTCAAATCTTGCCTCTTTACTGTGTGTTCTTGGGCTAATCACTTCACTTCTCTCTGAGCCTCTGTTTATTCATATAAAAATTGGTGATAATACAACATATGCTCTCTTTCTCAAAGGACAATTGTGAGGAAAATGCATAGACTAATAAATCCTCAAGGATTATAGGACTGTGACTTATCATCTGGTAACAGCCAGAGCCCCATCTTTGTTCTGCCTCTTTGTGGACTCACAGAATGTCTGTTCTAGCTGGGAGGGACCTTGGAGATAATCCTGTCCAATACTAGGACGATTATTTAACTAAGGTCCAGAAGAGGGGACTTGTTCAAAGTCACACGTAAGTGAAGCAACTGGTTATTTTTGTTGGAGGGTCCGTGTAGGCCAATCCAAAGCTCAGCTGTAGCAGCAGGTCATTGATCCAGTTTCTGAGGGGCAGGAGGTATTTCATCTAAGGGAAATTCCACGATAGCCAGGCTTCCAATAAAGAAACTTTAGAAAAGTTAACCATTTTTATAGAAATCTTAAAAAAATATTTCCCCACTTCCCTGCCTTAGTAGACAGATTATACAGAACCCAGGCTTGATCATTCAGAACCATCGCTGCTATGAATGTCCATGGTTGCATTGTCTAAGTTAACATAGTGAATCTTCACAGGGTGTTTGAACTGTCCACTAGCACAACTAGAACTGAGTTATTGACCAGCAGAGCTGGGCGTCTTTGTCTATCAGTTTGTGGCCACACTGAATGGCCCCAGCCCGATGGGGTGTTTCTTTTGTTTGTTTCTTTTTGTGTTGAGGTTTCTTCTGTCTCTTCCTTAGCCATCAGCTGTCAGTGCTTGCTGCCCTGAACAGGACCCTTTCAAGCAGGCAGTCTCTCTCAATGCTTTTAATCTTCAGTGTACTCTAAGGTAGAGGCCTAAAGGTTGCTAGGGGAAACCAGAAAATTAAGTGTGTTACATTTGATATATAATGAACCTCCCTTCTCCTATGGAGTAAAGTGCATGGGCTTTATTATAGCTCTTTTTCTGATCACTCAGATCTTTCTCCTTTGCTTTTCTTTTTTAAAAACAATAACAAAAAACCCCACATTTAGAAGGTAGCTTAAAAATAATGGAGCACAGTTTCCTCATTTTACATAAGGGAAACTGAGGCAAAGAGAATTAAACTCAGGGAGTCAGCAAGTGTTTTTGAAATACTTAATATGTGCCAGGAGTTGTATTGAGTATTGGCTTATAAAGAAAGGCAAAATGCAGTTCCTGCCCTCAAAGAGTTCATAGTCTAATGAAGAAACAACATGCATATAATTAGGGATACAGAAGAGATGGAAGGTAACCTCAGGAGGGAAGTCCAGAGTCGCTTGGGGCTGGGGTGTGGGAGTCCTCTTGCAGAAGGTGGGATTTGAGCTGAGTGTTAAAGGAAGTCAGGAAGACCAGAGGTGGAGATGAGGAGGGATGAGAGACAGCTAGTGCAAAGACAGAGATGGGAGATGGAGGATAATGGGTGAGGAACAACAAAGAAGTCAGCATAGCCAAGAGGAACATGTTAAAGGACTGGAAGGGCAGGATGCGCCCAGGATGTCAAAAACTTCAGAAGCTGGGATTGGCTTTTGTTCCCAGGGGTACCAGAAGCCACTGCAATTTACTTGGGGATTCGCTGGGATTTAGGAAAATCACTGACAACTGAGTTGAGGAGAGGAAAGAGAAGCAGGGGAGACCAGTTGGAAGGTTGTTGTAAGAGGCCAAGTGAAAGGTGATGGGGCTGACTTTAACCCATGCCATCCTCTGACACCAAACCGAGCACTCCCCTCTCCCACCCTTGACCACTATGGAGTCCATTCCATATTTCAATCACATTCCTCATAACAATGCCCCTGGTGGTGCAGGGGATTGCAGTGATAGCATTTTACAGATGAGGCTACTGAGATTTGGGGAAGGTAAGTGACTTGTCCAGGATGGCACAGCTAATAGTGTCCGAGCGGCCAATTTTAAGTTGAACCAATTCTAAGACCAGAATGCCTTGCTGCATGAGCCCAACCTTCTCATTTTGTAGATGAAAGTAGGTAGAAGTTGCCCAAGGGATTGGAGGGCTGCTAGGTGGTGCAGTGGAGAGAGCATCAGGTCTGGAGTCAAGAAGAAATGCGTCAGGCATCTACTAGCTGTGTGACCCTAGACAAGTCCCCTAAAGCTCTTTGCCTGAGTTTCCTCTTTTGGAAAATGAGCTGGAGAAGGAAATGGCAAACCATTCCAGTATCTCTGCCAAGAAAACCCCGTGAGGGGTTATGGGGAGTCAAACACAACTGAAACAACTGAACAGCAGCAACAACAATAGGAAACTCCCTCCAGGGGTGCAGGGGGGTACCTTCTCAGCCATCCTGAGACTCAGACAGTTACTCAGGGCACAGAGAGATTAAATGATGTCCTCAGGGTTACACAGCCAGTCCGTGCCATAGGCAGGACTTGAACTTCTGGCTCCAAGGTCAACTTTCTGCCTATGGATGCACCCCAGCATCTTTTAGACACTTCTAAGGCCACATAGAAAACTAGGGGGACGGAGAACTCCCGGGGGAGCCCTAGGCCTCCTTTGTCTGGTTTTTGGCAGTCCACATACCAAACTAGATATTTCTAATTGAGCTTGTCCAAAAGGGAAATGCTCTTTCCCCCCAAAGCCTCCCCTCTTTTCAGCTCCTCTGACTGTGGAACACCCCACCCTCCTGCCAAGCCCCTGGGCTAATAGCCTCAAGGTCCTCCCTTGCCCAACCCGGCTCCTCCCTCCTCCCTTTCACTCCATTCCCCCCATCTGACCTCTTCTCTGCATTGGCGCAGCCCAAGTTCTCCTGGCCTCTCCCTTAGACTAAGGACCAAACTAGCCTCCTAACGGGTCCCCCGACCTCCCCCTCAGCCACCAAATACTTTTCTTTCAGCATGATCTGTCTATGCCACTCTCCTACTCTCTCCACTGTTGCCTCCAGGACAAAATGTAAACTCTCTTTATTAAGATCTCTCTTTCTAGACTCATTATCCATTCCGGAGGCAGCTGGTGCCTCTGAACTGGCATCAGGAAGCCTGTGGCAAATCTCTTAATCTTTGTTTGCCTCAGTTTCCTCAATCATAGAATGGGGATAATAGTACCTACCTTGTAGGTTTCTTGTGAGGTTCAAATAAGATAATATTTGTTTTTTGAAAGTACTTAGCACAGTGCCTGGCACATAGTAGACTTTAAAAAACCTCTTACTTTCTGTCTTTTTTTTAAACAATATTTCATTTGATCATTTCCAAACATTATTCATTAGAGACAAAGATCATTTTCTTTTCCTCCCCCCCCCCACCTCTCCCATAGCCGACACCTTACTTTCTGTCTTAGTAACAACTCTAAGGCAGAAGGGTAAGGACTGGGCAAATGTGACTTGCCCAGAGATGTATGAGGTCAAATTTGAACCCAGGTCCTCCAAATTCCAGGCCTGGTATTCTATCCACTGTGCCACCTAGTTGCCCCACATAGTAGGCTTTATATAATTTTTTATTTCCTTTCTCTTTCCTTGTTCCCATTATACCCCCTTTCTATATTCTGATTCCGCTAAACCAGATTTCCTTCTTCCTTACATATAACATTATCTCTCATCTCTGTGCCTTTGTACTGACTGGGTCCCATGCCTGGAATGTTCCCCCTCTTCCCTTCCACTTCATAGACTCTCTCTCTTTCTTTGAAAAGCAGTTCATGTACCACCGTCTACATGAAGCCTTCCCAGATTCCTCCATACTGCTAGTGCCCCCATCAACAATGTTGTATTTCACCACTGTTCATTTATTCAGTATATGCGTATCCCTGATTATCTTTCTTAATTAGATCTATTTTCTAAAACCCTTCCCTTCTCTCTTAGACTGATACTAAGTATTGGTGCCAAGGCAGAAGAGTGGTAAAGGCTAGGCAATGGGAGTTAAGTGATTTGCTCAGGATCACCCACCTAGGAAGTGTCTGAGGTCAGATTTGAACACAGGACCTTCTGTTTCCAGGTCTGGTGATCTATTTACTGAACCACCTAGCTGCCCCTTCAGTATACTTGCCAACAGATAAGATACATTGCCTAACTCTTTGAAGGGCAGAGTTTGTTTTGTTTTTGTCTTTGGATCACCAGCCTCAGCACACAGTAGGTGCTTCACCTCTTTGTTGGCTGGCTCCATGAATGACTCAACTGAGTCTGGGAAAGTTTCTCCTTGCTCTTCTGTGCGTCCTTGAAAGGTTCTGAGTGTGCCCGGTGCTAAGATAGTTGGCAGAAAGCTCATCTCCTGGGCAGATGATTTATTTATAAGGAACACTCATCGATGATTTGGTCTTCATCTGAAAACCTTCCTCGAATGCCTGCTGGGTGCCTGGCACTGTCTCGCCTGGCCTTCGAAGAAAAGCGAAGCATTGCATCTTACTTCATCATTAGTCATAAATGTCAGATGTCAGGGCTGGGAGGAACCTTAGCAGTCACCTCACTCAACCCCTTTATTTTACAAAGGAGGAAAGTATGGTTGCAAAGAGGCCAGCTGACCCTACTGGAGGTCACAACACTCATCCACTCTATATAGAATCAAGCAATTAATGGGATGGGGCAGCTGGGTGGCTCAGTAGATTGAGAGCCAGGCCTAAAGATGGGAGGTCCCGGGTTCAAATCTGGCATCAGACACTTCCTAGCTGGGTGATCCTGGGCAAATCACTTAACCCCTATTGCCTAGCTCTTCTGCCTTAGAACCAGTATTGATTCTAAGATGGAATATGAGGGTTTTTTTTTAATGAGGCTATGGGTTGATCAAAGGTGATAGGGACCTCAAGATTATCTAGGGTCATTTCCTTATTTTGGGAGGCCAGATCACAACTCCTGACTCCATAGCTTGGTTTCCAACAAATGAAGTTGGCAGAAGTTTAACCACTGAATGAATGGGGAGTGGTAGTCACTGTCTTTACAAACTCTTAGTCTGCTTTTTTTTTTAACCCTTACCTTCTGTCTTAGTAACACCTCTAAGACAGAAGGTCAAGGGCTAAGGAAACAGAGTTAAGTGACTTGCCCAGGGTTACATAGCTAGGAAGAATCTGAGATAAGATTTAAACTCAAGTCCTCCTGATTCCAGGTTTGACTCTCTATCCACTGATATAACTAGCTGCCCATCATATAAGAGAACTGGGTTTGGAATCTGAGGACCTGGGTGCAAATCCCAGCACTCTTGTTTACTAGTTGTATGACCCTAGGCAGGCCACTTCCTTTTTTATTTTATTTTTTTCAGTTACATGTAAAAGCGATTTTTGACAGTTGTCTTTTGACATTTTAGAATTTACATTTTACCTTTCATTGTTCATGTATGTACCAATGCACCCTATCCCCATTTTCTCCATCTTCTGTATTTGGTTTTTCCCATTGATACGGATGCCTTCCAGGCACTCCAAGGATGCCTGGAGTTTTTAGCCACGGAAGAGTAGATCTGCTGCCTCAGCAGGTTCTAAAATGGCTACACCACCTGGCACAGAAGGTATTCAGGGGCCAATGAATTAGTCAAATGTGACGGCCACAGCATCCATGAAGAAAACGGGTACCAGGGGAAGTTGGGAATCTGATTGGGGAGAGCCTGGAGGACTGCTAAAAGGGTGAAAAGGAGGACCCCACTGTTCTCTAAATGCTAGTGATTTGCCCAAGGTCACACAGTTGGTAAGGAGGAGAGATCCAAATCCAATGCTCTTTCTACCTACCTCAGGGACATTTGGAGAACCCAGTGGAGCAGCCCATGTTTTAGGAAAAGAAGTGGTTCTTAGGATCATTTTGTTTTTATCCTGTTTTAAGGTTAGGTAAAAGAGGATGAGAACAGTCATGGGGTGATTTGTGTTCCCTTGGAGAAGAGCACAAGGGAAGAGCCTGGCAAACATCTATGTGGAAGTGACTGGGAGCTTCAGAGGGACAGGGGACAACTGAGTCAGGACTCAGGAGTCTCCATGTGACTTTTGGTCATCATATCTCCCCATGCCTGAGAAAGTCTGAAAGATCCCAAAGAAGTGTCCACTGGCTAAGATGCCCTACTCAGGCTGCAATTCCTCCAAACCTGAGGCTACTCTGTCCTCCTGTTGCTTTCTTCTCTTGCCCTGATCTCCTTTGTGTTCCACAAAACTCTATGGGCCTCCTCCTCCCTTCCAGAAGAACCAATCATCTGCCACTCCCCACCTGCAACCCCTTCTTCTTGCTTTCCTTCTAATCTCTCCTTCCCCTGACCCTAACCCCCTTAAAACCTGCCATGCCATAAGGACCTTCAGGAGTCTGTACATTTTATGGTCAATGTGCTATTACCTGAGCAACAGGAACCGATGTTTCCCAGAATGCTTTTTCCATTTCCTGCTGGCCATGCCACATACCCAAGCACCCCACCCCAATCAGCCAACTCTCCAAATCTTAGAGTTTCAGGGCCCTCTTGAATTCATCCAATATAGCCTTCCACCTCATTTAAGACCATTAGCTATAATATCCCTCACTGCTATCATTTGAATACTTGGGGTGAGGGGAAGTTCACTACCTCACAAAATAGTTCATTTTTTTTTTTTTGGCATGGGATAAGCCTGATCTACTCCTTGTAGTGAACATAAATCCACTTCCCTTGAAATTTTCCACTTCCCTACTTTGCACTTGGTTGTTCCTCTTTACCATACCTGGAAGGTTCTCCCCTCATCAATTAATGTATTCAGCCATTCATCTGTCTTATCTCTTCATTCATCTATCCATCCATCCAAATCTATGTATCTATGTATCTATGTATCTATCTATGTATCTATCTATCTATGTATCTATCTATCTATCTATCTATCTATCTATCTATCTATCTATCTATGTATATATGTATCTGTCTGTCTATCTATCTATCTATCTATCTATCTATCTATCTATCTATCTATCTATCTATATCTCTGTTGGAAGACACTGCTTCTCTTATTCCTGTCTTTTAACACATACTGGACAGGTTACTTCAGGTCTTTAGATCTCATTTTCTTTATCTCTTAAGTGGAAATAACAGTGCTGGCACTCCTCATCTCCCAGAGTGGTGAGGAAAGTGCTTTGGAGAAGATCCAAAGGTAATGGAAGCTGGGCTCCCAAGTGTCCCTCTTTCCATTCTCCTGTCCTCCTGCCCTATGTTCATGGGGGAGGGATATAGAGTCATGGAATTCGAGCTTGAAGGGACCTTGATAACCAGATAGTCCAACCCTCTCATATTAGAGAAGAGGAACCTCAGACCCCAAGAGGAGACCACCATGTAGGGAGTAATGGCAAAACAGGAACTCAAACCTGTGCTTTTTCTGCTGTGTCTGTTGATATGGTTTCCTCCAAGGTGACCCTCCCCTTCCCCTGAGCTGTGGATCAGACAGTTTCCTGGTGTAACAAACCCCACCAGAAGCCCAGAGTCCTCCTCACCCCAGGGATAGTTATTTGGGCTCCTCTGTCTTTTCTTGACTTTATTGATGGTCACAGCAGCAGCTGAGAGAGGACCAGCTTCTCATGCCCTTTTCAGCAGACAGTTCCTTGCCAAAGAACACGACTTGGAGTTGGGTTCAAGTTTGGCCAGCATTTCTAAGTGTCTACATGCACCAGACTCTGTGCTCAGGCCAGGAGAAATAAATTTCAAGCTCCAAAGGGACCCTGTTCTCTTCTGTTCTCTGGGGGAGACGACAGGCATATGTATAAGTATAGACTGAATAAATACAAAATAAATGCAAAGTGCTTTGGGGAAATAGCCCTAACGGTTGGGGGGTGGGGAGGACAACTAGGTAAGACTTATTAGAGCAGGTAGCAATTGGTCAGGGCCTTGAGGGATTCTCTAGTGAAGAGAGGAGGGGAGAGAGCATTTCAGAGGCCCAGAGTTAGGAAAGAGTAGTGTTTGTGAGGAACAGAAAGAAGCCTGCTTTGGCTGGACCATAGATTATAGGAAAGAGAAGTAAGTAAAAGGAAAGTAAAAATGAGGCTCGAAAAAGGGGTTGGGGTCAAGATGGCAAAGGCTTTACAAATCAAATATAGAAGTTTTTTATTTTATTTGAGTAATAGGGAGCTATGGGGGTTCATTGAGTGGAGCAGTGACATAGTCAGACCTGCACATAAGGAAAATCATTTTGGTGCTTGCCAGCTGAATAACCCTGGGTGAGTCACAGTCTAGGTAGATGGCATGGTACAGGGGAAAGTGTGCTGGATCAGGAGTCAGTGGATCTAGTTTGGATCTCACCTCTGCTAATGTGACCTTGGTCAAGTCCCTTTTTCTGGACCAAAATTTTTTCATTTGCAAAATGATTGGATTGCATTGTCTCAAACATCAGCCCCAGTTTTAAATAATTATCAGCAACAAGCATTATAAAGTTCACAAAGTTCTTTATTCAATATTATTCTATGGGATCCTCACAACAGTTCTGTGAGATAGATATCCCCCCACTCACAGCTGAGAAACTGAGGCAGAGGTTAAGTGGTGCCTCTAGGCTCATGTAGCTAGGAAGTATCTGAGTCTGGATTGCCACCCAGATGCCTGTCCCCCTCCCAGCCTTTGGGAAGCAGCTTCACCTTCATAATTGCTCAGGGGGAGGGAGCTGGGTGGCTCAGTGGATTGAGAGACAGGAGGTCCTGGGTTCAAATTTGGCCTCAGATACTTTCTAGCTGTGTGACCCTGGGCAAGTCACTCAGCCCCTACTCTCTAGTCCTGACCACCCTTCTGCCTTGGAACCAATATACAGTATTGATTCTGAGATGGAAGGTGAGTGTTAAAAAAAACAAACACAACCCTGATTATGGCTGCAGAAGTTCTTGCCCGGATAGCCAAACTCCTGGAGACAAGCCTCTGGGTGTTCTGGTTCTGATACCAGATGCCCAGGCTATCCGGAAGCCTTCCCAGCTTAGTGGGGCCTGCCCAGGCTCGTGCCCAGCTGGCGCGGTCCCTGAGAGTCCAGGTCACCTCCATGCTGCAGTGAGGCGGACCTCCGTATCGGCAATACCTGTCAGTTATTATTAATCCTGAGATTTCTCCTAGATTGGAAATAGATTTTTCTAAAGTGACTGGCTACAGGCCATCCCCAACCCCTAAAAAAAGCTCCTTTTAAAAGCTTTCACAAATCAATATGGATCTAACATTAATGAAATCCCCTCCCCCAGCGTAGGACACAATGTTTCCTAGACAGAACAGTTAAGTGACTGAATGGAAGCAATGTGGGCCCCAGTCCTGACTCTTCCACTTACTAGTATGTGACCTTGGACAAGAAAAATGAGGCAACAATCCCAGGGCCATATGCCTGGATGGGCTGAGGTGAGAGTTCAACAGGATGCTATTGTGAAATTGCACGGCAAACTGTAAAGTGCTGTCCCCAGCTGAGTGATATACCACTCACTGTAGGCATCTAAGCAGATGTGATTGATCATGGATCTGGTTCATCCCAGGTGGTGGCCAGTGCTTGAAGGGTACAATGATAAGAGCAGAGCTTGAGGGCTCTGGAGTAGTATCAGAGCTATTGGTTTTCATTGGGTTATAAGTCCTGCCTCTCTGCCTCCTATTCTCATGACACTCATGGGCATATCTAAAGGCTTCCCAAGGTTGTCTCCATTGGAGTGGGAGAGCCCAGGGACTGAAGGATGAATCAATAAACATTTATTTATTTAAAAGCCCTTATCTTCTGTTTTAGAATCAATACTGGGTATTGGTTCCAAGGTAGAGGGCTAGGCAGTGGGAGTTAAGTGACTTGCCCAGGGTCACACAGATAGGAAGTGTCTGAGGCCAGATTTGAACCCAGGACCTCCTGTCTCTAGGCCTGACTCTCTATCAACTGAGTCACTCAGCTATTCCCCAGAACAAAGTTTTTTTTTTTAATGCATATAATAAAATACATAGGATTAAAAGGAAACTAATTATCTTGAAATACTGTTATCAAAGTATTAGAGAAACAAGTCCAGAGACCCCAAGATAAGAATCTCTGACTGGAGAGAGAAGAGAGCCTATGATGGAGCCTTGAAGAACATTCACAGGTAGGGGAGGAGAGAGGGAGAAGGAGCAATCAGACTAGTAAGGAGAGAGCCAGGGAGAGGGTGAGACTACAAAAACCCTGACAGGACAGAGTAGAAGAAGAAGGTCAACTGCATTAAATGAAACTGAGAGGTTGAGAATGAGGGTACAGGAAAGCTTTCACATCTAGTCATTGAGACTTCACTGTTCCCTTTGGAGAAAGTTGTTTTTACTGAAGTGATAAGGCTAGAAACCAGATTGCAAAGGTTTGTGGGATGAGAAGAGGAAATGAAGGTGGCATGTGTAGACAGATTTTTCAAGGAGTTTGATTGAGAAAGAGATGGGAGATATTGGATGATTGCCTGAGGAGATGGTAGCATCTAATGAAAATTTATTAAGGATGGAGGAGGCCACAGGGAAGGAAATTGTAGAGAGAGAATGAAGATGTGATAGCAAGAGGATGATGTAATCTGCTGGACAAGATGTCTAGGGATGGAAACAATGGTACATTACATGGCTTGATCTAGGAAAAGGGAAGGACCACTCCTTTGTGAGACACTGGAGAAAAGGATGAAGGAGCCATGGCTCAGTAATGTCTAGGCGTTTGGAAGTAAAGAGAGTGGAAGAAGATGGAACTCCTGCTGAATGGCCTCCATTTTCTCAGAAAAGTAAAAAGTGAGGTTCTCAAGAGAGAGAGAGAGAGAGAGAGAGAGAGAGAGAGAGAGAGAGAGAGAGAGAGGGAGAGAGATGGAGGGAGGGAGAGAGAAAGGGAGGGAGGGAGGGAGATAGAGAGAGAGAGGGAGAGAGGGAGGGAGATAGAAAGAGAGGGAGAGCCTTCTCTAATCCTCCCCACCTATTTGTGACCTCTCTCCTAAGCTACCTTGTAATTAACTGCTTGGTATTTAACTTTTATTTATACTGTTATTTGTGTGTATGTATGTGTGTGTGTGTGTGTAGTGTGTGTTTGTTTGTGTATGCATGCATGCATGTATGTATGTATGTATGTAGTATGTGTGTGTGCCAATCAAAGGTGGATGAGGTTGAGCACTGCCAAATCCTTTTGGATAGATATAGGGGAACTTATACCTATCTACCCTGCCATACCCTTGCCATTAAGCTTGGGTTGGAGGAGGAGTTAATCATAGGCCACATGCTTTAGAACTGGAAACTCTTGGAATACTCAGTATCAGAGATAAGAGGGAGCTCAGAATTAGAATGTCAGAGCTGGAAGAGAACTTAGAATGTGAAATACCAGTGCTAGGAGAAAGCTTAGAATATGGAATTTCAGAGCTGGGAATGAACTTGCTTCCCTGGCCACCTTCCCAGAGAATCAGCATACTGGTAGAACACACAGAAACCATCCCATAATTGAATGTTTTGGGAGGGACTCCTACAGGATAACTGGCCCTCCCTGTATCCTGAAGCATTATCGATGCTCTGAAAAGTCAGTGCTTTCCAAAAGCAATGGTATGGTGGGCCAGTCTTTTATCCACCAGAAAGAGTCATTCCCCTCTACTTCAATGCCTCTGAATAATCAATATCACTTCTAATAGCTACTAGGAAGATGACACAGTAGTAGGATGCAATTCACCTGCTCTCTGCTTTTCCATTCCTTTTCCTAACTCCCCATGGTAATTGGGGTAGGGATTAGACATATTCTGCTTAGCCCCAGAAGGCAGAACTGGGACCTATGTGTGCCAAAAGACAAGGCTTGTCTGTTGGGCTGGGAAGCTAGGTTTTGAGTCTCTGTCAGGGCTAGAAGTTCAATGGCCATTCATGGGACTATTTCCAGCACTGATTGGACAGAAGTTCTCTTTCTGGCTTGGGTTGTTGGCTTCTCTTAAAAAAGCCTAATATGTTCTCCTTACAAATCACAGCAGCACACTCTATGGGTGCCAGATTTGGTGTAGTCAACCAATCAGCTTTAGCTCCTCTGTAGGTCTGAACTCTTGAGCTCAAGCAATCCACCAGCCTCATTCTGGAGAATGGCAATGGCAGAGATGACAAGGATACACCATTATGCCTGCTTCAGCTATAATTTTAACACAACAGAGATGAAAAACAGGCTAGCCTAGTCAAAGACTGAAAAGTTCCAGGTTCCAAAGGTCTGCCTTCTGGGAAAGTTAGGGAGTTATTAATAGAAATAGAAAAATAAATCAATATTAGCTCATTCTTTCCCCCAGGTGGCCTGGAGTCACCAAACTGAACTATCATGAAGTATACCCAGTATGGGCTACATAACTCCAGCAATAGTCAGTGCAGCTCCTGAGCACAAGTAAAGACATACCTGCAAGACAATGAGAACAAAGGCTTATCTCTAAAGCAGAGATTCTTAAACTGATAACTGTAGTTCAATAGAATTGGTTTCTATTGTAATCCTATATAATTTATTTGATGCATTTAAAAATATAATTCTGAGAAGGGGTCCATAGGGTTCACCAGAATAACTGCCACAGGGTTCCAGGACACAAAAAAGTAAAGAAACTTTCATCCAAAGAAAATGAGTAACAAAATATTGCAATAGTAAAGAAGAGGCTTCACAGAGAAATAGGAGACTTTGCTTTTAAATTCCATCTCTTTGGGTGGAAGAGAAGAGAAGCCTGATTACTTTCTCAGATCTTTAGAGAGAGACACTATTTCTTCCACAAAGTTTCTTCAACAGGGTCATAATCCTAAATGGGTGACTCTATGGCCAAGGGCAGTCTTTATCCTCTGATAACTACTGCTCTCTTCCTCTTTGTTCCTCCAAAGGCAGGCAGGGACAAATGACAAATGCTGTTACTATTTGCTGCTTAGGTATTGTTTGCTAGCCTCCTTCTCACTTCGCTCCCAGCTGCTGCTACTTCTATTGGAGAAGGGGAGACCTGCTTTCTCCCTCCTGTCTCTTTTCTCTCATTCATTCAGCCCCCAAAGTCTCATTGGTTCACAACTTCACAAGCTTTCCCCCAAATCCCACTGCAGTTCAAATCAAGAGTCTTCCAGTGAAAGCCCAAACTATATTTCACAAGAGGCTATGCAGTTAGTCCCTAGAGAAGTGCCCAGCCTATGAAGAAGGTTTGACATCCCTTTCAGGGATTTACAATTTTGCAATCCGTTGCAAAATCAGCTGCAGTATTCTTGACATCTTAAAAAATACAGCAAAGCATCAAATGTGTATCAGGACATAACAAAGCAAAGATGATCAACTCAGAACCCCAAGAAATCATAATAAAGTACTCTGCTCAGAATATATGCATCAGTCAATCATTCAAAGCATCAATGCCAGACATCATGCTAAGCTCAGAGGATAAAAAGAAAGAAAACATAAACAAACTCAGGAGGCTCAGAGTATGATGAGGGAAACACCATGCAAACAATGTATACAAACATATTTATATCTATATAATTGTTGTGGTTCAGTTGTTCAGTCCTGCCTGACTCTTTGTGGCCCCATGGGCCATAGTGTCCATTGGGTTTTCTTGGCAAAGATACTAGAGTGATTTACCATTTCCTTCTCCAGTGGATCAGAGCAAACAGGGTTAAATGATTTGCCCAGTGTCACACAACTGAGGCTGGATTTGAACCAAGGTTTTTTCCTGACTCTAGACCTAGTGCTCTGTCCATTGGGCTGCCTGACCGCTCAAATGACTACTTGCTAGGGATGTCTTCAGAAAGGATTTCTGCCTCTTGTTCCACATGGATCAGGTGATCTCCAAGGGTCCTCCCAGCTATGATATTGCCATTTTTTTATGTTACCATTTTGAAGGTCTCTCCCAATTCTGACTTTCTCTGTTGTAAGAGCCCTCCTAGGTCTGATGTTTGACATTCTAGCATTTGATATTCTATATTTCTCCAATCTCCGATATTCTATGCTCTCAGATTAACCTCCCCCTCCACTCCAACTTGCTTTGACAATTCTTATTCTAACATTTTCTGTTCTAAGGCCACTTCAAGTTCTGAAATTTTATGATTCTATTACATCCCAGTGAGCTAGCTTGAGGACCATGAGAAGTTAATTAAGTCCCATTCAGCAGACCTTAATTGAGCTTCTGTTTGGATGACTTTACTGTACACAGGTAAATCTAAACTCAAGTACTAATGATTTCCAGGACTTCAGCAGTCACTGCTTTTAGTGATAATGGGAGCAGAGTTTCATTATCTTTAGATGAACAGCCTGGGGGAATTGAGAGAATGTGCTTAAGCAGATAGCAATGCAGAGTTCTAGACCCAGCTCTTCCATTAACCCTTTGTTAGCATGTCACAGCCCCTCCCTTAGATCTCAGTTTCATTCTCCATA